>NC_089591.1:42475753-42780611 GCF_019320115.1 Miscanthus floridulus
GATCTGTTGAGGGCTTCTTTAGCAGACCTCTTGTTGTTCTCCATGACCTCGAACCCACAGAAAGGCTGGAGATATGCTAAAGACGAAGAAGGGTTGAGGCGAAGAGGGATGTTTTTCGACTCACAGCCATAGCCCGTATATATAGCCTAGGAGAGCGAGAAGAAAGGTTTCAATGGAGATGTGAAATTGAAATTAGAAACGGAAACAGGTCAGCACTCTAGAAATTCAGGGGACAGATAATGAAGAGATAACGAACTCAAATTTATTACTTCTCCAGATTATAGAATATCGTGGGGTGGATGCATTGACCAGAGATTAACTCACCAAAACTTCTTTGGATTGAAGGGAGTCCAAATTTCCACAAGGCCGAAACTCATTGTGAACCCAGTTGCATCAGCCCATCAATAAAGTTATATCCAAGAGAAAGAAAGGTCTCCCACCTAACATATGCTCGATAGATTTCTCAATAAATTGGGGAATTGTAGGAAAGAAGCCTGAGGCTTTCTCGGTGGGTGTTTGGAAGAGCAACAAGGGGAAGGTGATCACACATTCTAGCCCTCGCACACACTAAGAACAGCTTTGTGAGCATGTAGAGAAGACTCGGGTGGTATCACAAGAATTCTTCTAACCGCAATAACTGGTCTTCTTGCTCAACGTGGCATCAGGATAAGTAACACAATCGCCCTATGCACAAGAATTCTTCTAGTTGCTCAAAGATCTTCATAGCAAAAGGGCAGACCATGGAGGGTCTAGCGGAACTAGAGGCACTCAAGAAATTAGATGAAAACAAAGCATAGTTGAATTGTTGAGTTGCTCTCACCAAAGTCGGATGGGTATTTTATAGCCGGCCTAGGAAAATGAATCCAAGTACCTGTGAAACAGTGATGCTCTGGTAAGAAGTTTTGAGGCATAGGCTCGTGAATGGACGCAAGTAGCGGCAAACAATGGGCCCCGGATCAAGGTTCTCTTCCCGTGACTATGGACCAATCAGGGATGCAGACATGATAATTTTGAAATAAAATTACTTTTATTCCAAAATTGGGGGGCATGTGTTTACACCAGAATTTGAAAGAAGAATCTCAGATGCTCAAGCGCTCCCAAGATCATGTCAACAAGGGACCAATTGCGTGCAGATCAAAACCAGCTAATTCGGATGCAGCGTAAGAATCGACTTTCTTCAGATAGCGCCAGCAGATAACGACAGAAGCTATGATTGGCACTGGGATGAGACATGCTAGACTCTACAAAAAGGGAAAGATTAGAGTCCAAGTTATCTTAAATTAGGAATGTTTTCATTATACCAAAGATTATATTGAGTCGTACTCGAGTAAGGTTCGTTTTAGGCTCCGGGTATAAATACCGAACCCCGACTATTATAAATCATGAACCAATCAAATACAAAGTCAATTACTTTTTTCAGCTCTGGCCACCCCTTAGGATTAGGAGTAGAGTAGATCTTGGCAAGTTCTTCAGCAAGTATGGCTGCATCGATCCGGTCGACCTCCACTGCTTGTCTGTAAGTACCATCATGGTTTATACCTTTGTTTGTATGGCTGCATCGATCCGGTCGACCCCCACTGTGACTCTGGTATAGGCTAGTATCGACTCTTGTCTAATTCAAGTATGGCCTATGTGATTCTACCTCACACCCCACTGCTTGAATTAGATCAAGGTTAAGTTATCGGCTCTACCTTAGCATGGCAGTCTTTGGTAGATTCATTAAGTTACCGATATTGCTTATTGCTTTCATTGTTTATCTAATTACATCAATATTATTATGCCCGATTGAGATTGATCTGGATCGGCCTTACAGAAGGAGTTATATACTCGAAACTATCAGACCTTTGGGGCGATGATGAATGCTGCTCTCACCATGGAGGGCTTGCAGCGTGACTCTTAGGCAGAATGGAAGCACAAGCAAGTGGCTACTGGGTCTTCTAGTCACCCCTAGGCACATAAAGTATAGGTTGTCAAGCGGGTGCCCTATCAATCTTCCAGTGGGCATTCATTTCGACAACCTCAGTAGACTTTTTAGGCACCTTCCACTCAGTATCATGCACCTACTCAGCAGGTGCAACATCAGCAGCCTTAAGGACAGTAGGTCCCACCTTGTCAAGGAGTAGGGAACAAGCCTGGTGCTTGTTTCAAATGTGGCAAGGAAGGCCACTATGCCCGAGAGTGTCCGCAAAACTAGCCAGCCCATTCTGCTCATTCATTAACTAACTCTTGTCTAATCAAGCAAATAGTTATCAAGAAGATGGTGCCAATCAGCTGATATGGACTTGTTAATTTCATGGAGGCTGAGGAAATATTGCAAAATGAACCGGTGATGGCTGGTATGTTCACCATTGATTCACATCCAGCTTATCTGTTGTTTGATTCTGGTGTATCACATTTATTCATGAGCATGGGATTCATACACTGGCATAATATACCTTTTATGGCTATACCTTTTGCCTATAGAATCAGTACTTCGGGTATGCAGATGTGCGTTAATACTCGGGTGCACACTGTGAGCTTGGTATTAGCCACTCACACTTACCGTCTCCAGTTCATGGTACTGCCTGGGCAAGGCATTGATGCAATTCTAGGAATGAACTGGTTCTGGGTATATGGAGTAGTCTTGGATCTAAAGCAGAGAGTTGTTGAGTTATGGCTTCCTTGTTCTAAGGATAGAATGTCTCTTCTTGTACCCTTAGATCTAGTCTTACCTATTGCTACTGATACTAAAGCCTCTCCTAATCTTACCTCTATTCCTGTGGTATGTGCGTTCCTAGATGTTTTCCTAAAGATCTGCCTAGGTTGCCACTGGACAGAGATGTGGAATTCTCCATTGAGTTATAGCCTGGTACTGCTCATATGTCCTGACGTTCGTACCGCATGGCCTAGAATTGGCTAAAATAAAGAAGCGGTTGGAAGAGTTGTTGGAAAAAGGCTTCATCCATCCTAGCTCTTCACCATGGGGCCATTCAACCATTTTTGTGAAGAAGAAGGATGGCACTCTTCGAATGTGCGTACATTACCGCCCTCTCAATGCAGTAACCATTAAGAACAAGTATCCTTTACCTCGTATCGATACTTTGTTTGATCAACTAGCTGGTGCCAAGGTGTTCTCCAAGATTGACCTTCATTCAGGCTATCATCAGATCAAGATTAGGCCACAAGATATATCAAAGACAATATTTTCTACTAGGTATGGGCTATATGAGTACCTAGTCTTGTCTTTTGGTCTCACCAACGCTCCTGCATTCTTCATGTACCTGATGAATTTAGTTTTTATGCCAAAGCTAGACAAGTTTATAGTGGTATTCATTGATGATATCTTGATATATTCCAAGAAGAAGGAAGAGCATGCCCAACACCTTCGAATAGTACTGACTCAATTGGGGGAACACAAATTGTATGCTAAATTCAACAAGTGTGAATTCTGGTTAGATCGAGTGAAGTTTTTGGGACATCTTTTGACACATGACGGTATCTCCATTGACCCCAACAAGGTGCAAGAAGTGCTAAATTGGAAGTCCCCCAAGTCAGTGCACCAGATTCATCAGTTCCTTGGTCTTGCTAGATACTATCAGCGTTTCATTCCATATTTCTCCAAGTTAGCTCAGCCGATGACCAAGCTGCTCCAAAAGGAAGCTAAGTTTGTTTGGAGTTTGGCCTATGAAGAATCCTTTCAAGCTTTGAAGAACCTTCTCACCACTGCTCCTGTCTTGGCCCAAACAGATATTGATAGACCTTTTGATGTGTATTGTGATGCCTCGAAGATGGGGTTGGGGTGTGTGCTTATGCAGGAAGGGCGTGTGATAGCTTATGCTTCACACCAACTGAAAAAGCACGAAGTGAATTACCCCACCCATGATTTAGAGCTAGTTGTTGTGGTCCATGCTCTAAAAATTTGGAGGCATTATTAGTACACATTTTTACAGATCATAAGACCCTCAAATATATTTTTACTCAGCTCTAGTTAAATATGAGGCAAAGGAGGTAGTTGGAATTGATCAAGGATTATAACTTGGAGGTACATTATCACCCCGGAAAGGCCAATGTGGTAGCTGATGCATTGAGCCGGAAGTCATATCAGGGTGAAGAAACACCTTTGTCTCTCAACCTTGTAGAGGTGCTGGCGCATATTGCCTTAGTCTCAGAATTACTTGAGCAGATTATTATGGAGCAAAGGCAAGACACTTTAGAAATTCCTCACATCAAGAAACTAATTGCCGAACGACGTGGTCCTCAGTTTAGTATTGATGAACAAGGTGTAGTGAGATACAAGGATAGATTGGTGGTCCCATCAAACAAGGAGCTGAGAAGGAAGATTTTGAATGAAGCTCACCATTCCAAGTTGTCTATCCATTCTGGCAGCAACAAGATGTACCATGATTTGCGCCACTTGTATTGGTGGTCCAACATGAAGCAGGACATCACCAAGTACGTTGTGGAGTGCAACACTTGTGGGAGAGTTAAAACAGATCATATGCGTACTCTAGGATATTTGCAGCCCTTGCCCATTCCTGTTTGGAAATGGGAAGATATCTCCATGGACTTTGTGGTGGGTTTGCCCCGCACATCCAAGGGCTATGATTCTATTTGGGTCATTTGGACCGTCTCACTAAGTCTGCTTATTTTCTTCTGGTGGACACTAGATATACAACCAAGAAGTATGCTCATATATATTTTGATCGGATTGTGATCCTGCACGGAGTTCCCCTTACTATCATCTCTAATAGAGGGTTAGTTTTTGTCTCTCGTTTCTGGGAGCAACTACAGCAATGTCTTGGTACCCATCTCCTCAGAAGCTCAGCTTATCATCCACAAACTGATGATCAAACTAAAAGGGTGAACTAGGTACTCAAGGATATGTTGAAAGCTTGTGCCATTTCCTTTCCTAAAAAGTGGGATGAATGCCTAAAGTTAGCCCAGTTTACTTACAACAATAGCTATCAAGAGAGCATTCGTATGGCACCATTTGAAGCTATATATGGAAAGAAATGTAGGACACCACTTAACTAGGTTGAAGTGGGAGACCATGGATATTTTGGGCCCAATTTCATCAAAGAAGCTCGAGAGCAAGTCAGTATTATTCAGAGTCATTTGAAGGTAGCTCAGAGCCAATAGAAAGCTTATACGGGCAAGCAAAGAAGGCCCTTGTAGTTTGAAGTTAGGGATTATGTGTATCTCAAGGTGTCTCCTATGAGAGGGGTGCATCGGTTTGGTGTCCATGACAAGCTAGCCCCTCGATATGTGGGTCCTTACAAGGTTTTGGAGTAGTGTGGCCCAGTTGCTTATTGTCTCCAGCTTCTAGATATTTTATCTATAGTACACAATGTGTTTCATGTATTGTAATTGAAGAAATGTTTGCGGGTCCCTGATGAAGCTATGGAAATTGAAGGAATTCCCCTCCAGCCTGATTTGACTTATATTGAGCACCCTGTCAAAATCCTGGATGAAAAGGAAAGAGTGACAAGGAACAATGTGGTCAAGTTCTACAAGGTGCAGTGATAGAACCACTTAGAGGATGAAGCCACGTGGGAACAAGAGAGCTATATATTGAAGCATTACCCCCACCTTCTCTCTAGTTCTGATAGGTAGTTGTTACATTGAAATGTATTTCCTATCTCCTTCTCATACTGGCACATGAAATCTTGGGTAGAGATTTTGTTTTAGGGGGTAGATTTGTAACACCCTCGGTGTTACAATGTGCGGTCTTTTGCTAAAACACTGCATGAGCATCATATCTAAGTGTAAATGTGTGTAATATAGGGTGTAAAGCAATGTACGTAACTTGAAACGATCATCGAAAACGCGAAACGAAAGTTACATTCCATGTCATGTTTTATCACTTAGGGTTTTAAACGAATATTTATTGAACGAAAATATTATAGTGTGCATATACAGAACTTTAATAAAGTTTGTAGTATAAGATTCATAGGTGACAATGAAATACTTGCGGTCGAGAATGGGATTCACTAGCTAGCTTACTTAATAGCTTGGAAATCGCATTCGACGCGAAATCGATCGAGACTTAGTCGAATTTCCTAAGTCGGAAAACGCTTTGACGAAGCTAAGTTTGGCAATTTTTATAGAAGAATTGGGCTAAGTAGTGGTATGGTCTTAGGGTTTGTTTTAGTAGCTTGACATGCCATCTTCAGTGTAGAATAGGTGGTTTAGCAAATCGATCACTGAGATGGATTTTTGGGACGCTTTAAAAAGCATGCAAGGCACGTTCCCAGCCGGCTTCAGCATCTGGACGTGGTCACCAAGCTTCGGGTCGGCTCAGTGTCGCAGCACTAGCTTGTCCAAGCATGCACACGTGCATCGCCGCGCAGGCCTACACCACCGTTGTCGTGGCCTGGGCACGCGATTCACGCACGCACACGCACGTCGCGCGCGGTGACCTGGCCGCCCGGCCACCACCGCCGTTGTCATGGGCCTACTGCCCTGTCCAGTCCACTACCGCCGCTTCATCGTGTTGCTATCTTAGTTGTGTCACATCACCGCGCTACTGCTAGCCATGGCCGCAAGTGCTAAGTCGCTCTACCACTACCATCGCGTTCGCCTGGCTGCTCTACGGCCTCGCGCTCGCCTACACGGGACTGTTCGCGCATGGCCACACTTGGCCTACTACGGCCAGCACATGGCCCTACCCACATGTCACCCTACCACACATGGGCTTTCCCCGCCTACATGGCCATCACATCCATGCTTGATGCGACGCTGCACTACTGCCTCCCCCAAATCGGCGCCAGCCCCTATGGCGTACAGGGCCAAGCCACCATCATCGGCTTGCGATTTATGGCCATACGGCCAACCATCTAGAGCATGTTTCGTTGTTCCCCCAATTGCCTTGTAGCATGTGCGTGCTTGTGCACCGAGTGGACAGCCACGTCCCACCATGGCAGCGACGAGCCAAGCCATGCTGGCTCTTCCCTTGTTCCTCTATCGCCGTGGTCGCCAGACTCGCGTCTTTCAATTTGGCCTGGTAGAGCCACCTCGGTCCAATTAGCTTTGTCCATGGCTTCATAGTGTAGTCAGCTAGCCACCCGACCCCATCGTGCGGTGTTACTCGCTGAGCCATGCTCCAATTTGGAGCTTTCCTCTCGCCGGGTCGTTAAGTCCGTCTCGGCATGCATCGACGGCAAGGCCCCAATCTAGAGCTGCTCGTGTTCGTTTCGTTGCACTGCTAGCTTCACCTCCACCTACCCATCACCTGGTGCACCCTTGCCAAGTTGCTACCACCCTCTAGCCACACCTGACGTAGCCTTGCCATTGCGGTGCACCACCGCACCGTCCGTGCGCATGTGGCCAGCTTGGCTCGGGCCGCCTCTGGTCGAACCACCACCTCGTCTAGGTCCATGGTGAGTGCCTGGAGCTCACTCGCTACCCTATTTACCCAAATGTTGTTGTGACTCACCGAAACACCACCACCTTGTTGCAGGAGCTCCGCCGCCGTGGTCCAGCTTTACTGCAACGTCCCGACTCACGCTTTCTTTGCCTAGTGCTTCGCGTTCACGCCTAGGCAGGTATCGACTCGCTATTGGGGGCGAGAAAGGGCTGGTCTGGCTGGTGTGACTACCTTGTGCCAGCACTGCCGTGCTGGTGCACGCGTGGGTGACTGTAGGAATAGTGTCGTAGGTCTTAGGGTGATTCACCGGTAGGTCAGGGATGTTTTCGAAAAATGGCCGTAGCGCGCGGGCATCCCCGTTGCGGGCCGTCGTAGCGCGTGTGGGCCATGACCACGTGGGCCGCGTTGGTGAGTCATGTAGACGCGCGCGCTGTGTGGGAGTGGGCCGAGCCGCTCGCACGATGGGCCACGCGGGTGGATTCGGTTTTCCTTTTTCTAGTGAAGTAATAAATGTTTATTCAATTTAGTTTTGAGTTGAACTTTGAAAAATTATAGTAAATTCTATAGATGTCCAAAAATAGTGAAACAAAATTTGGTAGGTTCATAAAAATGCTATCTATATGTTGGTGTAGTTAGTTTACAGTTAGCTGTGGTAATGATAGACTCATAAATTCACTTTAGAAAGCTTAGTATTATTTAGCTTAATATTTGTAGAATTTTTGTGGCAAATTGGTGATAGCTTTAGCCATGAAATTTTTACCGTAGGCTCATTAGATTATTATGTGCTTACTGTAATTTTTGTAGCCCTAGAGTAGGTTGATAAGTAGAATAGCAAGTACTCCTTGTTTTAGCATATATAGAGTAAATCGGTATTAAGAGTAAGAATGCCTTTAGTTGCTATGGTAGTACTTGACATGTTTCATTCTTGTTAGTGGTAACAATAGGTAACTTAGCACCTTTGTCGGTAGGACTAGCTTAGTAGCTTGATGGATGTATTTTATTTTAAGAGTTGTTGTTGCCGTATTACTAAGTGTTGCATCATCATTTCATGCATGCAGATAACGAGTTGGTAGAGTTCATGCCTGCGGATTTACAGGACTACGAGAAGATTATTGAGGAGTATGAGGAGGAGATTCTCGTATAGGATGGAGCCCTGGAGCCGTTCGTCGCTGATTTTGTTGACACACCGCCTACCCAAGGCAAGCCTCGGTGCATAACTTCTATTTTTGAAGGATCAATGAATATATATATGATGTGCATTTACATTATAGGTAGTTTACACAACTAAATTTTGACCCTGTTGCACCGATCAATTTTTGATGTTATAGGTCTAAAATAGATGCAATAGTTCAATTTCGCATCAATTGCTCGTTTGATGCCAGCCGATGCAAGTGGTCTTGATGCAATAGCCTTTCGCATTGGTTACTTGTGGTTGATGCGAGAAGCAGCTATTGCATCGTCCATCTGTTGTCTCTTGCATCAAAATTGAGAGATGCAATAGCTTATTGCATCCAAATCATGTTGATGCAATACATCTATTGCAACGGCTATCGTTCGATGCAATAGACTATATTGCATCCATATTAGGTTCGATGCTATATAATCTATTGCATCACCATTTTGATTCGATGCAATAGGTTCTATTGCATCATCATTTTGGTTCATTGCAATAGGAACTATTGCATCAACGTTATGTTCGATGCAATTCGAACTATTGCATCGACATGTGGTTAGATACAATACAAACTATCACATCGACATGAGCTTGGATGCAATACAAACTATTGCATCGACATGAGATTTGAAGGGCAACCAATTATTGCATCAAATTCATTGCACAGAAATTCATAAAATTACAAAATTCAATGGCACAAAAAGGCAATCATATTAATAACTTGGATCATAAGCATTCAATAGTTTGTACAATGTAAGGAAGTCAAATGCCTTCCTATTTCCAAATAGGTAATTGCAAAGTTTAACTACATTACAAACCACTAACTTATGCTACAAATAGGCAATCATAAACAAAAATACATGTCTGTTAGCACAGATCAACATGACATCTTTCTCGTTGCACCATATTTGATTCATTTCAGCTTGCCGAGACTCCCTCAAGGTTGATCTTCCTGAAAAAGTCAAAATGACATGCATTAGTAATATATATAGTTGATCACACAGTTGGAATAAAACATAGACAACACATGATAGACAACAATATTTTTGGGTTTAACAAATAGAATGGATACTGAAGCCGAACTATAAACACATAAGGCATGAACTCCTGATTGCTCATGTTAAGTGAACAAACATACATACAAATGCATACTATGAGTAGTAAGATTGTCCACCTTAGCCAAGGGTTTCACCAGCACTACTCCACCCATGGACCAATGTACAAAAATTATCAGTACTGCAAACCTGAAAATTAAACAAATACATAGTGTGAGTCTGAGATAGAACATACATTCAGAAAATAGCCTGATATGACATTGCAAAAAGACAGACTAAGGCAAGCAAAAAGTAAAAGTTTATTCACTACTAATCTGATGATTATAAACTAAGGAGAGCTAATATGTACATGTTGCTTGTAAGAAGATAAGTTGCTGCGTTATTTCCACTACACATAAATCTGAATAAATATTCTTACACATGCCTATGTAAATAGAGCAAATAGAGACGGACAGCTGTGCCTATGTAAATCAAAGTTTTCATGACCCATCATCATACATAAAAAGAGACCTGTGGGATACTGCCAAAGATGATTCCAAGCTATGACAAACAGAATAGGGGTTTGCTATTTCAAGCTATGATAGAATATGTGTTATGCTATATATGACGATGAATTCAGTGTTGTAAACCTTGATTGTTGCAACCTTAATTTACATAGCTTGATTAAACACTTTCAATTAATCTGGTAAAGGCATGTATAGTCTGTAGAATACATACTTGTCATTTTTTATATCCCAAACTGTGCAGCCAACAGGCATTTAGAATCCGCAGTTATTAAGATTGTGCACAGCCATGCAGGCAAATATACTAACTAGTATGTAAATCTACTGTCAATGAATATGAAAATAGCACCTTCAGCAGTATTATCACTAGGACAGCCCAAATATTGATTGTGATTAGAAGTTTTGGTGCTCAGTAATGTGATGAATTGCTGCCATAATGCGATGGATTGCTACCATTGATGACAAACCCCGGCTATATTTATCTATCACAGGGTATTTGAAAAATCCAAGGCATCAGCTTGTATGAACTTCCAGAATCATACTGCAACGCAAAAAAAGATGGACTTAACTATCTCAAGGTCATGCCAGGAAGGTGCATAGCAACCGACTGCTTTGAGAGGGATGACATGATCCCCTCATTCAGCTTTGGATAGCTCTTCTCTTCAGCCATGCTCCTGCTGCCCTACAACAAGAGAGAAAAATCACAATGAATCTCATTTGCATGGAACAAGCAATGTACAGGAATGTTTCAGTAACTCATCTGCTACAGTACTTGCAGCAAAAGTCCAATAAAATGCATTTGTAAAGAGATTTTGACATTTATCAATTCCAATAGGATTTGATCGAGGTGTGATCACCAGGATGAGGACACAGGAAGCACAGTACCACAGAAGCAGCAGCAGGTTATATAGAACAACAGTAATTATGAGTTGCAATAAAAAATCCAAATACTAGTAGATGTAAACTCACACTTGAATGATTTGTGAGATCTCATGATTTCCTCAAAGTATTGTAATTCTATCTCTGTAATGGAATTTCAAAGCCACTAACCTGCAAGAAGTGAAAATATGATCACTAGCTAGTAATCATCAAACAAGAATTGTGTAAACAATTCTGTATGTTCAGTTAAACAAAATGAACTCTCTAGTGAAAATGAACTATAATGAGCGTGCCACGGACTACAAAATAGCAAACTAGATTTAGAAAGGTAGCAGAGTCACCTTGTGCAGATAGGCTATCGTCACCCTTCTTGTACTGAGTCACCTTGTGCAGAGTATGCTTCCAGCACTCCTTGTTCTTGCAGTAGGTCTTTTTGGTCCGAGGAATGTTCACCTGTATAACATGTGAAACAAATAGTCAAAGGCATATATTCAGCAAGCCTATAATACCATAACAGATTACATCCAAGTCTGCATCATATTTCTGCAGCATACTTTGATCTTCAGTTGGTCATAAAGTTGAATGAAAAGAAATTCTTGGCGCTACAATAATTCTGCAGCATATTTCAAGCATTTTGTACTGACTGCTACGTCTTTTACAAGACCTCAAAAGCAGTCAAGATCAGAATAGGCATATTTCTAGGCTGCATTCATGAATCATAAATATGTTTGTGCCACACAACAAGGCTGAACTAAAAATCACTTGATATGAAGCTAATATAGGACTAACTCAACGTTAGCTAACCAACTAATGCCGCCATTTACTCATGATGAGAACATATTGACGGGAGAGTGGCCAGCATCCTTGCAGTAGAATTTTCCCTCATGGGCACATAAGTGTCTCTGCTTGGAAGAACAGCCTAATTAAACTACATCATTATTTTCCTGGGCACACTCCTATTCAGCTATCTACGGTGAAAAGAGACATATCAAATCCATGTGGGAATGGAGATAGGACGGGGGACTGGGATTGGGATTAGTACCTGGGGCTGCCTGTACTAGGATGGCAGACGTGGTCTTCTGGTGGTGGTTCGCTGCTACCTTCTCGGAGATGCCGCCAGTGGGCTTAGTGGCGGGGGCGCCGGTGTGTGCCTTCTACTGCCATGGAGATGAGCGCGAAGGCGTGGTGCGGGGCGCAGGAGACGGCGCCATGGATCCAGCCACCCTCGCCCGAGCTGCTGTAGATCTGGCCGCCCACGCCTGAGCACGAGCCGTTGGAGCACCGGCGCACAGATGAGTCCAGGCGGCGGCGCTGCCTGTCAGCGGAGCACAGATCATCCAAAGCGGTGGAAGGGCCTAGGGTTACGGGCTTACAACGTTTTTGCGGCGGCGGTGGAACGACCTTGCCGTGAAGGGCCCTGGTGGCGGGGCTTAGGATCTCTGGTGGTGGCAACCTGCGAGGGAGTCGACGGCGGCGACCTGCGAGGGAGTCGGCGGCAGTGACCTGTGAGGGAAGGAGGGAGTCGATGGTGGTGGGGAGCGACGATTGGAATGCGAAGGAGAGGAAAGGTTGTGAGATTTGGGGGAAAAGGCACGGAAGATTGGAGTCACGGGCCGGGAGGCGCCCTCTGTCCGCGCGCTTTTTTTCCGTGTCTCTCTGTGGGCCTTGGACTGCTTTTCAGTTTTGCGCTCGCGCCAGTGCGCCCGTCAGGCGCGAAAAAAAGTTTCCCCGTCGGTGCACGAGATTTCCGGTAGAAAATTTTATAATTATATTTTTTATAGATATATATACATATACAATAACTAAAATAACTACAACAGTTTAAAATTGCAAAATTAAACCTTTAAAAATAGAAAAAAAAATAAATTTTAAAAAATTAAAATAAAAACTACAAAAATAATTTTGAGACACCAAATAATCTTAAATGAAAATTTGATAAACATCAAAGTTGTAGAGATCATGAAGATATACAACTTTTATTTTGGTCATCTTGTCATTTAACAAAATTTGTACCTTTTAAATTTAAAATTTTAAAAAATGACAAGTTCGAACCAAAATTTAAGACCCAAAATAATTTTAAAATAAAAAGTGATGAATACTAAAGTTGTTCAAATCATTAATATCTACAACTTTTATTTTAGTCAGCTTGTCATTTGACAAAATTTGAACCTTTCAAATTTGAAATTTTGAAAAACGACCAAGTTCGAATCAAAATTTGAGACCCAAATTGATTTAAACATAAAAAGTGGTGAATACCAAAGTTGTTCAACTCATGAATATCTACAACTTTTATTTTGGTCATTTCTTTATTTGACAAATTTTTAGCACACATTATTTACTAATCTTACACATGTCACATATAGTTTATAAAACCTTATAAGAGATGTGTCACATTTGTGAACAATGTCGTTACCACTTTGTCATATGAATAAATGACCAATACAAAAGTTGTAGATCTTGATGAGTTATTCAACTTTGGTATTTATCACTTTTTCAGCTGAAATCATTTGAGGAACCAAAATCTTTTCTGAAGTTGCATTTTTTTGAAATTCAAAATTTAAATTGCTCAAACTTTTCATATGTATATATTGATAAAACCAACAAAATAAATTGATAGAGAATGATTTTAGAAAATTTTAGGAAAAAATCATCAGATTTGGAGTTAGTATGAGAAAGAAAAACTAGTTACAAAGTTGACCCACAGATTAAAAAAAGAAATCACACTCTTTACTATGATCATGTAAGGATCATGTAGAACAGTGTGATTTCTCTTTTTAATCTGTGGGTAAACTTTATAACTAGTTGTTCTCTCTTATACTAACTCAAAATGTGATGGTTTTTTTTCTTAAAAATTTCTAAAATCATGCTTCAACATTTAAGTTTGATCAAACTTGGATGTGATAATGTTTTACACATTTTAAAATTTGAAATTTGAAATTTAACAAGTTCAAACTAAATTTTCAAACCCTAAATGATTTCATGTGTAAAAGTGATGAATACAAAAGTTGTTCAAATCATTAAGATCTACAACTTTTATTTTGCTCGTCTTATCATTTGACAAAATTTGAGCCTTTCAAATTTAAAATTTTAAAAAATGACAAGTTCGAACCAAAATTTGAGAACCAAAATGATTTCAACATAAAAAGTGATGAATACTAAAGTTGTTCAAATCATTAATATCTACAACTTTTATTTTAGTCAGCTTGTCATTTGACAAAATTTGAACCTTTCAAATTTGAAATTTTGAAAAACGACCAAGTTCGAATCAAAATTTGAGACCCAAATTGATTTAAACATAAAAAGTGGTGAATACCAAAGTTGTTCAACTCATGAATATCTACAACTTTTATTTTGGTCATTTCTTTATTTGACAAATTTTTAGCACACATTATTTACTAATCTTACACATGTCACATATAGTTTATAAAACCTTATAAGAGATGTGTCACATTTGTGAACAATGTCGTTACCACTTTGTCATATGAATAAATGACCAATACAAAAGTTGTAGATCTTGATGAGTTATTCAACTTTGGTATTTATCACTTTTTCAGCTGAAATCATTTGGGGAACCAAAATCTTTTCTGAAGTTGCATTTTTTTGAAATTCAAAATTTAAATTGCTCAAACTTTTCATATGTATATATTGATAAAACCAACAAAATAAATTGATAGAGAATGATTTTAGAAAATTTTAGGAAAAAAAATCATCAGATTTGGAGTTAGTATGAGGAAGAAAAACTAGTTACAAAGTTGACCCACAGATTAAAAAAAAGAAATCACACTATTCATTATGATCATGTAAGGATCATCTAGAACAGTGTGATTTCTCTTTTTAATCCGTGGGTAAACTTTGTAACTAGTTGTTCTCCGTCATACTAACTCCAAATGTGATGATTTGTTTTCCTAAAAATTTCTAAAATCATGCTTCAACATTTATGTTTGATCAAACTTGGATGTGACGATGTTTTACACATTTTAAAATTTGAAATTTAAAATTTAACAAGTTCAAACCAAATTTTCGAACCCTAAATGGTTTCATATGTAAAAGTGATGAATACAAAAGTTGTTCAACTCATCAAGATTTACAACTTTTATTTTGGTCATCTTATCATTTGACTAAATTTGAACCTTTCAAATTTTAAAATATGAAAAAAGACAAGTGGCCACTGCAGGGGTGGCTGGTGATTGAGCGCCCCTACAGATCAGCCCCAACTGTAGGGGCGGCTCAGGTTACCAGCCGCCCCTACAGTGCCATCTGTAGGGGCAGCTGGGCTGCTAGGGCTCGAGGACGCCTACTATAGGGGCGCCCCAACCCCAGCCGCCCCTACAGTAAAAATGTCCCCGTTCCTACTGTAAGAATCTATCGTAGTGGCCACGCCATGGCCATGAGCACGCGCTTCGCCGCCTGCTTGCTGCCTAGGTCGTGCTCGAGCAGGAGCCTCCCGAGCGACAGCGGGCGCACCGGCCAGAACTGCATCTGCCGCTCCTCCACCGGCTGCACCATCAGGTACAGGCGATCGCACAAGTCGGCAGCGTGGGGAGGCCAGCAGCATGCCTCCATGCCACCCCTCGCCGCCGGCGTGGCCCTCCCGGCCAGGATCAGCCGCTAGTTCTCGTCCTCGCGTGCCCCTGTGGCGAGCCTAAGAAGAAAAAGGGGGTGGGAAAGGAAAAGGAGAAATAACAGGATTCCAGATGAGAAAAACACGGGAGAGAAAGATATGTGAGAGAGCTTAAACGGGTATAAAAAAATTCATGATTCCTGATGCAAAATATCACAAATCCTAGGACTGGTCAAATTTTGATTTGGGAGGTGGAATATTGGAAACTCTTGGAGATTGCCTTCTTTATTTCTCTTAATACATTTTCAGGGGTTGGAAAATATAGAGTTTTTAGGAGAAAAATTTAGGATACTTTTGGAGATGCTCTTAATCTCACGTCATAAATATTTTAATACGCCTCCACGGTTATGCATATCCTCTCATTACTATTCTCGGGCACAAACCTCAAACCAAACAACATTTTTCAAACTTGCCTAGCCAAGCAAAAATCACTAACTTTTCAGGCAACTCTTAGGCAACATTTTTTTCTAGACAACTTCTCCAGGGTTTCATCCAAACAGGCCCTTAAAGTTGGGTGGTGACTCTGTCTTGTGCATCCTTTTCGTGGGCCTTTGAATCATATGTGACCCAACAATATGTTTTAGCATCTTGTAATGTATTTTTGATGCAATAATAACCATGCATCACATTGAATCACTGCTAAGCCGATGCAATAGAAGTCACCTATTACATCAGAGTCTATCGCTATCATTCCATTGCAATAGTATTTCCTAATTGGATCCATATTCTAAACCGGTGCAATACCTCCTACGTATTGCATAAAAAATCAATACTAACGCAACAAAATTTGTTCGATGCAATAACTTCTACCTATTGCATCTCTTGCACGAAATCGATGCGATAGATCATACCTATTGCATCGACATGAATTACTATCGCATCAAATTCCTTATCGATGCAATAATGAGCACCTATTGCATTAGATTTGTAAAATTGATGCAATAGCAGCCACCTATTGCATCAGATTTATGTTTGATGCAAGGCGAAGCGATGCGATAGGGTCAAAAATTAGTAGTGTTATAGAAACTACAAGCATAGATATAGTTGCCTATGGGTCCTACTAGTATAGGTCGAGTAGCTGTTATGCTTAGGGTATCGGTAGAGTGAGTAACCTGCCGTTACTCACAATAGGTGATAATTATGATCACTCATGATAAAATGATGGAAAAAAAATGGTGACCGGGCATGGATATGGTTTGGGTATTGGTGGGTGTAAGAGGTTGTGTCCTGTGGCCAACAGGGTATAGCTTGGTTACACTTTTTCCCTATCTGTGTTTGTTAAAGACCGGCCATTGCATTAGGTTCTAGGCAAGTCACAGACTTATTATCCTGAGCATATACTTGGGTATGGGTGTAGGGAAGAGTTGTTGTTCTCTTGTCGCGGGTTCTGGCTCTTTTTGGACTGACTAATTGGAGGTGGGGATGGTGGAGGTCTAAGTACCGCACTGAGTCCAGGACTCAAGAGTAGGGGCTTGGAGTCCAAGTTTGGATGGGGTCCTAGACCCCATGACAGGAGAGTGATGGGTTGATCCTTCTTGTGCCTGGGGTACAAGCGGGGCATGTGTTTTTAGGGTACCCTACTAGGGGCATTGATTCATGAATCATCAAGCAATCCGGTATGGCTTGTCTACAGTCTAGCACCATAGTAAGAACTGAAAGATGAAAAGTGATGAAATGGAACTGATTGCTCAACCCTTGCTTGAAAGTAGAACATGTGCTTACATAGAATGGCTAGATAATAAATTAATCATGACTGCTAATAATAAGATAAATAAGGATTCACTACTAGAATTGCTTTCTGCAAAAAGAAACCTAGCAAACCATAAAGCTTATGATATCTCTTGGAGTCAGGAAATTATTCCCACTAGTCAGATAAGCCTTGCGAGTGTATTGTGTACTCAGGATATATTTACTCCTGTTGTAGGTTTAACTTGAGGAGTACCCGTTGTGTGAAGGATTCTTCTAGTGGGCACAGATAGATCCTTATTCATTATCGATAGATGTTTATTATCATTCCGCTGTTTAATATTCCACACTCTGAATTTGGTAATGTAATAATGCATTTTTAAGAACTCTAGATGTATGAAATGGACTAAGTATTGTAACTCGTTCTCATTATTGGATCCTTGGGGAAAAAATGTGGACTATTCAGGCTCTCCCTTGGGGTGTGCCTGACGGAACCCGCCCGTTGTAGCTTGCTTTCGGGGTGCTTAGTGTCTGGTGGAAGACGAGCACCGGTTATTTCGGGCAGTTCTGCCACACTAGGCTACCAAGATGATCCTTCGGTGCTCGCTTTACGTGTCACACAAGTTTTCTATATGCCTGACCCACAAAGTAACCCCCTGAAGAAGAAGACAAAGCATGTGGTTGCCTCCGGGAAATAACACATTATCAGAGTTGATGGCGTGGATGATGTTGAAGCTTACAATAACTATAATAAGATGCTATTATTCACAGACTTTCCTAAGAAGATTAGTGTTGTGGAAAAGAACCTGCCCAAAGATATATTGCCATGGGAACAATAAGGTGTCAATGGAAAAGTTGTTACAGCGGACTAGCTAGTTGTTGAACGTGGAGTGTTTGTGTAAGTGTGTGTTTGTAAAACTTTATTTATGCATGTGTGTGAGACTATATATTTATGTATGTGTGTGAGACTATATATTTATGTATGTGTGTGAGACTATATTTATGCATGTGTGTGAGACTACCCTTTGCGACATCCAGATGAACCTATTGCAACAACCACTCTATTACTACTAAAACAGCTGTAACACGCAGACACTTGAAACAGGCACTTATTACTACTGCAACATGTTCGGACTACTATTAAAACACTTAAAACAAGCACTTAACACTTTATGAAATAAAGAAATGACAAAAATAAAAGTTGGAGATCTCGACGAGTTATACAACTTTTATATTCATCACTTTTACATCTGAAATCATTTAGTGGTTGAAAATCAGGTTTGAAGTTGTTATTTTCTGAAATTCAAAATTTAAATTATCTAAAATTAGTGACAAAGATAGATGACCAGACTAAAATAATAGAGCATGATTTTAGAAAATTTTAGGAAAAAACTATCACATTTGGAGTTAGTATGAGGGAGAAAAACTAGTTACAAGTTTTAACCACAGAAAAAAAGAGAAATCACACTTGCTTATCATTGATCATCATGAACAGTTGTGATTTTTCTTTTTAATCTCTGGGTAAAATTTGTAACTAGTCTTTCTCCGTCATACTAACTTCAAATGTGATGATTTTTTTTCCTAAAATTTTCTCAAATCATACCCTATTAAGTTATTGTGTTGATTTGGTCATTCTTTTTGTTTGACAAAGTTTGAGCAATTCAAATTTTCAAATTTACAAAAATAACTAGTTCTAACAAGATTTTGAAACACCAAATGATTTCAGCTAAAAAAGTGATGAATACCAAAGATGTATAACTCATCAAGATCTACAACTTTTATTTTAATCATTTCTTCATCTAACAAAGTGATAGTAAACATTGTTCACAAATTCACATGTCTCTCATATAGTTCATGAAACTATAGGTGATATGTGAATTTGTTAACAATGTTTACTAATACTTTGTTAAATAAAGATGTGACCAAAATAAAAGTAGTAGATAGTGATGAGTTCAACAACTTTTATGTTCATGAGTTTTCTAGTGGAAATCATTTAAGGTTTCAAAATCTTATTTGAAGTTCACATTTATTGAAATTCAAAATTTGAACTATTCAAATTTGGTCAAATGAAAAGATGACCAAAATAAAAGTTGGAGATCTTAATGAGTTATACAACTTTTATATTCATCACTTTTACAACTGAAATCATTTTTTGGTTGAAAATCAGGTTTAAAGTTGTCATTTTCTGAAATTCAAAATTTGATTTATCCAAAATTAGTGACAAAGATAGATGACCAGACTAAAATGATAATACATGATTTTAGAAAATTTTAGGAAAAAACCATCACATTTGGAGTTAGTATGAGGGAGAAAAACTAGTTACAAGTTTTAGCCACAGAAAAAAAAGAGAAATCACACTTGCTTATCATTGATCATCATGAACAGTTGTGATTTTTCTTTTTAATCTCTGGGTAAAATTTGTAACTAGTCTTTCTCCGTCATACTAACTCCAAATGTGATGATTTTTTTTCTAAAATTTTCTCAAATCATGTCCTATCAAGTTACTGTGTTGATTTGGTCATTCTTTTCGTTTGACAAAGTTTGAGCAATTCAAATTTTCAAATTTCAAAAAATGACAAGTTCTAACAAGATTTTGAAACACCAAATGATTTTAGCTGAAAAAGTGATGAATACCTCGAGAATCTAGGTGTAACATCCTTGGTGTTACAATGTACAATCTTTTATTAAAACACCGCATGAGCACCATATCAATGTGTAAATGTGTGTAATATAGGGTATAAAGCAATGTACGTAACTTGAAACGATCATTGGAAATGCAAAATGAAAGTTACATTCCATGTCGCGTTTTATCACTTAGGGTTTTAAATAAATTTTTATTGAACAAAAATATTATAGAATGCATATATGGAACTTTAATAAAGTTTGTAGTATAAGATTCATAGGTGACGATAAAATACTTGCGGTCGAGAACGGGATTCACTAGTTAGCTTACTTAATAGCTTGGAAATTGCATTCGACACGAAACCGATCGAGACTTAGTCAAATTTCCTAAGTCGGAAAACGCTTTGACGAATCTAAGTTTGGCAATTTTTATAGGAGAATTAGGCTAAGTAGTGGTATGGTCTTAGGGTTCGTTTTAGTAGCTTGACTTGCCAACTTGAGTGTAGAATAGGTGGTTTAGCAACTGGATCACTGAGATGAATTTTTGGGACACTTTTAAAAGCGTGCAAGGCATGTTCCTGGCCGGCTTCAGCATCTAGACGTGGTCACCAGGCTTCGGGTTAGCTCGGTGCTACAGCAATGGCCTGTCCAAGCATGCACACGTGCACCGTCGCTGTCGTGCCCACCACCGTTGTCACGGGCCTACTGCCCTTGCCAGTCTACTACCATGGCTTCATCATGTCGCTGCCTCCATTGTGTCATGTCACCGTGCTGCTGCTAGCCATGGCCACGAGTGCTGAGTTGCCTGAGTCGCTCTGCCACCATTGTCGCGTCCGCCTGGCCGCTCTGCCACCTCGCGCTTGCCTACGTGTGGCCACACTTGGCCTGCTGCGGCCGGCACATGGCCCTGTCCACACATCGCCTTGCCATGCATGGGCTTGCCCCGCCTGCATTGCCATCACATCCATGCTTGATGCGACGCTGCACTGCTGCCTTCGCTAGACCAGCGCCAGCCCCTGCGGCACACAGGGCCGAGCTGCCATCGTTGGCTTGCGATTTACGGCCATGTGCCCAACCATTTAGAGCATGTTTCGTTGTTCGCCCCATCGCCCTATAGCATGTGCGCACTTATGCACCGAGTGGATAGCCACGTCCCACCACGGCAGCGATGAGCCAAGCCATGCCGGCTCTTCCCCTGTTCCTCTATCGCTGTGGTCGTCGGACCCACGCCTTTCAATTCGGCCTAGTGGAGCCACCTCGGTCCAATTAGCTTTGTCCATGGCTTCACGGTGTAGTCAGCCAGCCACCCGACCCATCGTGCGGTGTTACTCATTGAGCCATGCTCCAATTTGGAGCTTTCCCCTTGCCGGGTCGTTAATTCCGTCTCGACACACGTCGATGGAAAGCCCCCAATCCAGAGCTACTCGTGTTCGTTTTGTTGCATCGCCAGCTTCGCCTCCACCTACCCATCACCCGGTGCACCCTTGCCAAGTCGCTACCACCCTCTAGCCACACCTAACATAGCCTTGCCACTATGGTGCACCACCGCACCGTCCGTGCGCACACGGACAGCTTGGCTCGAGCCACCTTTGGTCGAACCACCACCTCATCTGGGTCCGTGGTGAGTGCCTGGAGCTCACTCGCTACCCTATTTACTCTAGCATTGTTGTGACTCACCGGAACACCACCGCCTTGTTGTAGGAGCTCCATCATCGTGGTTCGACATTACTGTGGTGTCCTAGCTCATGCTTTCTTTGCCTAGTGCTTCACATTCACGCCTAGGCCGATATCGACTCGCTATTGGGGGTGGGGAGGGGCTGGTCTAGCCAGTGTGACCGCCCTATGCCAACGCCGCCGCGCCGGTGCGCGCATGGGTGCCTGAGGGTATCGCCGTTGTGAAGACAAAGTGTTCTGAGGGCTTATCTACAAAGTAGATGACTGTAGGAATAGTGCTGTAGGTCTCAGGGTGATTCGCTAGTAGGTCAGGGACGTTTTTGCAAAACAGCCATAGCGTGCGGGCCTCCCGTCGTGGGCTATCATCGAGCGTCTAGGCCACGACCGCATGGACCGTGCTGGTGGGTTGCATAGGCGCGCGCGCTGTGCGGGACTTGGCCGAGCCACTCGTGTGATGGGCCGCTCAGTTTTCCTTTTTCTAGTGAAGTAATAAATGTTTATTCAATTTAGTTTTGAGCTGAACTTTGAACAATTATAGTAAATTCTATAGTTGTCCAAAAATAGTGAAACAAAATTTGTTAGGTATAAAAAAATGCTATCTATTTATTGGTGTAGTTAGTTTACTGTTAGCTATGGTAATGATAGACTCATAAATTCACTTTAGAAAGCTTAGTATTTTTTAGCTTAATATTTGTAGGAATTTTTGTGGCAAATTGGTGATAGCTTTAGCCATAAAATTTTTACCGTAGGCTCACTAGATTATTATGTGCTTACTGTAATTTTTATATCCCTAGAGTAGTTTGATAAATAGAATAGCTAGTACTCCTTGTTTTATCATATATAGAGTAAATCGGTATTAAGAGTAAGAATGCCTTTAGTTGCTAAGGTAGTCCATGCCATGTTTCATACTTGTTAGTGGTAACAATAGGTAACTTAGCACCTTAGTCGGTAGGTCTAGCTTAGTAGCTTGATGGATGTATTTTATTTTAAGATTTGCTATTGCCGTATTACTAAGTGTAGTATCATCATTTCATGCATGTAGATAACGAGTTGGTAGAGTTCGTGCTTGCGAACGAATGGGACTACGAGGAGATTACTGAGGAGTACGAGGAGGAGATTCTCATACAGGAGGGAGTCCCGGAGCAATTCGTCGCTGACTTTGTTGACACACCGTCTGCCCAAGGCAAGCCCCGATGCATAACCCCTATTTGTGAATGGTCAGTGAATATATATATGATGTGCATTTATGTTATATGTATTTTATGGAAACTAAATGCATGGATATACTTACCTATGAGTCCTACTAGTATAGGTCGGGTAGCTGTTATGATCAAGGTATTGGTAGCGTGAGTAACCTGCCGTTACTCAAAATAGGTGATAATTATGATCACTCATGATAAAATGGTGGAAAGGAAAAATGGTGACCGAGCATGGATATGGTTTGGGTATTGGTGGGCGTAAGAGGTTGTGTCCTACAGCCAACAAGCATAGCTTGGTTACACTTTTTCCCTATCTTTGTTGGTTAAGGACTGGCGATTGCATTGGGTTCTAGGCAAGTCACAGACTTATTATCCCAAGCACATACTTGGGTATGGGCACAGGGAAGACTTGTTGCTCTCTTGTCGTGGGTTTCGGCTCTGTCTAGACCGACTGATTGGAGGTTGGGATGGTGGAGGTCTAAGCACCGCACTGAGTCCGAGACTCAGGAGCAGGGGCTTGGAGTCTAAGTTTGGACGAGGACCTAGACTCCATGATAGGAAAGTGATGGGTTAGTCCTGCTTGTGCCTAGGGTACTGAATGGATCTAACAATGCCTAGAGGGGGGCATAGGCATAACTAAAAATTTACTACAAATGTTAAGTTCAAATCTATCAGTCAATGTTGGAAGTCCCGGTGTTTGGGTCAGAACTCCTGACATTGTCAGAAGTTCCAGCGCAAATGTCAGTAGTTCCGACGTCTATGTGAACTACAAAAGTAGTGCCAAATTTAACTTTGCGGATAAATAATCTTACAACCTCACTTCCTAGTGGTTTGGTGAAGATGTTGAGTCACTCCCTTGATGTCATAATGCCTCCAAACCATAGATTGAGTCTAAACCCTAAAATGGAAGTTTGGGAGCGAAAGAGACAAACAAATACAAGTAATCTCTAGCAATCACAACAACAACAACAAGTACGCGGGACATAAGGATTTATCCCGTGGTTTGGCAACCCCACAAAGGAGCTCCTATGTCCTCGTTGTTGAGGTGACCACCAAGGTCGGAGTCTCTTCCACCTCCTTGCCTCTCTCAAAGCTACCACAAAGTTCACTTGAGCTTTCCACTAAGAAATCGAAGGGTGATACAAACTTCCCAAGGCTCTTCCACAAGATGGAAGTTCTTGGGCAATGCCTAGGCGGCTAGGGGCAAAGCCCCAAGAGTAATAGATGCAAAATCAACCGGCTTGACGAAGAAATCAAGTGCTCAAGCTTGCCAAAGTGATGCTCTCATTTAATCCACTCTCCTTTCACTCAAAACCCTAAGGGAATCGAAGATTAGAGCAAACAGGGAAGGAGAGGGGTGCTTTAGTTGCTTGGGAGCTGTTAAGCATGAAGTGGGTCAGCTGTAAATCAGTCCATAATGGTTAGAAGTGAAGAGGGGTATTTATACTCCAAGTGAAAATCTAACCGTTCAGATCTACGTCAGAAGTTCTGACGTAGATCTCAGAACTTCTGACGTTAATAGGAAACATTGTTCACACATGGTCAGAAGTCTATGCGAGAAAGTTAATGTCAGAACTCTCGGCAAACGTTGGGACTTCTGACGGTCGAAACTTCCGATGAACATTGGGACTTCCGACGTGTGCAATTAAACAACCTGCCAACACCGCTGATGCCGGGACTTCTGGCTTGGGTCGGGAGTTCTGACAGTTGGAACTTCCAACGTACGTTGGGAGTTCTGACAAGGGCAGACAGTCGACCAATAGAACCACCAATGTCGAGACTCCCACCTTGGGTCGGGACTTCCGACTATTGGAAGTTTCAACTCACGTCGGGACTTCCGATGTCCACAATCACCGTGTAGGCTAAGTGACTGGGAGTCAGAACTTTCGACAAGAGTCATGACTTCTGACTATCGGGAGTTCCATCTTACGTCGAGACTTTCGACATCGATAGTCACAGAAAAATAATCTACGTGCTCGTGGAGTGCTAGAGTGTCTCTCTTTTGATTTTATTTTAATGCTTGAGCACTCTATCTTCCTCAGACCAACTAAATTTGCATCCCTCTTTATAGTGCGGCGGTTCCTAAACTCAAAAACAAAATTAAAACCTTTGAAGAGCATTTTGAGTTCGTCTACCTTTTCAGCTTCAAGAATTGAGGGATACTATTTCATCTTTATCAACTCTTTGATTCTTTCATGGGACTAATAGATGCGACATGTCTCATTAAGATCACATTAGTCCCTAATTTGGATGTCATCAATACACCAAAACCCACATAGGAGGCAAATGCACTTTCAATCTCCCCCTTTTTGTAATTGATGACAACCAACTTAGGCTTCTATAAGAATAAAGGAATTTAAAGCTTTTGAACCCCAAAATTTATGAAGAGCTCCCTCTTGATGTATGAATGAATTTGAATATCAATTAGAATCATCTATACATGATTTGCATACCTCAAGACAAAAGCTCCCCATAAATTTTGCAATCCGTGGGGTGCAACAAGTGTGTGTGAACAAATAGATATCCATGAAAAGAAATTGCAATATGACATGTTATTTCACACAACAAAGTTACCTCATTTCGATGTGGGATCAATGTGCCCATGGGCAAGTTACCTCATTTTGATGGGACTAACTTTGCCAAGTGAAAGCACTTGATGAGAGCCTATCTTATAGGTCTTCATCCCAACATTTGGGAGGTTGTTTGCAATAGATTTGAGCCACCGGTTGATCCCAAGAATCCAACACTAGAAGAGATGAGAATCATTCACCTAAATGGTCAAGCCACAAGTGTGTTGCTTAGTGCCTTGGATGGTGATGAGTACAATAGAGTCATTGGAGTTGATGTTGCCAAGCAAATATGGGACACTTTACACCTAGCACATGAAGGGGTTGACAAAGTGAGAAAGGCAAGAATTGACTTGTTGATGTCAAAATTCAACCGGTTTGTGATCTTGGATGGAGAGGGGCCACAAGAGATGTTTGATAGGTTGATGACAATGGTGGGTAAGATTAGAGGCTATGGTTATGATGAGCTAGATGATCACAAACTTGTCAAGATTATGTTGGAAGCTTATTCACCTAGAAATGAGACCGTAGTCACTCTAATCAGAGACAAGAAGAAGTTTGAGTAGTTCACATCAAATGATGTACTTGGGAGGATCTTGACCTTTGATATGCAAAGAGAAGAAGCAAATGAGAGGAAGAAGCTTGAAGAATTGCAAGCAAAGCTAGAAGGCATCAAGATCAATAAGGATGTAGCTCTCAAGGCCAACAAATCAAGCATGCAAGGCCCTACTAGCAAGTCCAAGACCAACAAGCAAGCTTCAACTAGCAAGCCCAAAGCAAGCAAGCAAGTTCAAGAAAGAGTAGAGACCACATCATCCTCTAGTGAGAGTGAACATGATGATGACCAATACGAGAAAGTGGATGATGTTTCTCTCTTTATGAGGAGGTATCACAAGTGGCTAAAGAAGCAAGGCTACAAGGTAGTGAAGAGAAGCTTCCCAAACAAGAAAAAGAGGACATGCTACAATTGTGGAAGCACCTATCACTTCATTGCTAAGTGTCCATATGAGATCAAGGACAACAAACACAAGAAGGACAAGAAAGAGGAGAAGGCCAACTGTAGAAAGAGCAAGAAGTACATGGGAGAGGCTCACATTAGGCATGAATGGGACTCAACTAAAGAAAGTTCATGTGAAGAAGATGAGAAAGTTGCAACCATTGCTATCCATGAGCCATCTTCTTCACCAAGACTCTTCACCAACATGTTTGATGATGACTACTACTCCCCTCACATTTGTCTCATGGCAAAGGGTGAGATGGTAAAATCCAAATCCAAGGCCAAAGCTCCTCCACCTCCACCTCCTAGTGATATCTCTAGTAGCGATCTTAGTGATAGCTCTAGTGATGAAGAAATAAACATGATAACTAAAAGTTTGGATAGAAAGACCAAATTATTCATCACTAAGCTAATGGAGGACTTAGAGAGTGTCCAAGCCGAGCTAGAATCTAGAGAGGAAACTCTTATCCAACAAGAGGATCTCTACATTGCTAGCAAGGAAGCTCTTACATTAGAAAGAAGTGAGGTGGAATCCTTGCGCAAGGTCTTGGCCAAAGAACAAGGGGACCATGCTATCACAAAGAAAGACAATATTGCTCTCAAGAAAAAGTATTGTGACTTAGATGAAAAGCACAAAGAACTTGAGCTACAATATAACATTCTTTGGGATAGCAACTCAATCCCTCTAAAGCAAAGGATGCCTCTACTACCTCCACTAGTCAAGGTAGTGGAAAATGTTATAATATTAATTTGAATGCTTATTCCACTAACCTTGCAAACATGGAGGCAATGAGAAAAGAAATTGCTAGACTCAATGAGATCATTGGCAAGGGTTGCTTGAGTGGTAAGGCTCAAGTAAGAGACAAGAAGGCAAATAATTCAAAAGTGCCTTAATTCAAGCAAGGGAGACACCCCTCAATCAAGCATGGGCTTGGGCACACTGCAGGAGCCAAGACAAATGGAAGAAAGATCATAAATAGCTATGAGTGTGTCAAGTTTGAGAGGAAGGAAAGAGTCAGTACATATCAGCCTGCACAGATAGTGTGCGGTAGTGCCATAGTGAAGGTCGATTGTGGCGTTCCCTGCAAAAATGGGAAGGCTACCAACTCTGCTCCTGATCAAACTAAGCCCAAGAAGAAGGTGTCCTAGCAGAAATAGGTTCAGCAGAAACCAAAGGAATCAGTGTGGGGCACTATGAATAAGTATGCCTATCAACCAAAGACTTATGCACCTCAATAAAGCTTGACTTCATGTTTTGTTTTGAGGAACAACATCAGTGGAAGTGTGGTTGCCAAATATGTTGGAAAGAAAGCCAACACATATAGGAACACTTCTATTTTGGGTTCCTAAATTTCTTGTGACTAACATGCCAGGCCCCAAGTCAAATTGGAGACCTAAATCAAGCAACTAAATCTATTTTGTAGGCATACTCCTCTGGTGGATCAAGTTGGGTGCTTGATAGTGGATGTACAAATCATTTGACTAGAGAAAGGAGTATGTTCTCATCATATTCCCCGATGACGCACTCAAATGAAAATATTGTATGGAGAAAACCTCTAAGTTTGCACCTAATGTTGATAAAGGTTTTCTTCTTTGTTATGGATCAAATGAGCATGCCTATTGTGTTTTCAATAAAACCTCTGGAAGAGTTGAAATAGCAGTAGACGTAACATTTGTTGAATCAAATGGCTCTCAAATGGAGCAAGTTGATTCAAGTGTTGTAGGAAAGGAGGATCCACCATGTGAAGCAATCAATCAATTGGCTATTGGTGATATTAGACCACAAGAAGATGAAGTCACTGAAGTGGTGGTTCCTCAAGCTGCTGATGAACAAAGTTTCACTGACATACCTGATGCTGAGGGGGAGCTGACCCCTGCTAAAAATCAGTAGAGTGTCAGTGCTGCACATAAGAGTGGTAGTGTCACACTCCCTTTGACAGCAGCAGCAAGTCCAACTCTGATTCAAGGACATAACCTACAACCTATATTCGAGCAAGAAGATAATGAAGATCTAGAAGATGGATAAGAGGCCATTGATTATCCAAGGCTAAGGCAAACAATACAATGGGACATCCCATTGACAACATCCTTGGGAGTCTTCAAAAGGGGGTAACAACTCGTTCACATTTAGCAAACTTTTGCCAATATTACTCGTTTGTTTCCTCTTTGGAACCGCTTAAGGTTGAGCAAGCACTTGGAGACCTAGATTGGGTGATGGCCATGCAAGAAGAGCTCAATAACTTCGAAAGAAACCAAGTGTGGACCTTGGTGGAGAGACCCAACACCAATATTATTGGCACCAAGTGGGTCTTCCGCAACAAGCAAGATGATAATGGCGTGGTGACAAGAAACAAGGCAAGATTGGTTGCTCAAGGTTTCACTCAAGTAGGGGGTTTGGACTTTGAGGAAACATATGCACCAGTGGCAAGACTTGAAGCAATCTGAATGCTTCTAGCCTATGTCTCTCATCACAATTTCAAGCTATATCAAATGGATGTGAAGAGTGCATTCCTCAATGGCCCCATTCAAGAACTTGTCTATGTTGAGCAACCACCGGGTTTTGAAGATCCCAAGTTCCCCAACCACATCTACAAACTCCAAAAGGCACTCTATGGGCTTAAGCAAGCACAAAGAGCATGGTATGAATGCCTTAAGGAAATCCTACTTAAACAAGGCTTTGAAATAGGAAAAGCTGACCCTACCCTTTTCACTCATAAGGTTGGGAAAGATATATTTGTGTGCCAAATATATGTCGATGATATAATATTTGGTAGTACTAATTATTCTTTTTATGAGGAATTTAGTAGGATCATGACCAAGAGATTTGAGATGTCCATGATGGGTGAATTGAAGTTCTTCCATGGATTTCAAATCAGGCAAGTGAAGGATGGAACTTTCATTAGCCAAACTAAGTACACCCATGATATGCTCAAGACATTTGACATGGTGAATGCCAAGCCTATCAAAACTCCCATGCCAACCAATGGACATCTTGATCTCAACATTGAAGGGAAAGCCATGGATACCAAGGTATATCGTTCCATGATCGGCTATCTACTTTATTTGTGCGCATTTAGGCCTGATATTATGCTTTGTGTGCATGTGTGCTAGATTTCAAGCTAACACTAAAGAGTGTCACTTAGTGGCCGTTAAGAGAACTTGAGATATCTAGTACACACTCCTAACCTTGGCTTTTGGTATCCTAAGGGCACTAAGTTTGATCTACCTGGGTATTCGGATTCTAATTACGCCGGTTGCAAAGTAGATCAAAAAAGCACTTTGGGGACATGTCAATTCCTTAGATGATCCTAGTGTCTTGGAGTTCTAAAAAGTAAAATTGTGTAGCCCTTTCCACCGTCGAGGCCGAGTATGTTGCAGCCGGTGCATGTTGTGCTCAACTACTTTGGATGAGGCAAACCCTTCAAGATTTCGGATGTTATTTTACCAAAATCCCATTATTATGTGACAATGAGAGTGCCATTAAGCTTGCAAACAATCCTGTCACTCTAGAACCAAGCACATAGACATCCGTCATCATTTCTTGAGAGATCATGAAACCAAAGGAGATATCGAAATTTGCCATGTGAGCACCGAAAAGCAACTAGCCGATATCTTCACAAAGCCCCTAGACGAGTCAAGGTTTTGTACTTTACGTAGCAAGCTAAATATACTTGATTCTCATAATGTGGTTTGAATTTTAGCATGCCTCTGTTTGATAAACTAGTATCTAGGCAAAAGAGATGAAAATTTTCATATTGTGCATGAAAATGATTTATAAAAGTTAACTTATGTATCATGATCATGGTCTGTACTAATGATTTGTTTTTGGTCATGGTATATAGGTGACATGTGTCCATATCTAATATAGAGAGAGTCATATAGATTATAGCTAACTCCCACTATTTTGGGGAGTGCGGCAGTGTCGCACCTACCATGCGACAGTACCGCACTTTGAATCTCAATTGAGATTCGGCCCAAACGGTTTTACTGTAGGGCCCATTTATTCTTCCTCTTATCCTCAGGACTACAGTAACTTCCTTCCCTCTCTCTCTTTCCCCCCAACATTGATGCTCATGCCTCTCTATCGTCTCGCGCCCATGCCATCGTCGTTGCTTGGCCGCGCGTTGCCAATCTCTAGCAGTGCCATGGCAGCTACCAGCTCTCCCTCAATGATGCTGATGGTTGCTACTGCCCTTGGCCTGAGCAGTTTCTTCCCACTCCTCTCCTATCCTCAGTTGAGAAGATGGAGCACGGAGATAATGACCGAAAGGGGAAAAGGAAGATGAATGAGCAAGGAGATAAGGATCCACCTCACCGTGGTCAAGGGAGGTCAACAGCAGTAGGCAGTAATGCAGCTCCAAATGGACTTGGTGACAAGGGGAGTGTAAGGTTGAGATGGCAACTAGAGGGTGGGTGAATAGTCATTTCTAAATTTAATCACGGTGGCTAACCAAAATAAATGCGGAATAAAAATAATTTGGTCTAGCCAATACTATGCCCTCTATCAAAGTTCACAAGCACCTTATAAAGATCCTAGTTAGACAACATAGGTGCTGGGCTAGCTAGAGCTCACATAACTAATTCTAGAAGCAAGGTCACACAAACCTATGCCACTAGTACTTCAAGCACTAAGGGAGCTCCTACACATACTAGTAAGAAAAAGCACAAAGCCACCTAAGCTCACTAGCAATGCTCAATAACAAGGCAATCAATGCCAAATTAGAGAGCGCAAGTACTTAGCTACACAAACTAAGCAATGTGACTAACAAGGTTACACAAACTAAATTAACCATGCAAGGGAGCTACTTCTATGTTACACAAGTAAGAAGGTAACTAGTGAGCTACGCAAGCTAACTAATTACAAGAGCAACTACACAAGCACAATGTATATGAAAGTAACCACAAGCTTGTGTAAGGGGATTGCAAACCAATGGGAAGAATAATGTTGACACGGTGATTTTCTCCCGAGGTTCATGTGCTTGCCAACACGCTACGTCCACGTTGTGTCGACCGCTCACTTGGTGGTTTGGCGGCTAATTGGCATCACCCGCCAAGCCCGCTCGTTGGACACCACAAGAACCTAGCCCTAAAGTGAGGGTAGCTCAATGATACGTTCAACTAGAGTTGCTCTTCGTGGGTCCCGTGGAGTGAGCATAATGCCCCTCACAAAAGCTCTTCTCCGGAGCACCGCACAAGCTTCTTGTGGGCTTCGATGGAGACCACCACCAAGCCATCTAGGAGGTGGCAACCTCCAAGAGTAACAAGCACCACTGGCTTGCAAGATGACCACCTAGTGCCACTCGATGGAACCTCACAATGCAATCACACTAGAATCACTCACTCACTCGATCGGATGAATACTATTAAGCTCAAGTGAGTTAGAGGGCTCCCAAGCACTACCATATAAGCCACCAAGGCTCTAGTGTGCTCAGCTCTACCAAGCTCTTGACCAAAGGCAGACCACCACTTCTATTTATAGCCCCATGGGCTAAAATAGCCATTACCCCTTCACTGAGCATTTTTCGGGTTCACCGGACGTGTCGATCAGATCGATCGGATGCACCCTACCAGCGTCTAGTCAATGGATGGCTGCCATGTCATTGCTGGCTTCAAATACTGAGCGCCTGATCTCAATGGTTAAGTTACAACCAGATGCAGCACAGTGCTAGGACCGGACAAACCACTGCCAAGTCCGGTCATTTCCAGAGAGATCCATTCATGACCAAACGCGTCAGTTTGATCACGACTAGAAGCAGGAGGGACAACATCCGGTCAAGTCTAGAGAGATCCTAGAGCTGCTCAACTATGATCGAATGTGTCTGGTAGATCACGATTGGATGCAGCATCAGCATCCGGTCAATCTCTAATTGCCACTCATCACTGTTGTTTCTCACGCCACCATGCCAGCATACGTCATCACTAACTAGATGCAGACCCTAAGTGTCCGGTCAAGCGATAAAGACCGCACGCTCACTACTTCCACTGATCGGATGCGCCAGTCCTACCGAGGCCAGCGTTCGGTCACTCACAGTGACCCCATCTCGCCTCTGTTTCATCGCCGAGTTGATCCACATCAACTCCAACTTCTTCTCCTTTGTAAATGTGCCAACACCACTAAGTGTACACCACCATGTGTATGTGTGTTAGCGTTTTCACAATCATTTTCCAAAGGATTAGCCACTCAACTTGCCACGCCACTCGATCCTAGCGATGATGCAAAGTTAGATCACTAGAGTGGCACTTAGATCACCGATATGCAAACAAGTTTGCCCCTCTTAATAGTATGGCCATCTATCCTAAACCTGGTCATCAACTTCTCTACACACCTATGACCGGTGAAATAAAATGCCCTAGGTTATACCTTTGCCGTGCGCATTCCATTCCATCTCCTCCGATGTCGATGCAACACATGCACCAACATGATCAACAATGGTATGATCCACTTCATATCATCATGTGATCATATTGGTTCATCGATCTTGACTTCACTTGCTTTTTACCGTTGCCTTCGTCCATCAATGCCAAGTCTTGCTCAAGCTTCATTGCCATGCGGTCCATCGCTCCAAAGCCTCTGACTTGCCCTTCATGCTTGTAACCGGTCCATCAAGCCAAGTCTTGTCTTGATCTTCTCCACCTTAATCACATGACTCAATGTCATGTCTCATATGCAATGAGCTCCTTCATCATCACATGTGTGAGCTTTGCAACATCTTCGAGCCATTTTCACCTTCATGGCATATATTGCTCACACACATGTACTTATGGACTAATCACCTATGTATCTCACATAAACACAATTAGTCCACCTAGGTTGTCACTCAATTACCAAAACCACACAAGGACCTTTCAATTCCCCCCTTTTTGGTAATTGATGACAACTCTACAAAGATATGGAAATTAAGCTCTTTTGGATTCATGTTGCTTGCCCAAGCAATTTTACCATGTGTAAATGATTTTGGACAAGTACCACAAACCCAAAATGGTAGTATTGGCTCCCCCTACATATGTGCTAGAGTGTTTGGTTTGAAGCTCGCACATATGCATAGATTGAAATTGTGGGAGAGTAATTACTACCAAATGATGCTAAGGTGTATAGAGTAAACCTTTGAAGCGTGATACCAATCAGAGTTGCACTTTTAACACCATCCTTAGCACCATGAGTAGCTAGATATCACATGGAAATAAAATCACTAGATACCTCGTGAGATCAACATTAAAAGCAAGGTACTAGCATTACTTGAAAAGCATACCAAGTGTCTAGCTATCATCCTATGCATGCTAGTTTTCATTTCATCAATCAAATTCCACAACTAGCATACACCACACAAGCATGCATATTGAATTTAAAAGCTTATGCAATGCTAGCAAGCACATGACTATGCACATAACAAATGCAACCAATCAAAGTTCATGAGCTTGCTCTCCTTACTTGTGTGCTTCTCTTGTCCAAGAATGATCCATCTCTTTTCTTTAATGTTGCTCCCTCTTTGTCCATGTCCATATCCATGTCCATATCCATGTCCAACCTCTACTTCTTTGTCTTAATCTCTCCCAAAGCTTTCATATCTTTATACAATGTTTCATATCTTTGTACAATCTCTCCCCCTTTGTCATCAATTTCTATAAAATGTGTGCTTCTTATTGATGCAAAGATTTGCATTTGGAGTAGATGGTTAAGGCTTGGATCTTGCATTTTTTATGGACATCACTTGATTGTTGGAATGACACCACTCATAGATACCACTTGTAACTTGTAGGTATCATTTGTAGGGCTTCTTGAGATACCACACAATAGGATCTTTGATCTTGATACCAATTGGTGGAACACCTCCCCCTAAGTCATAGCATGGGTCATCCATTTGATAAACTTGAGCTCTTGTAGGTGAGGAATGCATTCTTCATTTGATGATCACTTAAAGTTGAGGATCACTTGTGGAACCATTGGCTTGCATGATTGATACCACATGTAGATGTGATACCACTTGAAAGAATTTTCTAGTATGGAACCGCTTGTTGGATTTATCAATAAAAACCATTTCTTGAACATTTGCTATCTTCATGAGTACCACTTCTAGGATATCACTTGTGAGTTGATCTAGACATCTCTTGTGAATTCTTGATGAAATACTTAAGTCTAGATACCACTTGAAACAAACAAACTAGATATCCATTTGCATTATTGTCTTGTGCTTGTACTCTTATCACTATCATGAGCTTCTATGGTTGACTTAAACTAAATTGATTTGCCTAAGCTTCCAAGTCTGGTTTGAACCAATGACAAGCTTCTTCACACCTCTTGCAAGGGTTATCTTGCCAATGTTGTACTTGTCACTTGTTGGCAATCCAAATTAAATCAAGTACTTGGGTTTACTAGCTCATGAACAAATTCATATACTAACCACTAGATCAAGTAATCATTCAAGCAATAGTGGTAGGCTATGAATTTTAAAACTTTCATTTGTTATTCATGATCCTATGAGGCATGTACTATATGCACTAATCGCATACTAGTAAGGGATGAAATGATCATGCACATTACAATGATACCTTTGCTATGTTGGAGTAGAGGATAGTCACATAGATTCCAATTCATTACTCCAATAGCAATGTGAAGTCCAATTATAAGCTTGGTGAAGATCAATAGATACAATTTTGAATTCCATTCTTCACCCATATGAAATAAATACCACTTAAGATCAAGTGCACTATCTTGTTGTGGTTAGCTTGCTTCATCTTTTGATCAATGCTTGCATGAGAGGATTATTTGGAATACCACTTGAGTTGCCATGACTAGCTCTCTTTTGGGTGTTGCTTGCTTTTCTTGATCAACCCTTTTGATTGCTTCAACTAAGCATCTCAAATGTCCCTCGGATCACCACTTATATGTTAGCCTTCCAAGTACCACACTTGGTTTATCTACACATAGGCGGCAAGCCCCTACACTAGGGAGAAGTGACCTCTCTCCAAGAACCATTTTTGACACTCACTTGAAATATCTTGATTGATTGATCCAAGTAATGGACTTAACTTGATGAGTAACCTTGATTTTTTCTTTAAGTCCTTTACTTTCTATTTGTTTAAGTTCTTTTCTTTCTAACAAATGATTTCCAATAATATCTAGAACTTAAACTTCATCTTGAGTTTGATCTTGATCTTAATCTTGAGTATCAAATATGTGCAAAGTACACTCCACAGTCGAATGGCCTTGTACTCTTTGCTTGCCATGCTTCTAGATCATCTCAAAACCAAACTTAGGTACCTCAATCACTTATACACATGATTCCAACTTGAGGACCTTTCAATCAAAGTGACTCCGAATAAATCCAATAATTGTCACTTTTCTAGCAGATTCTGTACTCTTCAAAGAAAAAAGCATATCTCACAAATTACAAATCCAAATACCATGAAATTTGGTGGAGATGTGATTTACTAAGTTATATAGCAGCTGTAAAAATTTGAGCTTAATTTGATCTCATATGAACTGCTAGGAATCAGATCTTCCACAACTGCTATATGCTGAAAACTGCTGCACTATAGCTGACAAGATCCACTCAAAACCAAAGCATCTCTTATATAATTCTCATGATAGTTGTAAAACATCTTATACCATAAGTCTAGAGTATGTACACCAATTTTTATGCCAATCCAATAAGTTTTGATCACTCAAACATGGCTAAGATCACAGCTAGCTCAGATTTTATAATATGAGACATATTTCAATCACTTGAGCTATACTTCATCAAATATGAATCAAACTTGAAACTAACTCGGTTGAATACTTTCACAAGACATAAATCCATTCAATCCAGTTACTAAATGTCATCTTATGAACTTATCCAACACAAATCAATCCAAACTTGATTACTAAGCTATTTATTCATTCAAACATCTCATAGCAAGCAACATTGTATATTTATCCAATTCAATCAACTCATATGTACCCAAATGAATTGATCAACAAGAGATATACCTTGGTTAGCTCATGATCATCCAACTAGCGAGCTTCAACTCAATTATTTGCAAGCCATCAAATATGTCCAATGAATCACCAACAACTTGAATTATAGCACTTGTATGATATAGCACATTTGGACTTCACTCAATTATCATGGCATTGGGTTTGGATGTGCATTAGGCTTCATATCTTGATTCAACATATGATGATCAATATGAAATCAATTGAATTAAGCCTCCAATGCTGATGGTACCTACAAACAATCATCCACTTTTTGATGGTACCCAAACAATTTTGGGTCCTCTCAAGTTAGAAGCAACATACTTAGGCATAGCCTTAGTATGAGTAGCGGGGTGTTTTACAATAGCAACCATAGAGGTACCATTACCATTCTTCCTAAGCATAGAATCATCATCAATTGAAATAGGCTTAGGAGTGTTACCTAGGGGACATGAATGTGCCATGTGTCCCCTTTCCCGGCATGAGTAGCACTTTCTCTTAGATTGAGCCTTCTCTTCCTTGATCATGTGGTGCTTCCCATTGTCTTGCCTCTCATGGATTGCTTGGGCCTTCTTCTCAAGCTTGGTAGGACACTTAGAGGCAAAGTGTCATGTATTTCCACACTTGAAACACTTGATGAGAGCATAGACTTTCTTCTCATCTTCATTCTTGCTCATCATCTTGGCATCTTGAGTTTGCATTGGATGCCTTACCTTTCCACCCCTTCTTGTTTTCTTCTTCTTCGTCATCAAGTCACCACCATCTTCATGATAGATCTTGACTTGCTCTTGGGGTGTCTTCTCTTGCTCAACTTGTGGCTTTGGTTGAGGCTCTTCTAGTTGCTTCACCAATTGCTTGGTTGGGCACATTGAGGTAAGATGACCCCAATTGCGGCACTTGAAGCACTTCACTTGTTTGAGCCTCTCTTCTTCTTTTATCTTCTTGAGCTTCTCAATGTTAGGGCAACCATTTGCAAGGTGTCCTGCTTCATGACACCGGTAGCACATGGTATGGAAGAGCTTTCTTTGTTGTAGCTTCTTCATTTTTCTTTCTCTCTTTCTCTCGCCCTTTGTCATCTTCTTCTTGAAGCCAAGGCCACACTTGTCACCATAGTTTCTTTGAGTCTTTAGCATGTGCTCAAAGGTGACTTTTGAGTTGTAGCACCTCTCTAACTTGTTGCTCAAATTCTTCACTTTATTTTTGAGCTCATTGTTCTCCTTCAAAAGGTTAGTCTCACAAGATATAGAAGTAGAACAATATCTATATGTGAAGAGCATGGCATATCTAATAAATCATCACAATAGGTGGATACATGTTTCTTACCTATATCACAAGGGTTAGCAACATTTTGCAATTTATCATTTGATCCATGTGATGATCTCTCATTATTTTTAAGCTTCTTTGTAAACACTTTAACGAGAGAAGCATGTTGTTCTAATAATTCTTCATGAGATGCAAGTAGTGTCTCATGATTCATTTTTAGAACATCAAGTAATTTCTTATGTTCTTCACAAGAGTTCTTTAGAAATACATTTTCATTTTCTAATTTCAATGTTTGAGCTTTCTCATTTTCTAAAGACATGGTTATGCTAGCATGTCTACTAACAAGCTCATCATATGAATCGACATGATCAACCACATTATCATTTGATACCTTGGTGTCACCTTATGACATGAAACAATGTGGTATAGTGGATGGGCTTGTAGTAGCATCACAATCATGGCTCGAACTTGAACCATCATCACCATCAAGTGTGCATGGGGTAGGATCATCATGTGCATCACTTGAGGCATTATCAATCTTGTCAAGTGAACTTGTAGTAGATCGATCATCATCATCACTTGACCGTGAGGTGGAGCAATCTTCCATAATCACCAAGTTGTGGTCATGCTCAACATCCTCATGTGCCACTTTCTTGGGCTCATCCTCCTTGAACTTGCCATCATCCCATGTGGAGGAATCATTGAAGGTGCGCTTGATGGACTCCCATATCTCACGAGCGGTTTCTGTGATGTTTACTTATTTCATCAAATCAAAACTCAATGCATCCATTAGAAAACAACAAGCATGTGCATCAAGTTCATGGAGAACTCTTTGAGCTTTGGTGAGATTTCTATGGTCCAAGACATGAGTGAGACCACTAGTGACAACCCACCAAAACTTAGGTCCCTTTGCATGAAAATGATCAAGCATGTGATTTTTCCAAAGTGCAAAGTTTGTGCCATAAAAAATATGTGTCTCACAAGCATCTAGACCACTAGATGCCATCCTCTTGGGTTAGTGAAGACCATAAATGAGAGACCTAGATCTGATACCACTTGTAAGGTTGAGATGGCGACTAGAGGGGGTGAATAGTTATTTCTAAATTTAATCGCGTCGGCTAACCGAAACAAATGCGGAATAAAAACAATTTGGTCTAGCCAAGACTACACCCCTCTATCAAAGTTCACAAGCACCTTATAAAGATCCTAGTTAGGCAACAAAGGTGTCGGGCTAGCTAGAGCTCACCTAACCAATTCTAGAAGCAAGGTCACACAAACCTATACCACTAGTACTTCAAGCAATGAGGGAGCTCCTACACATACTAGTAAGCAAAAGCACAAAGTCACCTAAACTCACTAGCAAGGCTCAATAACAAGGCAACCAATGCCAAATTAGAGAGCGCAAGTACTTAGCTACACAAACTAAGCAATGTGACTAATAAGGTTACACAAACTAAATTAGCCACGCAAGGGAGCTACTTCTATGCTACATAAGCAAGAAGGTAACTAGTGAGCTACGTAAGCTAACTAATTACAAGAGCAACTACATAAGCACAATGTATATGAAAGTAACCATAAGCTTGTGTAAGGGGATTGCAAACCAACAGGAAGAACAATGTTGACATGGTGATTTTCTCCCAAGGTTCACGTGCTTGCCAACACGCTACGTCCATGTTGTGTCGACCGCTCACTTGGTGGTTTGGTGGCTAATTGGCATCACCTGCCAAGCCCGCACGTTGGGCACCACAAGAACCTACCCCAAAATTGAGGGTAGCTGAATGACACGCTCAACTAGAGTTGCTTTTTGTGGCTCCCGCAGGGCAAGCACAATGCCCCTCACAAAGCTCTTCTCCGGAGCACCGCACAAGCTTCTTGTGGGCTTCAACAGAGACCACCACCAAGCCATCTAGGATGTGGCAACCTCCAAGAGTAACATGCACCATCGGCTTGCAAGACGACCACCTAGTGCCACTCGATGCAACCTCACGATGCAATCGCACTAGAATCACTCACTCGATCAGATGAATACTATCAAGCTCAAGTGAGTTAGAGGGCTCCCAAGCACTACCATATAAGCCACCAAGGCTATAGTGTGCTCAACCCTACCAAGCTCTCGGCCAAAGGCCAACCACCACTTCTATTTATAGCCCCATGGGCTAAAATAGTTGTTACCTCTTCACTGGGCGTTTTTCGTGTTGATCGGAAGCGCCGGTTAGATCGATCGGACATACCCTACCAGTGTCCGGTCAACGGATGGCTGCCATGTCATCCTTGGCTTCAAATATTGAGCGCCTGATCTTAATGGTTAAGTTGCAACCGGACACAGCATAGTGCCAAGACTGGACGCACCACTGTAGAGTTCGGTCGTTTCTAGAGAGATCCATTCATGCCCAGATGCGTTAGTTTGATCACGACCAGACGTAGGATGGGCAGCATCTGATCAAGTCCAGAGAGCTCCCAGAGCTACACAACTATGACTAGACGCATCTGGTCGATCACGATAGGACACAGCATCAGCGTCTGGTCAATTTCTGACTGCCACGCATCACTGTTGTTCCTCACACCACCATGTCAACGTACGTCAGCACTGACTAGACATAGACCCTGAGCATCCAGTAACTCTTCGTGCCAGTGTTCGGTCATGCGACTGAGACCGTGCGCTCACTGCTTCCACTGACCAGACACGTTGGTCCTACTAAGGCTAGCGTTCGGTCACTCACAATGACCCCATCTCGCCTCTGTTTTATCGCCGAGTTGATCCACATCAACTCCAACTTCTTCTCCTTTGTAAATGTGCCAACACCACCAAGTGTACACCACCATGTGTATGTGTGTTAGCATTTTCACAATCATTTTCCAAAGGATTAGCTACTCAACTTGCCACGCCACTTGATCCTAGCGGCGATGCAAAGTTAGATCACTTGAGTGTCACTTAGATGACCGATATGAAAACAAGTTTGCCCCTCTTGATAGTACGTCCATCTATCCTAAACCTGGTCATCAACTTCTCTACACACCTATGACCGGTGAAATGAAATGCCCTAGGTTATACCTTTGCCTTGCGCATTCCATTCCATCTCCTCCGATGTCGATGCAACACATGCACCAACATGATCAATAATGATATGATCCACTTCATATCATCACATAATCATATGGGTTCAATGATCTTGACTTCACTTGCTTTTCACCGTTGCCTTCGTCCATCGGTGCCAAGTCTTGCTCGAGCTTCACCACCACACGGTCCATCGCTCCAAAGCCTCCGACTTACCCTTCACGCTTGCAACCGGTCCATCAAGCCAAGTCTTGTCTTGATCCTCTCCACCTTGATCACATGACTCAATGTCATGTCTCATATGCAATGAGCTCCTTCATCATCACATGTGTGAGCTTTGCAACATCTTTGAGCCATTTTCACCTTTATGGCATATGTTGCTCACACATGTACTTGTGGACTAATCACCTGTGTATCTCACATAAACATAATTAGTCCACCTAGGTTGTCACTCAATTACCAAAACCACATAAGGACCTTTCAGGGAGGCATGAGCAATACATTGAAGATAAGGAGAGGCTGGAGATGACAGGTTGTACCACTGATGCCATTCCTGACACCCCACAACATCTTTTTGAGTTTGACGGTAGATACATGAGAGATTTTGAGGGTGAGATCATCATGAGACCTCCAGATGACTCCCTCCAGCATGCAGTTGTCAACTATTCCAAGAGTTGGAAGCTGGTGGAAGAGGCAAGGGAGATCAATCCCTATGTGGTGCACAAAGATTTAGGCATTGATTATAGATTCTGGAATGAGTTTTATTCCAACTTTTATGCCACTGCCATTCTTGCATCCAAGAAAACCAAGATCATCAAGATGGAGTATATTGATTGGGATGAGATGCAAGAGAAGGAGGAGCCTGAGTTTGACAAGGTGCTCAAAATTTGTGACAGGTTCTAGCTTTCAGACATCATGGGTTTCTAGTATAACTAGAATGAGGAAGTCCTTGCACAGTTTTATGCCACATACTTCTATGACTAGACCTCTGATGAGATTCACTGGTTGACTGATGGTCGGTGTCGATGAAATATGGTCGGCAATCCATCTAGGGGTATGCCCATGATGGTAGATTGTTGGTAGATGGTGCGTGTAATCAGGAACCAGATGGTTACAGAGGCATAAGACACAAGATTTATACAGGTTCGGCTGCCGTGTTGGCGTAATACCTACGTCTTGTGTCTCATTATTCTGTATTGATTGAGGTGAGATCTGTTATGATCTGTATGATCTTGTCCGTTAGGGGACCCTTGCCCCTCCTTATATATTCCGAAGGGACAAGGTTACAAGTAAAGTATCCAATTTGGTATAATTACAATATAATGTTGTGCTCCACACGTCTTCACCTTACGGGCTGGGCCACTTCCGGTGGTGCGGCCCATGTATACCCATGAGGGTATAGGGGGTCTATTCCCCCACAGCTAGTCCCCGAGCGCCTTGTATCCTTCGAGTAGCGCCATTTTGAGCTTGCCAGAAGAATGTAAGGGGCTCAAGATAAAATTTGAAAAATATTTCCCCCAAAGTGTGCCCACTTTGACTCTGAGTCGAGAAGAGACACCGTCGTCCTTGTAGAATCGGAGGCGTTTGATCCATCAGATTGAGCACATTCACCGCAAGGTGAAGTGTGCCCACTTAGTCCCCAAGCCTGGTAGTAGGTGACGTAGGCACGTGGTGCCAGGGTCTAAAAAGAATTCTCAGTTAAGTTGAGAATCCAATCATCGTACATGCGATACAAGATGCACCGGTAGGTGCATCGTACCGATGTAGTCCCCGAGCTTGCTAGAAGGCGAGGTATAAGCCTTGTAGCAAGGTCTAAGCGAGAAAGAATATCCCAATTATATGCGAGTCGCTAGTCGCATGTAGTTGAGACACAAAGTCCCCGAGCTGTGGTAAGAGAGTGGTCAAGGCAGTCCCCGAGCACAGGTCGAGGGGCGAGCGGCGAAGTCCCCGAGCTATGGTCGGAGAGTTGTCGAGGCAGTACCCGAGCACAGGTTGAGGGGCGAGTGGCGAAGTCACCGAGCTATGGTTGGAGAGTGGACGAGGCAGTCCCCAAGCATAGGTCGAGGAGCGAGCGACGAAGTTCCCATGCGTAGCTCAAAATTCCTGCAATATAAATATGTAGAATGGTAGTACATGATGTACAAAGTAATAAATTATAGAGAAAAAATCAGCGGTGAAGAAATAGCGTATGACGCTCAGCAGTCATTTGCAAATGAGCATCATGTGATAAAGCAGTTGGTGCTTTGTAAACATCAGTGTTAATGTGAAGTTTGTGTTTATACTTAATATAAACTGCCCGACCAGTTAGTATGTAGCTGAGTCTCCAGCCCTAGCTAGCCCATAGTCCATAACATCGAGCGCGGAGCCTGTGCATGTGTAGGAGAAACAGGCGTCACTAAGGAGCCGCTGCCAACCACCCATAACGCAGAGGGCAGACGCTCGTGCACGTGTAGGGAGGAGCCAGAGACAGGGCCGTCTCTGGAGGCATCGAGCGTCAACATGACTGGTCGAGGATTTGCATTAAGTATAGTTGTATGTTATATTTAAGATGGTATACATGGACAAACGTTATTTGAAGAATAATCATGACAAGGACGTTGTGGAGAAACGTCGTAATTATATTAAATATAAATATTAGAAGTGTACTTATCTTTAGATAGAAATCTGGTCGATGGCGATAAAGTTGTTCGATCCTCGTACTTTTTGGCCTGTTGTGACGGTGGTCGTGGTTGTCATAGCACCATTCTTCGTGGTGATCATCATTGCGATGTGGTCTGGTGGTCGAGGTGGTCGGAGCTCGGCGGAGCCGCTCGGGATGTGGTCGACGTGGTCTAGTGGTCGAGGTGGTCGGAGCTCAGCGGAGCCGCTCGGCACATGGTCTGGTGGTCGGAGCTCGCCGCTCGGGATGTGGTCGACGTGGTCTGGTGGTCGAGGTGGATGAACGCAGCTCGGACAGATGTGGTCGGAGCAGTCCGAGATCCTCCTTGCATGCTTCAGTTAGCTTGTACAGCATCATGCAACTCGACGGCTGGCCCCTCCGATGGTGAGTGCGTGCATGTGGTTGATCCGTATGTGCATGCATATTTACGCCGATCCAGTCGCCGTGGAAGCTATGGATGATCATGAAGGCGGATATAGAAACATATAGGCAATAGAATATTTATAATAATCTAAAAATGGAATGACTTAGCTTCGTTTAAGTGGTGATCTGATCTTGGAAATGTAGCTAATAGGCGAACAATAACAAATCCGTATGTGTGTATGTGGCCCACGCACATACATGTATACACGTATGAATAGTGGATCCATGTAGTCTTGATGCTGGAGTAGGAGTCCCATGCTTGTGCTGTGTCTTGCACGTGTCTGAGCTATTGATGTCTCGAGCTCGTCCTTTTTGCTTCTCGGTGAAATTCCCAACAATAGCTTTCTCGGTTGGTGCTTGCTGATCGAACTTGGATCTGTTGGGCCGCATCTTTCCATCGTGCATGAATACATGCAAATCTTCATGGCCTTTACGGTTCTGTAGATCAGATCGTAGAGCCGTGGATAGTGTTGGCAAATAGGGCCTATAGCAAGCTGTCGATGCGCTGACAAGGCGTGGGACCACAATGAGCAGTCAACGATGAGGGCCGGCACGAGCATCAATGTTGTTGGAAGCCAGGTCAACATGGATGATGTTGATGAAGAAAATCACCATCTGATTCGTTGGAAGATTAGCACACACAACCCCTAAAAGGGGACCCCTACCTGGCACACCACTGTCGACGAAATATGGTCGGCAGTCCATCTAGGGGTATGCCCATGATGGTAGATTGTCGGTAGACGGTGCGTGTAATCAGGAACCAGATGGCTACAGAGGCACAAGACACAAGATTTATACAGGTTCAGCCGTCGTGTTGGCGTAATACCTACGTCCTGTGTCTCATTATTCTGTATTGATTGAGGTGAGATCTATTATGATCTGTATGATCTTGTCCATTAGGGGACCCTTGCCCCTCCTTATATATTCTGAAGGGACAAGGTTACAAGTAAAGTATCCAATTTGGTACAATTACAATATAATGTCGTGCTCCACACATCTTCACCTTGCGGGCTGGGCCACTTCTAGTGGTGCGGCCCATGTATACCCATGAGGGTATAGGGGGTCTATTCCCCCATAGTTGGCACTACCAAGTCGACTTTATCACTTTTAGCTAGATTCTTGGCTTTGGGGAGGAGCACAGAGGTTACACTTACATTCATGATGAGCCTCGAGCTGAGATCTGTGACATCAGTTACATGTGGAGAGATAGAAGGATTGCAGATGACAAGAGGAGTGGTCTACATAGCTTCTATTACATCCTCAACAACCTCATTAGGAACACCATCAATCCAAAGGATGGAGCAGCCTCATATATTAATGGCTATGTGAGAAATGTGTTGGCTAGATTCGCTCTAGGTGGGGATAGGTTCAATGTCCCTAGATTCATGTGGACTAAATTGAGATTTGCCATGGAGGATGGGAGGAGGGGTCTACCCTATGCCCCCTACCTCATGTTCATGATTGAGAGGGTCACTGGATTTTATTTTCCGAAGGATGGGATGCACACTATCTACAAAATTGAGAAGACTCAGCCTGCTGCAGCTACTCAGGGAGTGGGGAGCTCTCATGCTCATGTAGACATCCCTGAATCTCCCCACTCTAGGTCTCACAGTGGAGGCAAGATGAAGAAGTTTGGCAAGTGGTTGAAGGCAATCTTCGGAAGGTGCGCCTATGTAGCTGATAGAGCGTATGAGACACAGCTTGAGCAACGTCAGCAGCATGGATAGGACCTTCCACCACTTCCTCCTATTCCACCTCCTCCATAGTATGACCTTCCGAGTCTCTCCAACATAGATTTAGATGATGATGAGGAGGACAAGGGATGAGCAGCAGATTGGGATGAGACCCTAGAGGGATATCGTCGAAGACAGGAGCCGAGGTGTTCCACTCGTTCCACTTGCTACATCGCCACCACTCACCGTCAGGGCCGTGTATGTATTAACTTTGACGATGATGATTGTGATGGTGGTGCCAGGACTGCTACAGGAGGTGATGATATTGATTGGACTAACATCTAGAGAGATGACGAGTAGGTGTTGATCTTTCTTCTTTTCCTCTCTTTTTGGTGCTTTATGCCAAAGGGGAAGAAAATTAGAGGGGTCAACAACTTTTCACAACAACTGCATTTCACTAGGTGAAAAGTTTGAGAGTTGCTCAAAACTTTAAATTGTGAAATAATGCTACTATTTGACTCTTTGTTTATCGGATATGGACATGTATCATTGTGTGGATTAGAAGTCATCTTATTGTGCTAGGTTGCATATCCTTTTGTTTGAGCTAGCTATGTGGTGCTTGACTCTGTCTTGCTTGTACAGTCAGGTGCTGCTCTACTGTACAGCAGCAAGCACATGTGTGCATAAACTGTCATTTGCATCACGTTTTACATATCTGACATAGTATGCAGCACCCCATAGGAGCTTGGATGTAGGGGAAGCCCCATCACTTTCACTAAAATGTGAATCTTGACTTCTTATGCCAATTTGAGAAATCAATCCTCTATTCACATATTTACGGGGAGACTCTACACCTAAAAGGATCAAGATGCCCAAGAAGGGGGTGAATTGGGCTAATTCTAAATTTTTGCAATAATTAAGCCCTACACTTAGCCCATTTCACCCCTTTGTCTAGAATATGTTTCTATTGTTCTCTCGTACAAAAGTTTTGCACCCTAGGTTCCAATCCTACTCTAGCATGGCAATTCTAGGAATGTAAAGACATGAAATGAATTGCTCAAATGTAAATGCTCAAAATAAAGAGAGGGAAAGGAACACGGTGATGTTTTCTCGAGGTATCGGAGAGTCGCCACTCCCCACTAGTCCTCGTTGGAGCACCCACGCAAGGGTGTAGCTCCCCCTTGATCTACGGAAAGATCAAGTGCTCTCTATGGGCTGATTCTTTGACACTCCATCATGGTGAATTGCCCACAACCGCTCACAAAATGACTTGGGTCATCCACAAGCTCCGTCGGATGATCACCAAGCTCCCAATCACCACCGAGCCATCTAGATGATGGTGATCACCAAGAGTAACAACCATAAACTCTCACTTGACCAAGACAAGCCTAATGAGTAAGGTGGATGCACACTTGATACTCCCTATGCACTAATGAGGTCCTTAATCTTGGATTATCAAATCTCAATCACCCCACTAGACTCTTACTCTCCGTTGCACTCCAAAGGTGTTTCTCCGCTGAAAAAATAGGCAAGAGACCTCAAATGGACGAGTCAGATATGTATTTATACCCCCCCCATTCAAAACATAACGGTTGAGGTCCAACTTAGCAAGTATCAGGATGACTAGATGCGCCGGTCTATGAAATACGTCAGCGTGTCAGAAAGAGCCGTTTGCTTTAACCGGACTCTGGCCTACATCCGGTCAGCAACCACCAGACATGTTTAGTCATCAAAAACCCTCTCTAGAACCTTACTGGTGTTGACCGGACGCTAGCACCTAGAGTCTGGTCATTTCTCTGTTCAGCGTCTGGTTCGTGGTCAATAGCCTGTCCACGCTGCTACAGATATGGCTAGCATCACGTCCGGTGAGCACTAGTGTCCAGCGTCCGGTCGCACTCTAACTGCTGCTGCCGATCAAATGAATTGACCAAACTCTCCAAGTTGCATCCAGTCACAACCAAACCAGTGTCTGATCAGTCATTTGACTCTTCATTTACTTCCAATTTGAAATGCTTTGTAAATGAAGTTGACTTCTATCGATCTTAGGGCTATTTCTGAGCTACCTAGTGCTAAGTTTGATAAGTGTGCACCACACCTAATCCATTAGACTCACCTAGGTTAAGCTACTAGTCTATACCCCCCTTAATAGTATGGTCAAAGGAAAAACAAAGTCCTAAACTACTCTAAGTGTCTCTCCAACACCAAATGATACTTAGAACTAGTCCATCCTTAACCTTGTCATCCATCCTTTGAAAACCGAAATGATTGCCATCGATAGGGGCATGACAATCATGATTGCCCAATCAATTTCCATTACCATGACCTAACTCAAATTGCCTCTGCAAAACACACGTTAGTCATAATAATCACGTGTCATCATCAATCACTGAAACCCAACTAGGAGCCTAGATGCTTTCAACACCCATGGCTCGAAAAGTCTCAGTATTTATTTTATATCTTTTGTAAGCTCTAATTGGGTTGTCATCAATCACTAAAATGGGGGAGACTAAAAGTGCAATCAAGCCTTAATTGTGGGTTTTGGTGATAATGACCTCGCAATTAGAGAACTAATAAGATTTATCGAGATAACAAGTAGGGAATTTATATTCGAGGATGCTACACGAAACGAAGGAGCCCCCAACTACAGATATAGATGGCTTCAAACTCAAAGGAGGTTTAAATTCTTTTATATATTGAATTTGAGTATAAGAAAAGCCGTACTATAAAGAGGGGCACAATGCTTAAGCTAATTTGTGCTACCAAGTGCTCAAACAACCATATGCATCCTCAGATTCATAGCCAAGACAGTCTACACTTCACTATTATCCTTACTGTCTTGCGGGGTGCGAGCTCTGACTCGCTCGACCCCTTGGGTGTGGGCTCCGGTTCACCCAACCCCTTGGGTGCGGGCTCTGACTCGCCCGACCCCAAGGTCACGGTCTCTGTCTCACCCGACCCTTTGGTCACGGGCTCTGGTTCGCCTGACCTCAAGGCCACGAACCTTGTCTCGCCTGACCTCTTGGGTGCAATGTCTATTGGGGGCTGGGGGTATATATACCTTTTCTTTTCTCCCCAATGGCTATCTATGATTTAAGTGATCATTGGGGCCTAGGGGGTATATATATATCTTTCCCTTTCTTTCCCAATGGTAATGAAGCAACGTGCTCCCTTCTTTCTCACTTCAGCACACTCAAAACAGAGCAGGAGCTCTCTCTCTCTCTCTCTCACTCCATTGTTGACCACAAGCCCCAAGCAAATCCATTGATTTCCCCATCAATCCTTGAGGGATAAGGGTCCAAAACTTAATAAGAGAGCATCTCCATTGATTTCAAACTCTAAAGAGCACTTGGTTCACATTTTGGCCAATGGTTGTGTTTGTTACTCTTAGAGCTTGGCCCCTAGCCGACTAGAGCATCACCCAGTAAGCTTGTCAACTTATGTGGTAGCCCTAGGAGGTTTATAACCACCTTTTGCAGCAAGTAAAATCATCCCTCATCCCAAAAGTTCACTCTCTTGACTTGAGAACGAGGTAGGGTTGCAAATCCCTAAGCCTTAGTGGTATACCTCAACAATGTGGACTTAGATGAGCCTTGGTGGCGAGCTGAACCACGGGATAAATCCTTGTGTTATCCTGTGCTTGTGTTGCTACACTTGTGTTCTTGTTGTTGTTGAGGTGATTTCTAGGATTGAGGCCGATCTACTTGTGTGTGGTGTTCCCATCACTTTCAACTATCGATCTATGATCTACCACCCTGTAGGAAGCTAAGAAATTTACTCGATCTAAATTTCGTTGAATAGATTTGGAACTGTGAATTAATCTCTTCTGCATGTGCGGCAGTGTCGCGCTCAAAGAGCGGCAGTGCCGCTGGTGAATTTGACTTCGGTTTGAGTTGAATTGTTACATGTCTATTCACCCCCCTCTAGGCGTACCAGAGATCCTACAAAGGTGCTTACTTTTGATACAAGTTTAGGGGTTACTTTATGTTATTACATAATTGCAAAGTTGGGTAGTTTAGATGTAAATTGAAGTTGTTACTTAGATTATCTATAATATAATTGTAGAGTTGATAGTTTTGCTGCAAATTTAGGAGTTTACTTTAGATTATGTTTCATAATGTTAGAGATGGGTAATTTTTCATGCAAATTTATGGGGTTATTTTATATTGTTTTTTCCTAATGTTAGAGGTGGGTAATTTCTTAAAAAGCATATCTAGTAGCTATTATTTTCCATGAGCAAATTAACAACTTGACATTTCTAATTTTTTGAGAACTTTTAGAATTTATCTTCTTTTGTAGTGCTTCTCATTAGAATTAATGTGGAAACTCTATTGGATGCCTTTCAATTAGTATAATAATACAAGACGGGGATTATAGTCTGCCAAATTAACATCCTCTAGTTTTTGTTAGAATTTTTAGGATTTATTTATTTTGTTCTGGTGAGAATTAATGTGGATGCTTCAAATTAGTAAAACTAAGATGTTGGTCAAAATTTTCATATCAAAGATTGTATTTTGTCCATAACATTCCTCCGGTCTACTTTACTTGTTTGGACAAGCAAATTGATCAGCAATTAGCTCTTGCTTGCTGCCGGAAATGTCAAGTTCTCCATATCGGAGGGAGTATCCTAAATCGTTGAGGAGAGAGAAAAAAGAGAAGGGCGTTCATTTTCAGCCCAGTCCAGTAGGATAGCTGGGAGGGCACGGGCATTCAGCCCAAATGGTCTTAGTGAGTGTCAGCAGCCCCTGCTCTGTTTGCAGGAGGTGTACAGGAAAAGAGAAATGAGGAAACAGGGACTCCAAACAGAGTGGAATTCACAGCTGGCAGTGGCAGTGGTTGTCTTCGACAAATTTCTGCAGGTCCAAACTTTAGTAACCCCTTGACCAAAATTTACATATATATGTGCCTTTATGCAAGCACCAATAATAGAAGTACTGTTCTTCTCACAAAAATGTTAGATTTTGTTTTCTTTCTGGGGTTGTGTATCAGGGTGTCCCTTTTGTAGTGGGCGGCAACCTCTGCCCGCCATGTTGTAGGCAAGTTGCCATGAGATTTCACGGCAAATCTCTTGCCGTTTTCTCAGAAAAAAAAAACTTACGGCACATTATGGCAAACTTAAGGTAATACAGTACCTGTGTGTGCTCCAACATTTGGTTCAGAATACAGGGAAGGAGTGTCGCTTTTTGCATCACCTTGCATTGCAGTGGTAAGCATAGTGCTGCCTCTGCCGCATCTTCTGCTCCCATTACCAGCGCGCCAGGGGAATTAAAATTCAGAAGCTTTTCTGCAGATAATGCCACTCATGGGCTTTTTAGCGCCCCCCTCTTGCTGCACTTTAAAAAGCTGCCTGCGGCTACACAGAGCTTAGCGCGCTAGTTTAAGTCGGCAGCACGCCACACTGGGCTTTGTCATGCACACACATACAGCACAGATCTGAACAGGAACCTAACCGCTGCTTCGATTAAGCAGCTAGAGAAAGAAAAGAGGAGATCAAAAGAAGGGCCTGCAGTGATTACTAGGGTTCTTTTCTGCTTTCGTCTTTGTGTTTTCTTTTGCAGCATTGCTGCTGGCTGCTGCTCTTCTCTCTTGGTTCTCTCTGGCTGTTGTTCCTCAAACTGCGTATATACTTTCCCCCCTTGAAGCGCTCCTTTTGGGGCAAATGTCTTTGTGATGATTAGGGCTTGGCCTTTTGCTGCCCTTTTGTGCCATATGTTACCAAAGATTTCTTTGACTGTGACCACTACCTCTCAGATTAGTTTGAAAAGATCATGCGTACACTCAAAGCTTCAGAATACATCAGTGACGGGATCCTAGAAAGAAGGTAACAACAGGTTGCTCTCTCTCTCTCTCTCTCTCTAGCAGTTACATACATGCATATAAGTTCAGATGCATTATTAATCACTCTTAATTAGGTTCTTGAGAAGAATTGTGTAGAATTTCACGAGATGCATGCACAAAACTGATTCATGTGTTCGAGAGTCATCGATCTACTGATGATGTACATATCTCTATGTATAACCGCATATAGTTTTGGGAATGATCGATATTGAGCTGGGGAGGGAGACTATGATTGAGTAATGAGGGAGATCTCTTGGGATGGAAGGCGTGAGGGGGGTGTCATTTCTGATCGTTACCTCTGGGAGTAGCTGTTAACCGACCCCTTTTCTCTCTTCGTATCCCCATAAGGAACAATGTTTCAAGCACATCTTTTGATGCAAATTCACGCAGTAATGACCGGTCAATGATCCTGCAAACCTTGCTTTGTTATCTGCTGCTTTGGCTTTTCCCTGGCTGATAATTCTTCTCGATCATAGTGGTACTGCTGCACACCATTTGAACAATGTTACGCGGATAAAGCTAGCTAGCTCTAGTTGGTAATTGATGATATCATCGTCACTGAACTTCCCTATCTTGTTTGTAATTTCAGTAAGCCAATGCATTCATGCTGTTACAAATCAACCCTAGATCAGATAGTGGTTATTATATTTTCTTGTAATGACAATGTGGCACTGAAACTTGAGAGGTTGCCTAAGCTTGCATTGGTGATGAACTGATGATACACTGAATGTGTTAATTTCTGTGTCTGGCTAGGGCATACATACCAATACACCGTCTGCTTTTGAGGAGCAGGAATGCTGAAAAGCCCCTGCTTTGCTGAACATCATGTGGCTGTTTTTCAGTGCTCCTACGTATGCTGCAACTGATAACTGTGAGTGACTCTAATCTTTGCCATGCATGATGGATACACACATACCTACTACTGCCTACACTACATACAGAGCATATGGGCAGTAGTAAGGGGACGCTTTATTCCGAGTCCAGAGAGAAAGAGGCCGTACACAGTTCCCGATTCTTTTAGGGCACAAAGTTCTCTCTCGCAGGAAAAGAAAACCAATTTAAATGGGCCCTCTCAAAAGATGAAAGGTCACTGCAGGCCACATCAGATCCTATCGATCGATCGATCACGTAAAAGCATCATATGTTGTATCGTCATCATTGCAAGATCAGTCCCGTTTCCTGTAGTTAATGTGATCGATTGTATAACTATATACACGACCCGCGGGAGGTGTGAAAGCAGCAACTCACTAGTGTCTCTTAGAAAGTTATATTAATGTTTATATGTAGTGTACTCGACATGTGTTAGATGCAGAGTACTTGTCGAATTTTAGGTTACTCTTTAATTTCTTGTATTTTCTCGTTCACTGTTTAGTGTTTTTTTTGTGATTCATCAGTAGTTTAGTACTTATAATTGAAAGTTTGTATATATATGTGAAAGCAAATTGTGTAGGAGTATTTTCTAACAGAGCCATCGTCACCTCATGGTTGTTATCTTGAGAATCTAAAGGAATTCAGTTTGTTATGGAGTTATTTGTGGACCAGTGTACTATTTTTGTTCCAATAGGGTGAGAGAGCACTACGCCAGATTTGCACATCACTGCCGGCATCATCACTGTCAGATTTGTGAGAACCGACAGTAATGTACCTTCACTGCCGGTTATGAGCTTGAAAATAAAAAAATGATTGGGGCTGGGCTAAAACCGACAGTGAAGGACCACATCACTGCCGGTTTGTGGCTTGAACCGACAGTATTTTGGCGGCCACTCATCACTGCCGGTTTAAGCCAAGAGCCGACAGTGATTAGGTTCTATCACTGTCAGTTCTAGCAAAGAACCGACAGTGATAAGCCTACAACACAAAAAAGCTGCAGTCGTCCTCTCCTTCCTGCTCTCTTCCATACCGAGAACAGAGGCACGCGTTTGGACCCTTCCCTCCATTGTTGCGGCTGCTCTTCACCATGAAGCTAGTGCTTGGATTTTGAAGAATGGCTTGATCTTTTTGCTTTAAGGTTAGTAACAAACATCCACTCCTTTGATTTTGTTGCTTAATTAGCTTTGTTTTGATGGCTACATTGCTTGATTCTCATTCTAGTTCTTTCTCCATTTTAGAGAGCACTTTTTCAATTGGACATTTGTGCAAGGCTCAAATTATGGTGAATCCATCATCTAAACGGTTGGTGTCTATGAACACATTTAAATTCCTAGCTAATTATTTCATGGTGGTCAAGATCATCATTGTTAGTATGTGATGCTATAATTAGTTCTTAGAAGTAGAGTAGAATAGATGTTCTTCATTATTGCATAATAATTGTTTTTTACTACGATTTTCAATTTATAGGTCCGGGGCTATCAATTTTAATTTTCCAATAATTAGTGTACAATAATATTTTCCAAAAATGGTACTTTCGAGCTACAATTGTTGTTCATGAAGCTCGATTTCTTATTAATTCTTTGTAATTATTGTCTTAGTATTTTTTTTGTGCAGAGATGGATCGAGAGTGGGTGCATCTGTCCCGAACGGACAAGCGGTACATGCATGGCGTCAGCCAGTTTATCACCGATGCTCATGCTGGGAATGGGAACCCTATCTTCTGCCCATGCAAAGATTGCAAGAATCATAAGAACTTTGGTCAAATTGAGTCTATACGAAAACACTTGATTACCAGGGGGTTCATGCCAAACTATTCGATATGGACTATGCATGATGAGGTTGGTGTGAATGTTCTATAGGAAAATGATGATGATGTGGATATGCCTGACGTAGCCATCCACGATGCTGACAAGGAACTCAGTGTCAATACAGAACCTATGGCCATAGTTAATAGTGTGTTTAGGAACACGCTAGCTGACGACGTCGAGGATAACGATGGCATTTCTCAGCTGCTACGTAATGTAGAGACCGGATGTCTTAGTGAAAGATAGCTGAGAAAGCTAAAGAAAATAAGACAAGATGGCAAAACACCATTGTATAGGGATTGTCTAATGAGCAAACTGGAAGCTGACATCATGCTGTTAGAGTTCAAATCGACAAACGGATTGAGCGATAAAGGCTTCGATCAGTTGTTAGGTATAATAAGGAAAATGCTTCCAGAAAAAACGAGTTGCCAGAAAAGACATACTTGGTTAAGCAAATGATCTGCCCCATCAGCCTCGAGGTTGAAAAAAATCCACGCGTGTTTCAATGATTGCATATTGTACCATGGAGAAAAATACAAAGACTTGGACAAGTGCCTCAAGTGGGAAGCTCCACGGTACAAGGAAGGGCCGTCAGATGAGGGTACCAAGGCCAGAGGAGGTCTTATAAAGGTCGTTTGGTATTTCCCTATAGCTCCTCGGGTGCATAGGTTGTTTGCATATGCAAAGTCAGCCAAGCTGTTGCGCTGGCATGGCAAAGAGCGAAAGAAAGATATAATGATGAGGCACCCCGCCAATAGGCATGACTAGAGGACTATCAATACTATGTTCTATAAGGACATCGGTGGAGAGGTAAGACGCCTTTGGTTTGCTTTGAGCATAGATGGGATGAATCCTTTCAACTAGGTTAGAAGCAATCATAGCACCTAGCTAGTGATGCTCTGTATATACAACCTTCCACCTTGGGTCTGTATGAAGCAGTCATACATACAGATGTCACTACTGATCCAAGGGCCAAGACAACCTGGAAATGACATCGATGTATTTCTAGAACCAGTGATCGATGAACTAGTGGAGATATTTGAAAAGGGTGTGTCGGATGTTTGGGACGAGTACAAAAAGGAACATGTCACGATCAAGGGAGTACTTATCACTACAATCACCGACCTGCCAGGTCGAGGTTCGTTGTCCGAAGAGAAGACAAAAGGCTATACTGGATGTGTCGAGTGCTTGGACGACACTGATACGGTAAATCTATCAAATAACTCAAAGATAGTTTATATGGGACATCATAGGTTCCTACCTAAGGATCACCCTTGCCGTAGGAACAGAAAAGATTTCAACGGTACTATTAAGAAACGCTTAGCTCTAAAATATCAAGATGGGCCTACGATACTTCGAGAACTCAACAAACTGGAGGTTGTCCTTGGGAAGGGGGACAATGCAGTAGCAGCACCTGATGGGAGCATTTGGAAGAAAAAATATGTATTCTGGAAACTACTTACTGGCCATTTCTGAGTGTACGCCACTGTCTTGATCCCATGCATGTCACTAAAAACGTGTGCGCTAACACTCTTAACACCTTGATGGACACCGAGGGGACATCGAAGGATTCACTAGCCACATGCCTGGACATGCAACACTTGGGAATCAGGAAGGAGCTGCATCCCGTGGAGCTAGAGAATGGCTCGTTCGAACTTCCGGTTGCGTCATGGACATTGAAGAAGGAATAAAAGTGTGCACTTATTTCTTTCTTCAATGAACTCAAAGTCTCGACGGGCTACTATGCGAACCCAAAGAGGCTAGTGAACATGAGAGAACTCAAGTTCAACTATGGCCCTATGAAGGCCCATGACTGTCATGTCATTATGACTCAGCTGCTCTCTGTTGCCCTACGTGGTATCCTCCCCCCAAAGGTCCATGCCCCAATCATAAAGCTTTGCCTGTTCTTCAATGCGATCTCAAAAAAGGTCATTGATGTGTCCACACTAGAGCAGCTACAGCGGGACATAGCCGAAACTCTCGTTAGGCTTGAGATGCATTTCCTACTGACTTACTTTGATATCTCATTGCATCTGCTCATTCATCTTATTGACCAAATTAGAGCCATTGGCCTAATGTACCTACATCAGATATTCCCTTTCAAAAGATTGATGAAAGTTTTCATGAGGTATGTTAGGAACAGATTCAGGCCAGAAGGGGCATGCTTGAAGGATGGTCCAATCGAGGAGGCCATTGAGTTTTGCACATATTATCTGGACATCAAAAGGGTCGGAGTTCTAGAATCTCGTCACGAGGGAAGACTATGTGGCAAAGGAACGATTGGGGAGAAATCTGTTATAGTAGATGACCATGTTTCTTTCAGACAGGCATAGTTCGCTGTTCTCCAGCAAGCCGAGGGTGTGATGCCATACATTGATGAGCACAGGCAATCGCTGTAAACTCTGTATCCGAGCAGGTCACAGGCTTGGCTGGATAAAAAACATAAGGAGGAATTTGTCAACTGGTTGCAACGTCGCTTGCTTGGAATAAAGTTGGGTAATCAACTAGATGCCTTAGCCAAGGGACCTTTGAGTACATATCTTAAGTACCAAGGGTATGTGATCAATGGATTCACATTTTACACAAAAAAGCAAGATGGAAAGAGCACATACCAAAATTGTGGTGTTTGTTTTGATGCTCACGACGAAAACAACAACGTGCAGGTGACATACTATGGTTTCATAGAGGAGATATGGGAGCTAGCCAATGGTCCATTGAAGGTAGCTCTTTTTCGCTGCTAGTGGGTCCAGCTCGAGGAAATCAACACTGACAGCGAAGGGTTCACTACCGTTGATCTCACTAAGACCGCATATAGAGATGACCCCTTCATCCTTGTAAGAGATGTTATGTAAGTGTTCTATGCAAGGGACAATAAGACAAAAGGAAGGCTAAAAGTAGTCCTAGAAGGGAAAAGGAAGATTGTCGGTGTCGATGGAGTAACGGACGATGAAGACTACAGGGGCTATCATGAAATGCCTCCATTTAGGGCGAACGTACCCCTACCTATCATTCAAGAGGGTGACAAACCTGCTTATATACGGCTTGATCACAATGAGGCCCTCATTGTTGATGCATCTAAAGATAGTTAGCTTATTGTTAACTATGTAATCATTATGCACATAATCGTGAAGGATGTTTGATCCTGATGAAACTCTCATCTCCTCTCTCCTTGTTAATACTCTGCCAACTCAGCAAATATGCCGACGTATCATTTCTAAACTTTACTCTCTGAATTTAAACACCAGCTAAATATAAATATAAATATATATGTCTAGACTTTCGATAGAAGGACATTGGGGCGGCCATTCTCTTCTGAGCTACTACTAGTAGTGAGGGATCCACAGCTCCTCAGTGTCACTGGTCCCCAACCAGTTTGTAGTCCCTGCTCGCATTACTCGAAGGAGCCCAGCCCGATGCCGAGGAGCTATGGATCCCTCACTACTAGTAGTAGCTCGGAAGAGAATGGCCGCCCCAATGTCCTTCTATCGGAAGTCTAGACATATATATTATAAAATCCAAACAAAAAATTTAAAATTTGGGCCGCCTGGGACTCGAACATGGGTCTCGAGGGTTAAGTTGTGGAGTCTTAACCATTGAGGTAGTCGGAGGAATTCGAAAGAATGGGAAAAGTTATACTACTTAACCCCTAACTGGTACAACCACGTCACTACCGGTTTGAGGAATGGCCCGACAGTGATGGTTCCTCATCACTGTCGGTTTAGAATTACAATTGATAGTGATGAGCAATTTTTCAAAGTCATTTAATAATTTATAAAATTAAAACAAAAAATTTGGGCTGCCTAGGACTCGAACACGGGTCTCAGGGGCCAAGCTATGGAGTCTTAACCATTGAGCCAGTGGGTGGTATTCAAAATAATTGGAAAAGTTATCCTACTTAACCATTTACTGCTACACCCACATCACTGCCGGTTTGATGATTCACCTGACAGTGATAATTCCTCATCACTGTCGGTTTAGAGTTAAAAACCGATAGTGATAACTCCATTCACTGTCGGTTTTTAAACTAAAACCGACAGTGATGTGTAGATGCTCCTCACATGCCAACGATGTTCCCACTGACCATAACAATTGAAACACTGCTCCCACCTACCCCGACAACTTTAGTTCAGAAATTAATGTTTATTAGGTTGGTTTCAAGGTCATAGTTTAATTGGGTTCTAATTTTTATTTGTACGGCTTTGTGTGTTTAATTATTGTCATGCATGTAATTCGTGTAATATTTGTTGGGCAACTAGAAATATACATTCTAGTGTCGTATTCATCTCAAACTTTTTCTTTGGCTTCCACGTGCCACGTGTGAAGAAAACACCAAGTTTGGGATTTTTCAGAGATGGTTTGCTAATTTCTGAGGTTTAATTGAATTTCCACACGACGACACCGATTAATTATAGGTTGAACTGAGTCTACCCATAAAAAGATCTAGAATAATGCCAAACTTTTACACGGGCTCTAATGTGTCCTAGGGATAAGAATTTTATGGAGGTGGATGACAAAATCTATTGTGTCCAAGATGAAATTCACCCTCTTTTGTCTCATTCGGCACAGAGAAAAATATAATAAATAAAAAACTAATCAGAAAAGCCTCAGATCCTGTGTGTTGTCTTAACTTGGGTGTACATGCTTGCCAAAAAAATTCAATACATTTCAATATAGGCGGAGTATACATGCTTCACAGAGGTACATGTGTCTTTTCATCGAACCATGACTATACAATAGGTTATCAAGGTTTCTGTGGTTCATAGGTATTCCAGTGTCTTATTCATCTCAAACTTTTTACTAGGCTTGCATATGCCACGTGTGAAGGAAACACCAAGTTTAAGATTTTTCAGAGATGGTTTGCTACTTTCTGAGGTTTAATTGAATTTTTGCGCGACGACACTGATTAATTATAGGTTGAACTGAGTCTACCTACGAAAAAATCCGTAATGGTGCCAAACTTTTACACAGGCTCTAATGTGCCCTAGGGATAAGAATTTTGTGGAGGTGGATGACAAAATCTATTGGGTCCAAGATGAAATTCACCCTCTTTTGTCTCATTCGGCACAGAGAAAAATATAATAAATGAAAAAACTAATCAGAAAAACCTCAGATCCTGTGTGGGGTCTTAATTTGGGTGTACATGCTTATGAAAAAAATTTCAAGTCATTTTGATATAAACGGAGTATACATGCTTCACAAAGGTACATGTGTCTTTTCATCGAACCATGACTATACACATATATTATCAAGGTTTCTATGGTTTATAGGCATTCTGGTGTTGTATTTGTCTCAAACTTTTTCTTAGGCCTACACGTGCCATGTGTAAAGGAAACACCAAGTTTGGGATTTTTCGAAGATGGTTTGCTACTTTCTGAGGTTTAATTGAATTTTCGCGCGACAACACCGATTAATTATACGTTGAACTGAGTCTACCCACAAAAAGATCCGGAATGGTGTTAAACTTTTACACAGGCTCTAATGTGCCCTGGGAATAAGAATTTTGTGGAGGTGGATGAAAAAATATGTTGGGTCCAAGATGAAATTCACCCTCTTTTATCTCATTCAGCACACAGAAAAATATAATAAATAAAAAAATTGATCAGAAAAACCTAAGATCCTGTGTGGGGTCTTAATTTGGGTGTACAAGCTTGCCAAAAAAATTTCAAGCCATTTCGACATAGAAATACATATGCTTCTATTTATTTAGTATATAAAAGAATTTTTTAATATATATAAACATCACTGTCGGTTTTAAAAAACCGACAGTGATGAGAATAAACCGACAGTGATACTCACTGTCGGTTTATTTTAAAAACCAGCAGTGATATATAAAAAATTAAAAAATTATGCCAGCCCTCGGGTTGGAGCGTCGGTCTCGGGCTGTAGATTTCAGAGACTTAACCGCTGCTCTAGTATAGGATATGTGCCAAGGGTTATTTACTTTTTTTCTTTTAACCTTTTGGCTGCTTAAAAAACTATAAAATAGAACAAAAATTTTGGACCGCCTGAGACTTGAACATGGGTCTCGTGGGCTAAGTTGAGGGATCTTAACCGTTGCGTCAATAGGAGGAGTTCGAAAGAAAACAAAAACTTATCCTTCTTAACACCTAACTGCTACACCACATCACTGTCGGTTTGGGGAATGACCCGACAGTGATGTACCCCATCAATGTCTGTTTACAAGCAGAACCGGTAGTGATAAGCTATTTCCTATAATAAATTAATAATTTATAAAATAGAACAAAAAATTTTGGGCTGCCTAGGACTCGAACATGGGTTTCAGGGGCTAAGTTGAGGGGTCTTAACCGTTGAGCCAGTAGGAGGAGTTCGAAAGAAAACAAAAACTTATCCTACTTAACACCTAACTGCTACACCACATCACTGCCAGTTTGGGGAATGACCCGGCAGTGATGTACCCCATCACTATCGGTTTACAAGTAGAACTGGCAGTGATGAGCTACTGGTATAAAAATGGCGTGGGTTGAAATTATCCAAATTCATTTCAACCCCGCGCCAACCCCTCCCACCATGCCACCGGAGCACCACCCCGCACCGGAGCACCGCCCCACGCCGTCCACCGCCCCATACCAGAGCACCGCCCGAGCACCACCCCACGCCGTCCACCGCCCCAAGTCGGAGCACCATGCCATCCGTCCCACCGCCGAGGCCTTTAGGAGCGCGTAGATAGCTGCTTTCCCACCCCACGGTGAGTGTGTGGCTCACCGCCTGCTACGTGTCTGATGAAATATCCCACAACTGCTTACTTGAATCAGTAGAGGCTTTTCATTTACCAAGTACTACAACTTATTGTTTGATATGATAATTTACTTGCCATAATTTATGTTACTGCTACTTTATTGCAATGCTAGCATATAGTTTGATCATGAATGTCTAGTCTGTAGTGCCATCGATGCTCAATGTTTTTGGATGTGAGGATGGAGTATATATATTTTAGACCTATAGAACTAATATATGCGCATCTTAGCATGGACCAGATAGGTACAAGTATAACTACAACCAATTTCTAAAAGATTTGGGTCTTCTTACTCCTTTCACAAATCTCACCTAGAGCTGATTATGAGTCACTTCAAGTTTCAAGCTTGTGCAAAAGCCAAGATAAAGAAAAGTTAATTGGACTGAGGCTAACTACAAGCAAATGAGGGTTGTTCGATCAGTATCAGGCAGGAAGAAACAATCATTATCAAAGAAGATTGGAATTTGGAAAGATGCTTACCTGCACTGATACTTGTGAAAGAACCTCGCACCGATGGTTGGGGGATTTATAGTGAGACTGAAGACTCAGAGACATCTCTAGGAGTATATCCAAAAGTCTTAAACTGGCTCTCTAAATCATCATTTGGTTTTTAACAAATAAAAAAATATTCTTTATATCTTTCCTACATCTAACAACTTTTCTTTATCTTGTATGCATTGTAGAGGGTTCAATGCACTTAGACTAAGGTTATGATGACTTAATATATTAATTGGACTAAGGTTATGGTCATGTGCAATGATGATATAATCATAAGTTGTAGTAACTATTACTGAGGCACGTGAATAGTTGTTTTCCAAACACTCCTATCTATGCAATGGTTGTGTGTTATTCATAAATATATTAAATTTTATAAGAATACATCATGTTTGAATGACAACCTAATTTACTTAAATGTATAGGCAACCATGGCATAGTATGTAGTGCATGTTGGTCACGTGCCTGGGATTTATCGAACCTGGGAAGATTGCTATGCTCAAGTCAATCACTACCCTGGTAATTTGCACAAAAAATACAACACAGAAGCTGAAGCTTTAAGGGCCTACTATAGTCATTCGGCCTACCTTGCAAACAATGGGCAACCGGCCTACTATGGTGCAACGAATGCAAACCATGGCCATCCGTTGGCACTGGAGATTGAAGAGAATCCACCCGTCGGAGATGTGAAGATTAGGAGAATTGCTCCTTGGTCTTAGAAAGATGTCATACTTTTATTTATGGCTATGGTCATTGCTTTTCTTATTTGGAAGTTGATGTAGGCTTAGTTTCGTAGAACAGTAGGTGGACTTTGTTGTATGTGGTCAATCAAAAAATGAATTTGTTCTAGGTGAACATATGCTATTATTTGACTTTGTTGTATGTGGACTTATTATTAGACTTTGCTTTAAACATATATATATATATATATATATATATATATATATATATGAACATATGCTATTAGTAGTTGTCCACAGCCAAAACTAACCACGATCGTGTCACAGCCATGACTCATCGTCGCCTATTACCCCATCGTCGAAGAATAGATCGACAACAAGAAGCGACTGATATCGTTGGGATGGGAGAGCCGCATGATCCGACAAACGGTGATGGTGTCAATCAGGATGATGAGAACGAGCAGCCATGGACCCCGTCTGGCTTGCTCGATCTAGGTCAAAATGACCAAGATGGCCAGGTAACTTTGGTATCATGTGACTATGTAGCCACACACGCTAATCAATTGAGAGGGTCATAACTTACTTGATGTCTCTAGTAGGAGCCTCTGCAGGCCGAGGAGCCAGAGGGTTCGGGTAGCAGGAAGGCTAGATCCAAGTGAGGCATGTCAAAAATTCCTATTGGTAGAAATGCACACTGGCACATTACCGAGTTCGATGAATTCGAGGATCCACTCTCACCGTCTATAGCTTTGACCAAATACAAGACTATCCTCGGGTTACTTGTTAGGGACTTCATCCCGATTAGGTACAGGAAGTGGATTGGGAAAGGTGATGACCCATGGAGGGTTTCCGAAAGTGAGAAGGATTACATATGGGATGTCAAGATGATGACCCGTGGAGGGTTTCCGAAAGTGAGAAGGATTACATATGGGAAAGGTGATGACCCGTGGAGGATTCTCAATTAGAGTATTTTACTTTCCCAACCGAGTATGATAGGGAGTTAGTCAAGAAAAAAGCAAAAGAAATCATGGGGACATGCTTCAAGAAATTCAAGGGGACATTGTACAAGAATTTTGTCCTCCAAAATAAAGAGCTAGATTTCGATGGTGGACAGTTTAGCAAGCAGAAGGACTTCTGGCAGGATTTTAAGGAATATAGGTTATCCGAGGAGTACTTAGCATTGAGCAGGAAGAATAAGGAGAACTCACAGAAAGCGACGAATCCTCATCATCTCGGCTCTTGTGGATACACTAAAAAGATGCTAGAATTTGAAGCACAACTTCAAAAGATGGATCGCCTTGCTGAGGAAGGCGTTCAGGTTGAGACCATCGATTGGGAGGCCAGATCAGTATTATACTATATGGGGAGAATATACGGCACGCTGAGGATGGGAGCTTTAGCTCCACAAATCAACCCATGAGCGAACTCATCCAGAGGATCTCCTAGGTAACTGAGGAGGTGAGGCAAGGAACTCACACTTCCAATAGGGAGAAAGTCATGCTCACCCAAGCACTCAGAACTAAGGAGCACCCTAGTCGCACTAGAAGAACTGGTGTTGTTTCTAGGAAACTAGCATTCCCCCAAGAATCTAATACTTACCGGAGCCGCTCGAGGGGTAGAGCAGAACATGAGGCAGAGTATTTGAGGCGACTAAAAGAGATGGAAGACAGAATGGAAGCACGGATTGAGGCAACTGTTGAAGCGCGAGTCGAGCAAATTTTACTATCCAAGGGGTCAGGAGTACCACAAAACCCTACTCCTACTACCTTTAGCCCACAGTTTAGGGGTCGCAGCAGGTGCGGATCGACCCCGCTTGATGAAGAAGAGGCGAATGTGCCTCATCCGGTGAACGGTATCACTGAATCCGTTAATGTCAAGTTGTACATCCATCAGGAATGGACAAAGGACAAGGTGATGCTCGACCAGGCCTGGCCTATGGGAGACGAGACAATTAATGGCCGCCCAATTCCACAAGGGTATGCTCGCATCACCATTGACAGAATACTTGATAAGAAGTATAACAAGATACCCATTGAGTACCCCGTAGCGAAAGACAGGCCAAAACTTGGTCAAAACAAGGGCTCTCAAGTGGTCTGGCGTAAGCGCTTCATTAAGCTTGACCATCAATTATCCTCTGATGATGAGGACGACTACAAGTCTTCGCCCACCCGCGATGATCACTCACCATCTCTCAACAGAGATCACTCCCCTCCTCATCCAGAGCCATCACCCTCGAGAAGACAGAGGTCTCCTTCTATTCGTCCTCGTCCGACTCCATCTTCATCAGCCTCGAGAAAATAGACTCCTCCTCCTCCTCCTCCACCTCAGCCCAAAACAAGATCAAGGACATCCTCGCAGTCGCAGAAAAGGTCCTTGGATTCGGTCGCTAATGCTCCCAAAGTGGACCAACAAAAAAAAGGCCGTTCAGTGACAGCGTTACCACCTTGATGAAAGAAAAAATTATAGCACACATCTCGAAGGAAGATTGTGTTAGTTTCTTCAATTTCTATGCCTCACTACCTTCAATTTTGTTGAAGTCCGAATTCGAAAGACAAACATAGAATAAATACACTACAACAAGAGACGAAGAAATACACAATAAAGATTTATGGAACATACAGAAGTACGTCGAAGACAACCCATGATTAACCATGGAAGAGGCCGCGGACATCTATTATGATGTACCAGAGATGGAAACACTGGCAATGAAGTGTGAAAGGGGCAATCTTTTGGTGCCCGATCATGAGTATAAAAATCTGATAACATATATGTACCGGTTACATGAATATTATATGGCTCAAGCAACAGAGACGGACAACTTTGGTTTTTGAGGTTATTATCCGTTCGCCACATGTTTTACATTATCCTGAAGAAGATAAGTTCGATATCGAATGAGAGTGCTTGTTCCAGCTATACCAGAAACGCTCTCTCAATGTTCAAATGTTGACGCTGTGGACTATGTAAGTACCCTATACACACGATATTACAATTAACTACTCTCTCGAGACATAAATTGTTAACTTTTGAGCACTTCCCTTGATTTTATGTAGGTGTATAGCAAAATTTTGCATTCCAAAAAGCAAATGGGATTACATAGGCTTCTTGGACCTCTTGCGAGTCAATGAGATGACATGTCTAGGCCTCCATGGATATGACGTGGAAGACCTGAAATAGAGATTGATTGCTGTTTTCGACGAATTCATGGTGAAGAGAAAACCCACATACTTCTAGCCTACAATTGCGATTATGTGTTCTCGGCTTTTAATTTTATGCTTCTTTTTTCGTTAAGATTATTCTATAATTAGGATTCTGTGATTGCAGCAACCATTTCTCTTCATTTGTCTCAATCTTGCTAAAAATCTGATCGAGGTGTGGGACTCGAAGAAAAAACCATTTCATCATCTGGATGGACTGGTGGCAGTGCTGAATTAGTAAGCGATCCTAATAACATATTATTTTCTAATCACACATACCGCTTTCTAATGTTTCTCTCTTTAATGTTGCTCAGTGTCCGAAGAAGACATATCGGTGGACGCCGGTCCCATTCAAGATTGTCAAAATGGAGGGGAAGTACCTATCACAACCAGCGGGAAACAATGAATGCGGGTTTTATGTAATGTGGGCAATGCTTCGCTACATCGGCGGGAAATCGAAAGAAGCCGATAAGTTTGTGTGTATAATCCATATTTCATTTATGTCTGTTAATAATTCAACAAAATGATTTACTATTCCTTTTTGGATATCATCTTTTTTGAACGACAGCGCAAGAAATATAACCATGAAAGACTGTTAGACATGGAGATCGTCGCCGTCGCACTGCAATCGGAGCTCGCAAAATTCATCTTAGCCGAGGTATTGGAAAAAGATGGAGTATTTTCCATTGCACAATCCGTGAAGTACAAGGACCAGTATGGTCCAGAGCGGCTCGCCAGATTATTGTAAGAAGTCCAAGAAGCATTTCACAATCTATGAAGTCCGAGAATATTTCTTTTTTATTTTGAGGGATCGAGATCTGGATAAGAACATTTGAACTATAACCGTAACATTTGTAATATTTAATATTGATGGACATGTCATCCACATAGCGTATATAAAGTGAAACCCGATTCCATAAAAAATATAAATTAAAATTAATTATAAAACAATAAAATACGAACGGGCCTCAGTGCCAGTTATTAACAACGCGACAGTGTTGTCTTGCTCAATACTGCCGACTTGAGCCATGAACCGATAATGTTGGCTTGCTCAACACTTCCAGCTTTAGCCATGAACCGACAGTGTTGGCTTGCTCAACACTGCTGGCTTAAGCTATGAACCGACAGTGTAGGCTTGTTCAACACTATTAGGTTGAGCCAAGAACCGACACTTTTGATGCAACCATCACTGTTGGTTGGGACTACAAATCGGCAGTGTTTTTCAACTAGACACTATCGGGTGGAGCCAGGAACCGACACTGTTGCATGTAGATCAATGTCGATTTTTAAGAACCGATAGTGATATCAACCCCCATCACTACCGGTATGCCCCTGACGGTTCAAAATCCGACAGTGAAAGGGTTTTTTGAACCGACAGTGATGTCTAGATCTAGGATAGTGGAGCTTTCCTGATCATTTGTCTTTTAGTGGTTAATTGTGCTGGGTAAGGATGATCACCCGTCACTAGCTACATGTATAAATTCTTGAAGTTGTACGTCAGTCTAATTTTCAATCTTGAACTATGAAACCGTATAACATTCACCCTCTATCTATCTGATGTGGCTATTAGTGGTTAATTAGTACTAGCTTCACATTTTTATGATCTAAAATAAATTATGTGAATTTTAGATAGTAAACAAAATTTATTATTTTTTATAAAATATAAAAAACCACCTTAAAATCAGCAATAGAGTCAAATTTGTCCGTTGATAGATGGACATCTTTTATCCAGTTCTATAATAATTTAAGGTTGAAAATCGGATTATCATACAAATTGAAGATTGAAAAATGTACTTTATCCTTTATTTTATCCTGCCTACACAACTGCCTTTGGTGGGAAATGCCATTTCGTCTACATAACACACGTATATATGGCTACATGCAGCCATGCAGGCATCAAAATTTACATGAATTCGTATACGCCCTTTGTTGGAAAGATTTGGCCCTTATTATCATTACAACGCGGTCATTACTTTTTCCATAATCTTGAATGAAGTGTCTGCTTTGTGCGATTCTGTTGCACTGCATATACACATGATTTTGCCCAAATAAAACAATATGATACTTGCCGTGCCATGGATTTTTTTTCTACATGTTCCTCATCCGTCCCGAAATAAATGTTGTTATGGTATTGGTGCCTGTCAAATTTTTTATGTTTGATAGGTTTGTATAAAATATTAGCAATATTTGTATCTCCAAATAAATTTATTTTTAAAATAGCTTCAACAATGATACTAATTATATACTATAAATATTAATATTTTATTGTATCTATTTGGTCATGTTAGATTGATCTCCCAGTCAATAAGCCCAACAGTCTATTGGGCCTTGGTCACACGCCCTGATCGGGGGCACCCAACTATACATGGTTGGTGGGCCCCCGTCGCACTGCGCTATATAAAGTGGTGGGGGACGGCAGCTCAAGGTACGAGGTTCACCGTAAGTCAATCCGCCCCACCAACAAACCCTAAGTCTGATCTAGCAAGGGTGCGCAGCCAGCGACGGGAAGACGCCACCGTCATCACCGTCGGCTTCACTGCACATCACCCCGTCGCCGGACTTCACCGACTCTTCCCCGACCGTCGCTGCCCGTGCGCAGCCTACACCAGCGAACCCGATGGAGGCCACTGGATCTTCCACCCCTGCGGTCTCAGGTTCGATATCTTCCCCCTTCTCTCCCTGTCTCTCTCTAGACTGTTCTAGATGTATTAGGATCTACCGTTTTACATGTTATACCAAATAGAAGTGTCAAAGGCTAGATCTATGATACTACTGAAATAGCATTGGTACCGGAGCCACAGTTTAGGTATAGATCTGGCTTAAGGAAGAGAAATCCAGTGCGGTTTTAGAAAGTAGAAAGGGGCTTCGGCCAACAAAGGGTTCGGTTGAACCCTAACTTCGATCCTTTCGGATCTGAGAAAAGCTTTTGATTCGGATGAATGAAACCCAAACCCTAACCCTAGATCAGCACGGGAAAAGTCAGAAACAGTTTGAGACACGGTCTCAACAAAGAATCCTAACCCTAGCAGTTCGCCAGTCTAGGGTTTAGATTTAGGTTTTCCGAATCAACAGCAACGAAAACCGAATGAAAGAAAAGTGGAGTTCGAATGCGATTCGGATCCAAAAGAACCAAACCCTAACCCTAAAGATAGGGAGCCTACCTGGGCTTTCCTCACCGCCGGCAGCATCGCCACTGCGCGGAAAGAACACCGCGGCGTCGCTCCCGAATGGCACGCGGGACAGAGCAGAGATCCGTGCACCTCGCACGCGCGGTCACTGCAACAGGGCACCACCAAGCGGCCCCTCGACGGCGGCGTGCTCAGCCTCGGGCGAGCACGCACGCCGGCGAGAGGGCGCTGGGCGGAGCCCCTCTTCTTCTCTCTTGGCCACCGAGGACGGCTGCGCTGCGGATGACTCTCTTGAGCTGCGCTACGCAATGAGAGAGAAGGGGAGGGAAAGAATGCCCTAGGGTTTTGGAAGGGAGCGGCCGAGGCAGGGTTTTCATCCGGCCGAAACGAGAGGAGAACCGTCGATCGGCGATCGACGGACAGCAGGCACCTAGGCCGGATTTGGCCCAGGCGGGTGGCCAGTTTCTCGGCCCAGGCCCAGGTTGCGGCGTGGGCGCGGAGGCGGCACGAGCGCGAGCCAGCTGTGGGCTCTACTGGGCCGCAGCGCGCGTTAAGCGAGCTCGACTGCCGCGGGCTGGTTTTGGCTATCGGGCCGAAATGAGCAAATAAACAGTAATTTTCTTATTTTCCAGAAAATAATTTGATGAATTTGAAATGCATTTTGATGCAAATTTCTATACAAAATTTATCCAACGATATTTTTTGTTCAGTAAATAGTAAAGTTGCTTCTGGAAAATAGAATTAAAAGATTTATTAAAATTTCCGCTGCGTACTTAAAAATTGTTGTTTTCATTATTAAATTTGAACCAACAGGAGAATTTAATTTTGAAACATAGATAATTTTTACAGTTATTATAATGTTGTTATTATTCTGACCAACGTTGATTAATAGCAATATTATAATGTTGATGTTATTATGTTTTTTTTGTTATGCATTATTTCTATTTCTGTCTAACGGTGATGTAGATTTAATGTATAAAAAATTGTATGTTTTAATTTTGACCAACGTTGAACTAAGGCATGCAATTGTTGTTGTTATTATTTGTGTTCTCACACTATTTGAATTGTATTTTCAGGCGGATACAACTTGATGAGTTGTATCAAAGAGATCCCCACTCTAAAAGGGGATAACTACATTGAATGGAAGAAAAAGATCGACTTGGCCTTCATATTGGCTGATGTAGACTGGGTAGTCACCACACCGTGTCCAAAGAACCTGTGGCACCGGTGAGGAAGACAGATGAGACTGATGCTGCATGGTAGAACAGAGAGCGAGACTTTGCTCCTGTAAAGATGTCTTTTGACCTTAAATATAGAAAGTGGGTCACAGCCAATAAGAAATGTTTGGCTGTGATAAAGAATACAATTGAGCCTGTAATAGTGGGCTCAATTCCAGACTATGACACGGTCACAGAGTACCTAGAAAAAATAAAGAGTCAGTTCACTAGCTCTTCAAAGACATATGCCACCCTAGCTGATCAAGCAGCTGGTCACAGAAATGTATTCTGGTGGCGGCAGTGGCATTAGAGAGCACATACTGAGAATGAGCAATTTGACATCTAAGCTCAAACCAATGGATTTCTTATTCATTTGATTTTTGCTTCTTTGCCCAAATAATTTGACACCTTTGTTGTTAATTACAATATACAGCCTGAAAAATGGGATTTAGAAAAGCTCATAGCCATGTGTGTGTAGGAGGAGAAAAGAATAAAAGTTTCACAGGGTGGTACTGTCAACTACCTAAAAGATAAGAAAAAGAACTATAATAACAGCCCTTCCTCCAAGTCATCTGGAAAGGGTCCCATATAACAGTCTCAAAACAAGCAATTCCCAGTGGATAAAGACCAGTGTCTCTACTATAAGAAGACGGGACATTATAAGAAGAATTATCCTGATTTCTTAAAGATGATTATGAAAAATAAAGATGAGAACATTATTACGTTCGTAAATGAATCCTTGTATGTCAAGTTTTTAAAATCTACTTGGTGGATTGATTCAGGTATAACTATTCATGTTGCTAATTCATTACAGGGATTCCGTTCGATGAGAACTTTGCAAAGAAGCAAAAGTTTCATTAAAGTCGCAAATAGGAGTACAAGCAGATGTTGAGGCCGTTGGCTATCTTCCGCTAGAGCTTGCTGATGGCTTCATACTTTTTCTTAGAGATGTTCTTTATGTACCTTCTTTGCAAAGAAACTTGATTAGTGTATCAAAGTTGGACCATGATGGTTATGATTGCCATTTTGGAAATGGTAAATGTCAGATATTGTTTAATAATAGATGTATTGGTCTTGCCTTCCAACAAGACGAGCTTTATTTGTTATCACTTCGTGAAAATGTGAATTCCGTATGTGATGTGAATGAGAATGTATCCTCATCAAACAATGCAAACAGAAAATGAAAGAGAGCTCATGATGCGTTGTCAAAATTATGGCACTGTTGTTTAGGCCATATTTCGAGGGGGAGAATAGAAAGACTAGTTAAGAATGATATTCTTCCTCCATTAGAGCTCTAAGATTTAGAACAATGTAGAGATTGCATAAAAGAAAAGTATATAAAGAAAATTAAGAAAGATGCCAAACGAAGCGCAGGAATTCTACAGATTATTCACACAGATATCTGTGGTCCTTTTCCTGTAAAGAGTGTGGATGGTTTTGATTCATTCATAACATTCACAGATGATTACTCCCGTTATGGCTACATTTATCCAATCAAAGAAAGAACATAAGCATTGGATAAATTTAAGATATTTAAGACAGAAGTTGAAAACCAACACAATTTGAAGATAAAGATAGTCAGGTCTAACCATGGTGGAGAGTACTACGGTCGGCATACCCCATATGGCCAAGTTCATGTACCTTTTGCAAAGTTCTTATAGGAGAATGGCATAGTAGCCCAGTATTCCACACCGGGCGAACCTCACCAGAATGGAGTAGCTGAAAGACGCAATCGTACCCTGATGGATATGGTACGCAGTATGATAAGTTACTCCACTTTACCGATGAGTCTGTGGATAGAGACGTTAAAAACCGTCATTCATATTCTCAATAGAGTACCAAGTAAGTCGGTGCCCAAAACACCGTATGAGATGTGGACAGTAATAGTACCCTCACTAAACCACTTACGTGTGTGGGGGAGCCCTGCTGAGGCTAAAGTATTTAACCCAAACATTGGGAAATTAGATCCCAAAACAGTGAGTTGCCATTTCATTGGCTACCCAGAAAAGTCAAAAGGTTTTCATTTCTACTGTCCAAATAGACATACAAAGTTTGTGGAAACGAGACACGCTATCTTCCTAGAGGATGAAATGATGAGGGGGAGCATGGTAGCTTGAGAAATTGACCTTGAAGAGAAGCGGGTGTATGCGCCCACTCCAATAATTCATGAGCCATTTTTCTCACTACCTGCGGTTGCTGCACCGACAGTACAAGACTGTGGTGCCAGCACCTGTTGTTATTTTGCCTGTGGCAACAATGAATGATGATGAGAAACCTGTTCCTCAGGATCCTATAGAACCTATTGCCACACATAAGGGGGAGCAATAATAGCCTCAAACAGAAAATGTGCCAAATGAGGAGGCCCCTAGAAGGTCTCAAAGAGTTAGAAAATCAGCTATTCCTGCTGATTATGAAGTGTACAATACTGAAGAATTTCAAATGGAGGATGATCCCACTTCATTTGAAGAAGCCATGAAAAGTGATCATTCATCAAAGTGGCTTGAAGCCATGGAAGATGAAATGAAATCAATGAATGCAAATAAAGTTTGGGATTTGGAGACAATTCCTAAAGGAGCCAAAACAGTAGGCTGTAAATGGGTCTACAAAACAAAACTTGACTCTCAAGGGAATATAGAGAGATATAAAGCCCGACTTATGGCAAAAGGCTTTACACAAAGAGAAGGGATTGATTACAATGACACCTTTTCTCCAGTCTCATGTAAGGAGTTTTTTCAGAATCATAATGGCATTAGTGGCACATTATGATTTAGAATTACATCAGATGGATGTAAAGACGGCATTTCTCAATGGAGACTTAGAGAAAAATATTTACATGGCACAACCAAAAGGTTTTGTCATGGAAGGAAAAGAACAATTGGGATGCCGCCTAAAAATCCATTTATGGATTAAAACAAGCTTCAAGACAGTGGTACTTGAAGTTTGATCAGACAATAAAGAATTTTGGGTTTAAAGATAATGTTGAGGACAATTGTGTCTACGCAAAGTTTAAGAATGGGAAGTTTATCTTCCTTGTCCTGTATGTGGATGATATCTTACTTGCTAGCAGTGATGTCAGTCTACTAATGGAGACAAAGAAGTTTTTGTCCTCAAAATTTGATATGAAAGATCTTGGTAAAGCTTTGTTCGTTCTAGGGATCGAGATTCACCGAGATAGAAGAAAAGGGGTATTAGGACTGTCACAAAAAGCATACATAGAAAAAGTCTTAAAGAAATTTAGTATGCACAAATGTAGTCCCTCACCTGCTCCTATAGTCAAGGGCGATAGATATAGGGATTTTCAATGCCCTAAGAACTAATATGAGATCGATCAAATGAAAGTGGTTCCATATGCTTCAGCTGTCGGAAGCTTGTAATATGCTCAAGTATGCACGCGCCCTGACTTAGCATTTGTCACCGGGTTACTTGGCAGATTCCAGAGCAATCCTGGAATAGAACACTGAAAATTGGTAAAGAAAGTCTTGCGTTATTTGCAAGGAACGAAAGACCTCATGATGACATATAGAAGATCTGATTCATCCATATAGTGGGATATTCAGATTCTGATTATGCGGGAGATAATAGAAAATCCACGTCTGGATATGTATTCACTCTCGCAGGGGGAGCTATTTCATGGAAAAGCTCAAAGCAAACCGTCACTACATCGTCCACAATGTATGCCAAGTTTGTAGCGTGTTATGAGGCAACGGGACAGGTGAACTGGCTAAAGAAGTTCATACCCGGTTTGAAGATGGTTGACGATATCAATAGACCACTGAAGTTATACTGCGATAATAATCCAGCAGTACAGTATGCTCACAACAATAGGTCAAGTGGTGCTGCCAAACACATTGACATAAAGTATTATTTTGTGAAGGATAAAGTCCGGGATTAAATGGTAAGTCTTGAGCATATAAGTACCGAAAAGATGCTCGCGGATCCGCTTACAAAAGGCTTACCACCCAACGTGTTCAGAGAACATGTAGCCGGCATAGGTTTAAGGGAAAGCCTATGATTCCTGGACTATAAATGGCCCAAAAGTTAAAGTAACTATTTTAGATCAGAGACGTGCATTGTAGCTGTTAAATCTATCGACGATTGACCGTGACGATGAAACATGCTCTATGTATCATCTGTGAAGAAATGAGTAAGGATAAAAGGATTGAAGTTCAAAGTTTAAAGATAAAAGTAATAGTGTGAGATCAAGAGGGAGAATATTAGATTGATCTCCCAGCCAATAAGCCCAACGGCCTATTGGACCTTGGTCACGCGCCCTGATCGGGGGCGTCCAACCCTACATGGTTGGTGGGCCCCCGTCGCACTGCGCTATATAAAGTGGTGGGGGCCGGCGGCTCAAGGTACGAGGTTCACCGTGAGCCAATCCGCCCCACCAACAAACCCTAAGTCCGATCTAGCAAGGGTGCGCAGCCAGCGACGGAAAGACGCCACCGTCATCACCGTCGGCTTCACTGCACATCACCCGTCGCCGGACTTCACCGACTCTTCCTCGACCGTCGCTGCCCGTGCGCAGCCTACACCAGCGAACCCGATGGAGGCCATTGGATCTTCCACCCCTGCGGTCTCAGGTTCGGTACCTTTTCTCCTTCTCTCCCTGTCTCTCTCTAGACTGTTCTAGATGTATTAGGATCTACCGTTTTACATGTTATACCGAATAGAAGTGTCAAAGGCTAGATCTATGATACTACTGAAATAACAGGTCAAAGTTGAAAGTGTTTGTCTCTTCGAAAAATATGAAGAACACTTATTTTTGGACGGAGGGAGTAGTTAACTGCTATACTATATGCTGATTACTTTTGCATGCGATGAAAATGGGAGTGCTATAACATGTTGAAGTGATATGCAGATCGAGACTATATCTCTCGGCGCATCACTGTGCCTTTTATACGGAGAGCGAGAGCCCTAAGAAATCGCGAAGTCTGCAAGGGCTAGCTCCTCCAATGATCAATGCACATTTGTCACCCCTGTTCAAATCCTTCCAGATCAGGTTCGAAATTTTATGTTCGCCTTTGCTCACTTTGATGCACTCCTGCTTAAATTTTAGCTCTCAGCCTCTCTCACTGGGTCATTCTTTAGAGGTAGCCGATCCCCCGATCACATACAAAATCTGGTCGCAAAGATACTGCAATACTACTGCATACCCTCACCCCACTTTCTCTTTCCCACCACAAAATCCACTTTGGACACGGAAAACAAAAATCTAAGAGTAGTCAAGAAAAATGCAGATAGCCAGCATCAGCAGCCCTCTCTAACAAGAAAAGCACAAATCCATCCATACATCCAAATAATCATCCATCCTTCACCTCCTCAAGACATCACCGGCCGGCCCTGCTCAAAAGATGAACAACACTCACCAGCATATAAAGCAGCACCACCAGCTGCAGCTCCGGTGATCTAGGCACACATATCCCTGATCTTGTCTTCAGCCTCGCAACTGCTACCAAATCTTTCATCACTCACTGCCGTTGCCGCACCAAATTAATCAGCTAGCTATAGGTGGCTGGCCTGGAGAGAGATGAGGGCCGGGGGGTGCACGGTGCAGCAGTCGCTGACGGCGGAGGCCGCGGCGGTGGTGAAGCAGGCGGTGAGCCTTGCGCGGCGGCGCGGGAACGCGCAGGTGACGCCGCTGCACGTGGCGAGCGCGATGCTGGCGGCGCCCGCGGGCCTGCTGCTCGCGGCGTGCCTCCGCTCGCACTCCCACCCGCTGCAGTGCAAGGCGCTGGAGCTCTGCTTCAACGTGGCGCTCAACCGCCTCCCCGCGTCGGCCGCGGTCGCCTCGTCGCCGCTGCTCGGCGGCCACGGCCACGGCCACCACTACCCGCCGTCCCTGTCCAACGCGCTCGTTGCGGCGTTCAAGCGCACGCAGGCGCACCAGAGGCGCGGCTCCGTGGAGAGCCAGCAGCAGCCGGTGCTCGCCGTGAAGATCGAGCTCGAGCAGCTCGTCGTCTCCATCCTCGACGACCCCAGCGTCAGCCGCGTGATGCGCGAGGCTGGCTTCTCCAGCACCCAGGTCAAGGCCAACGTGGAGCAGGCCGTGTGCAGCACCACCACATCCACCGTGGCCACGGCCGCTCCCAGCAAAAACCCTAACCCTAGCAGCTCTGCCACCACAAGCCCACCTCAGGAAGCCAAAGCCAACAAGATGCCACTCCATCAAGCGCGCGACGAGGACGTCGCCGCCATCCTGGACTGCTTGGCGTCCCGGAGCAAGAGGAGGGTCGTCGTCATCGCGGAGAGCGTGGGCGCGGCCGAGGCCATGGCGCATGCGGCCATGGACAAGATCAAGAGAGCCGAGGCGAAGCACGACGCGCTGCGAGGCGCGCAGGTCGTCAGCCTCAGCGTGTCGTCGTTCTGCGACATGCCGAGGGAGGAGACCGAGCGGCGGCTCGGCGACCTGCGGTGCCTCGTCAGGGGCAGGAGGCAGCAGGTCGTGCTCGTCGTGGAGGACCTCAAGTGGGCGGCCGAGTTCTGGGCCGGCCACGTCCAGAGCGGGAGGAGAGGGTACTACTGCTCCGTCGAGCACGTCGTCACCGAGCTGCGCGCCCTGGTGACGAGAGGCGGCGAGCACGGCGGTAGCCTCTGCTGGCTCCTCGGGTTCGGGACGTACCAGGCCTACATGAGGTGTCGGGTCGGGCAGCCGTCGCTGGAGAGCCTGTGGGGGCTCCAGACGCTCACCGTGCCCGCCGGCAGCCTCGCGCTGAGCCTCACCTGCGCCTTCGACGACAGGTAACCCAGAGGTCCCATTCCAAATCGGTTCGCGATGCAAAGTTGTTAGTTTTTTCGATTCAGAATGTCACGTCAGGTGAACGAATCAACCTGCAGAAACGAAATGTCCCTGACAATTCGTAGTTACTTGCTCTGCCCTTTTCTCTCTTTGACTACCATGAGTGTGAATGAAAGCTTGCATCTTTTGCGTGCTTTCTGGACAAAAGCTTTAGGTAGTAGTACTGGCTAGCTCGTCACCTTCACATATTCCCTCTTTTCCATCTTTGTTTTTCCCTTGGGTTCTGAAGTTTGAACATCCTAAGTTCAAAACTGTATAGGCCCGGGGCTGCTGTATATACCATATATCTCGATTGGCAGCTCTATAGTTTTAAGAAAGAAAAACTGGTTTTTTATCAGCATAATTCCAAAGACAATATGTGTGTGTGGTACACCGGCAAAGCTAGCAGCTAGCTGATCTTATGGATATGTCGAGGGGGGGGGGGGGGGGGTACGTGAAATGACACTGGAATCTTATTCCTGTTTGTTCTTTCTGCAGTGCTCTAGGCACAGTCAATCAGTCCATGAAAGCGGGCTCTGACACGGATGGGAACGGACCGGCGTCTTGCTGGCCGCTTTTGGGCGGCACCCAGCTGATCTCCAGATGCTGCGCCGATTGCTCTGCCGCGAGGATCGACACGAAAGCGGCGTTGCCTCGCCCCTTCGTCTCGTCGTCCAGCCTCCCTTCCTGGCTTCAGCATTGTCGTGATCATCAGGTACACAAATGTTCACTCACATGCATGATTCCTTCTCCAATAATCCAATTACTGTAGTATGTTATTATTAGTCCAACAAACTTGACACATGCTCTAAACATCTAACAATTTTCCTAACTGACTTTTTTACAGGAGCCTACGACCCATCTAACGGATCTTGGCAAGACATGGAGCTCCATCTGCAGCAGGCCGTCACAGCGGATGACGCTGCATTTCTCTGCGCCGGTGTCTCCGGTGTCCTGCATCTCTTCCTACGAGCACGGCGGCGATCATCATCAGTCGCAGCAGCAGCAGCAGCAGCCTCGGCACTCGTCGTGGCTCCTCGCTGGTCTCGACGCCGCGGCGCACCACCCGTGGAGACCCAAGCGCGAGACCAGCGGGAAGGCCACCAGCAGGTCCCACGACTCCGGCGGCTCCAACGGCTCCGTGGAGGTGGAGTGCCGCGCCAAGGCCAAGTTCAAGGAGCTCAACGCCGAGAACCTCAAGGTGCTCTGCGACGCGCTGGAGAAGGAAGTGCCGTGGCAGAAGGAGATCGTCCCGGAGGTCGCCAGCGCCGTCCTGCAGTGCCGGTCGGGGATCGCCAAGCGGCGCGACAAGTCGAGGTCGGCGGAGGCCAAGGAGGAGACGTGGATGTTCTTCCTCGGAGGCGACGCCGACGGCAAGGAGAGGGTGGCGAGGGAGCTCGCCAGTCTCGTCTTCGGGTCACGCAACAGCTTCGTGTCCATCAGGCCTGGTGGTGCCTCGTCGCCGCCGCCTGCCGCCGCCTCGTCGGGCTCCTCCGAGAGGCACCACCACCACTGGAGTAAGCGGCCACGGATGGCCTACCTAGAACGGTTGCACGAGGCTGTGTCCGAGAACCCACACCGGGTCATATTCATGGATGACGTTGATCAGGCTGACTGGGACTGCCAGCTCGGCATCAAGGAGGCGATCGAGAGCGGGGTCGTGCGGAACCATGCTGGCGAGGAGGTCGGCGTGGGCGATGCCATCGTCATCCTCAGCTGCGAGAGCTTTGACGCCGACAGCAGGTCTAGAGCTCGCTCGCCACCGAGCAAGAAGGTGAAGGTAGAGATGGAGGCCAAGGAGGAGCGCACAGGTGAACATGAACACAACGAAGATGGTGCTTCGTCGTCGTCCCCATCTTGCATCGATTTGAACGTGGGCATGGAGAGTGATCATGCGGAGGAGCGAAGTCTCGGTGATCTCTGTCTGCTCACGGCCGTCGACAGGACCCTATTCTTCAGAAGACAACAAGAGAATTAGTCACTGATTGTGTACATTGCATTGAAGGATCCGTGTGCGTATCAAACGTGCTTCTTCGTTCTGATAAGAACCTAGATTAGTTGCAAGGGGCAAGTCTAATTAGCATTTTCTTTAGTTCATTTTTTGTTTTAATTTTTAGTTTTTTTTTTTTTTTTGGCTATCTTGGTTTTGGAGAATTGGATTGCTGGTGTATTTGGGCTTCACTAAAGACAAAAATAGAGCTGCTGTAAATTTACCTGGAGATTCTAATTCGCAGTTATCCTATCCGACCAAGTTTACCCTCTTTTCTCACCTAGAGATAAGCTTGTAATTTCAAGATCTGTCATTCCAAAACCCAAAATAGTTCAGTTGAAATATAGATGCCGCGAGACTAAAATGGGTAGGCCACAATGTGCCCATGTACAAATCCTGACGATGTGGCCAATAAGCAGAGAATTTTACGCCATATAAAGAGACAGTTTTCCACAATGTGCATATTATTTTCTTTATTAATAATATGTCAAGATCAGTCCAGAGGGGTTCAACATTGGGAGATTGAGATCTATCATGGTTAATAGTATATTTTTCCTTATTTTCAGTTCCAAATTGAAGCTATTAATCAATTCCATTCTTCTTCATTTAGATATTTTTCACTACTACAAAAAATATTTTGCGAGGTCTTTCATTAACCGAGGCGGTCATTTTTTTATTAACCGAGGTGGTTATAAAAACCGCCTCGCAAAATTGATTAACCGAGGTGGGCACCTTAAAATGCTCGCTTTGGTTAATATTGATTAACCGAGACGGTTGTTTCTAACGCAAACGCCTCGGTTAATACATTAACCGAGGCGGGCATATTATAAGGCCCGCCTCGAATAATACTGGCCCATCTCGAAGCCCAAACAGTCCATCTCGACTTGTCCCAGCCCGATATATCGCTTTGAGTATATATTAGCGACTTAGGGTATCACCCCTCTCCTCACTCTTCCCTCAGCCGTGCCCCTCTCCCTCTCTCCCCATGCAGAGCCCCTCTCCTTCTCCCACACCGTCTCCCCATAGCGCCCCTCTCCCTCTCCTCCACGGCAAGCCTGGCCTCCTGCTACGACGGCCCTGGCCTCCTGCTCCGAGCGCGGGGCGGCATGGATCCGGTGTGGGAGGGCGTGATCCGGGCGGCGGCGGCGCTGCTCCCTCCCCAAGACGTGGATCCGGCGCAGGGCGGCGTGGATCCGGCACGGGAGGGTGAGATCCGGGCGTGGATCCGGACGCGCTCTGGCGGCTATCCAGCGAGCGACGGCGACGACGGAGACCCATAGATGGGCTCGCCGGGCCTGTCCATAGATTTTTTTTCTTTTTTATTTGATTAACCGAGGCGGACAGCAAAACGCCTCGGAAAATACCTCCATTTACCGTGGCCTTTCGTCCGAGGCGTTTTTGTTGCCTGCCTCGGTTAATAAAAAATGCCTGTCCCGAAAAATATTTTCTGTAGTAGTGTTTTATTTTAAATCCACCTATAAATCATAATATTATTTTGATTCAAAATTAATAAATTTATTAATTATATTTTTCTTACTAATCCATGTGAAAGTTGAAATATCTTTCCCTTAATTGTATCCCAAATTTAGCTATTAATTAAATTATTTCCATGTGATTTTTATTTCAATATTTTGCTTTTTAATCTACATGGAAATGATAATAGTATTCCTATTATTATTAATATAAATTTATCCATTTATCGTTAATGTGGACTCTTTATTTACATAATTATTTGGGTATCGGTTAATATGTAAATCAAATTACTAATTTTGTTTACTTTTTAATTCCATTTTTTTGTTATATGTTAATAATATTTTGGCATAGAAACTACTAATCTGATCTCAATTCCAATCAATTCAGTGCTAATTGTCCGGTACAGATAAATTTGATCTCAAATCCAATCAATTCAGTGCAAATCCATTATCCAGTAGTATGAATGCGCTAAAAAATCATGTGTATGAAAAAGAACATGGCTACATTAGTACTCTAAACTGCATACTAAAGAACACCAGGTTAATGTTAAAGACACTACAGCCTTTAAAGAAACTACATTAGTTGAATCTGGTGTGACAGTGTGGCAAAAAAGAATCTGTAACTAAAAACCATGCCTTTAGAAAAAATGTAACTAGAAGGAAAGGCTCACCATCAAATAAGGTGCAACATAAGTTTATGATTTCCTAGGCTAAGTAATCTATTTTTAGCCAATAATTGCCATGACGAATAATTATTAAGATCTTACAGTAGTACTAACAGTGGATTCGACCAAGCTACAAACTTGTGGCTATTGGCCAAGCTAGCTCATCAACAAGAATGTGCCAGTTTTCCGTCCCGTTGTTTATAGTTTTTTTCAGAGCAAGGTCAACTAAAACTTGTGTTCTTGTAACCAAAAAGTTATTCTTGATTTATATTACCAATGTTTGACTCAAGTTTTGTCTAAAACGACTTGAATTACCAGTATGAGGGACAGTTTAACAAAAATAGTTACAAGCATATGCTTTCATAGGAGGAAATAGCAGATCACGTCATATCTAGCTATCAGGATAGGATCAGCTACTACTAACTTAGGTGATGGAATGGCAGCGATCTTTTAGCAAACAACAGCTGCCATGCTTCAGCACAAGCAAATCTAACTACAACACAGAAATGTATTCAGGCTGCAACAGCTCCCCTCCTCTCGTTTGAGCACACTACCACCCAAACCTGTTCATCAAAGAGCAGCGAGGATAGCAGCAGACGCGGTGCCAAGGACTCTGGTGGCTGATGTGGTCGCTGCGTTGGAAAAGAAAGGGAACGAGAGAGTTCATCATCACTAGCAAGTAGCCTATCCTCGCAGATCCAGAACAGGAACATGTGGCCTCGAATCCTAATAACAAGAAAAAAAAGATGCGGAGGAGAAGGAAAAGGGGAGGGTGACGGCGGTGGCGCACGCACGGGGTTTGGGCCCGATACACGCGAACACAGCGGCTTTGCCAGATGCGAGCGATTTTGGGCCGAGAGAGGAGATTGGTATCACGGCTGACGGGTTTCCTAGGACCAAATATATATATACGCCAACTAGAGCCATCTCCACTCGGCTCGGTCCAGAGCTGACTCATGAGGCTAACGAACCAGCTCGGCTCGGCTTGTTAATATTACAAGCTAGAGGGATAGCTCAACTCGGCTCGTTAACGAGCTCGAGTTGACTCGCGAGCTATTAAAAAATAGAACACACATATTTATAATGTTTATGTAATAATAATTTCAGGAGATGACGTCCACCATTATACAACTATACATAATTAATACATATTAGGTTCATCAAAAGCCATGCAACATAGCTGGCTCTCCGCGAGGCTGCCACAACCGCTAGTGACAGGCCCAGGCAAATGGCACGCGATGCAACCGCGGCAAGACGGCTCGACTTCAGCAACGTGCGGGCAAACGACGAGCGGGATGATCCTTGTCATATGTGATGACGTCCTCGTGACGACGAATCATACTGCGATGGTGCCGATGCTAAGACACTGATGATAAACAATAGTTCCAACAAATCATTCAATTGATCTGTTTTAGGTTCTTTCGTTTATCATTTTCACGCCCCATTCAATTAATTCACGTCCTCATGACGACAAATCATACTGCTGATATAGTAAATAATGTTCTCATTCTCAAAATCTCAATGCCTTTCGTATGATATTTTGGCGGCAATGCTTTGTCCAGGATGGGCCCCGTTGGTGGGCCACGATGCCCACGAGGCTCTTTTATCCGTTCCTCTTCAGGCACCGTAATTTCTTAAAAAAATCGATGCAGCGCCGCGTCTGCTCTCCGCAACCGCGCGTGCTCCGCTGCGCCTGCCGTCCGCCTTCCTCTCTGTCGCCGCGCCCAGCTACACCCTGCGCTCCTCCGCGCCTTGCCCCCATCCAGCTCGCTCGTCGCAGAAGGAGAGGCACGGGAGGCCCGCACCTAGGGAGGCCTGCGCCTGCGCCTCCATCCAGCGCGCTTGAGGGCAGGAAGAAGAGGCCTGTGCGGTGCGCCTGGAGTGTAGGCTGGACCCGTTGCTCTCGACGTCCCTCTAACCCAAACTTATTGGCTACGGAAGCTTCCCACCGGGTGGACTATGGCCACCGGCGACGCTGTTTTTCAAGTGTTTTAAGTGTTTCATACTTATTTTTCAATTGCTTCATCTGAATGTTGCAATAGATTTGGGATGTTGCATATGTTGTAAGCCTATGTTTCAAGTGTTTCAGATGTTTTAGACGTATGTTTGAAGTGTTTCATCTGGAATTCTGGATGTTGCATATGTTGCTATGGCTCTATACGCATGTTTCAAGCGTATGTTTCAAGTGTCTCGGATGTTTCAGACTCATGTTGCAAAAGTAGATCTCGATGTTGCATATGCTGCTATGGTTATACACACATGTTTCAAGTGTATATTTCAAATGTTTCATCTATTTCAGACGTATGTTACAAGTGTTTTATCTGGATATTTTAAAAATAGATCTAGGAGAGCACATGTTGCAATGGCGCCAGTGGCTGATGGACAGCGGCCTACCGTAGCCGCCTGCTATTGCTAGGGACGCCGCCGTGGGTCACCGTGTGGGCCTCTGAGGCCGGCAGACGCCTCCACGGCACGCATCCGCAAGCGGGGCAGGTGATTGGGACCCACGTGGGGCCTGAGGATGGGCGCGGGATGCGGGATGGGCTGCTGGGGCGCAGGATGGGTGCGGGTGCGGCATCCGGACATGGGGGCAGATGGGATGCGGACTTGGGTTGTGCGATGTGGTGCGGGATAGCGCGTGGGAGCTATGTCCGGATGTGTCGTCCGGCACTAGCCCTTCCGATATTTTTATGGATAGATGTTGATAATTTCATTTCTATCTTGGTTAGTTAGCTACCAAGGCAGATTTAGTTTGCTCGGAACTTTACTATCTTTCTTTGGTTTTTATGACGATAAAACAACAGTTCCATCACTTCCACCTATTACGTGTAATCTGTTTTTAGGTTGTTTTGGTTATGGTTATGCGTGTTGCTTTCCTCTCCAGTTCATATCATGTGGTAGGCTGGTAATGTAGTTATCTAAACTTCTGATCGATCTTCCTATCTGTTAATACTTATTATGATATTAGTATAAAAATAAATACATTTGATAGTGATAATTCCATTTTAATCATGGTTAGCTATCTCTTCATCTACTTTTTGATAAATTAAATGTTTTTGAGATAGTATATTTCATTTGCTAATTTGTAACACATGCATCAGCATGGTCAAAAAATAAAATTTGCTCTGAATTTAAAATATGTGCATTAGCACAGTCACGAAAAAGATTTTGCTTTGAATTTGGCTATATGCATCTTTTGATTCTCACATTAAGGTGGAATGTCCTTCGTGCACAAGCCGTCGTCTCCTGTTTGTGTCACCATCTTACGTTACGCCACTGCCACGAGCTCAAAGTTTGGGTCACCCATGGCATTGTACAGTTAAGGTTGAAAACGGACGGAAAAAATCATGTTCCGTTTTCTATTTTGTTCTGTCCGTTTTCATATTTGCGGCATCCCGTTTCCGTATTTACGAAAACGGTAGAGGGATTTTTCCGGCCGTTTTTCTCCGGAATTGACCCGTATTTATATCGTTTTTCATCCTTTTTCAATCTATGTGAGATATGTCTAGAAATTTATATGTTCATAAACCTACTAATCACAAATTATGCATGTTAACATGTTAACACATTGCATGCTTGTGAATATTAAACCGATAACTTCATACGTGTATACTATTTTGTGACTCTATTCATGTATACTCGAGAAAATTTGATCATATTATTCTAACTTAATTTTCCGGCTCTTCGTCCGTATTTGTCTGTTTTCGTATTTTCGTATATCTCCATTCGTTTTTAATTCCGTTTTCTTCCCGAACCCGATCCTGTTTCCTCTAAAAATATAGAAACGGAAACAGAGAGGAGTTTTTCTGCCCGTTTTCATCCCTGTACAATGATGTATTTCGCAAGAGATGCTAAGAGTTTAATGTTTTTTCTTCTTCTTTTTGTTTGATGGCATAGTTAGAAACAAATTGTATGAGATGAATAATGAAGATGATGAAACACAATTGAAGAATACACTATCCTTGCTAACAGACATTGGAATTGTTCTAATTTGCAGAACTATAGAAGTTTCACTACCATAAAACGGAATATCCTTGAGGACCAAAAACACTCAAGGAAAGCATAAAAATCGCCAAAGAAATTATTCTTGGCGGTCAACCCTTAAGGATGGCCACTAAGGATAAAGATCAAGGGAAATTGGAATTACCTTGAGGGCTGGCCGCCACAAATAATTCTTATGGTTTCGCGTCAAACTCACTTACCACTACACTACAAAGTCATTTGTGACTAAGTGAATATTTCTATGTTTTTTTATTCACTTTAGTGGATCTTATAATGAATATTAGAGACCCTAAATAATTTCAAATGAAAAAAGTTTGAACTGAAAAGTTTTATATCTCACCGAGTACAACTTTGGTTTAGGTTGTATCTCCATCTGAGGCCGTTTGAAAAATTCAAAAAAAAATGAATCTCAAAACTTTGACAACTTAAAATATAATTTTGGACTCTAAATAATTTCAAATGAAGAACTTATCAACTACAAATATATATCTTCGAACTCTACAACTTTGATATAAACTTTGCATTCATATGATATTAGTATGTTGCATGCTAGCTTCAAAATTAACCAGACATCTCTAGCTAAGTGCCAATATGCATTCTCTAATGCATAACAACACAAAAGTGTACCATTTGTTGGATTAATGTACCAAGAAAAAATTGTATTTCATTTCACAAACATATCAATGGAGCATTGGTCTCTATAAAATGCAATGTCTAACTAACAAGAATGCAATGAGTCCATTATATTGGTTGTTAAGAGGAATGACAATAAGTTGAACATTTCTTCCTTGGTGGCTACTATAATTTACTTGAGGGTTTTTTTGCGAAAGGAAGGGAGACTTATATTAAATCTTGGCACAGTACATTCCCAAATTACATATGAAAAAAATCTAAAATAAAAAATACATAATGTTCTATCCAGATTCTTCCATCATCTTCTTCCCCAATGGCTTCCCTCGAACTCCGGAGCCAAAGTGCAGTCCTTTTGCCGAATCCAACGACCAACCCCAAAACATTGTGCATGCCACAAGATTCAACGCTTCGCCACCAGTCCAAAACGTATCTAAATCGCTGAAAGAATATTGACAGTTGCATCGTCGGGTACGACATAGGCTTCAGAATCATCATCTGGAGACCTTGTGAAAGCCCTAGTTTGGTTTTGAATAATTGATGAAACCCTAGGACTAACCTTTGATCTAAGTGTGTGAATTAGATAAGAAAGTCCAATCCAAGTGGTGGAGCTAGATGATGGTCATGGTGAAGGTGATGGCCACAAAAAGAGATGATCAAGTGCTTTACATTTGGAAAAGAAGAAAGAAAAAAAAAACAAAAATGGGCTCAAGGCAAAGGTATAATGATAGGAGCTATTTTTGGTTTGCACTCAAGACACCATAGAGGGTGTAACAACCCGGGTTTTTGTGCAACAAAAAATATGAACTTTTTAAAATTTTCCTGCAATGTGTGTTGCATGTAGTCGCTAGGTCAAAGTCTTTCCTTCTCGACCTGACTTCAAAAATCCTAATTTCAAAATCATTTTTGCAACAAGCCACTTATCATGGTGTTGACCAAGTCAACAACATGACAAGAGGAATTTTCAAAACAAAATATTTTCAGAGTCAAATAAACATTGGTGGGATTCAAGCTCCGCTCGAATTCAACATGTCAACTCTCACATGATTTCGATTTATATCTAAAACAAAAACCGTAATTATATTCCCTCCCCTCGCTTCAAAGAGACTTTGCAATATAACTTGATGCACTCATATAATTTAGTTGCATATTGAGTGTCTTGAGTTGGTTCTTATTGGATGTTTAGTGCTTGATTGTAGGTTTAACTAGCTAGTTGCTATAATTAAATCCTCTTAGAAGAAATAGAAAACCACCCCTTGGATTCCAGGCCTCCCAGCTGGCCTCCTAGCCCAGCCACCCGTCGTCAACCAGGCCCAGCTGGCTCACAACCAGGCCCAGCTGGCTCACCACCAGGGCCTGCTCGCCCTCCACGCGTGGCCCAGCTCGAGCATCACGAGCACCAGCAGGCAGCCCCGTTCCCCTTCCGCTCACATGCGCGACACGCGGAAGCACCGCCGCTCCGCCTCGCGTGCGCTGCACGCGCACGGAGAAGCTGCCGCCGCCCTCCCGTGCACCCTCATGGACGCCGAGGATCACCGCCATCCCCTGGACGCTCCTCCTCGTGGAACACTAGCCTTCGCACTATAAGAAGCCCTCAGCCGACCGCCTGCCTTCACCATCTCCCTTCCCAGCCGCCACCACCTTCTCCCCTGTCTCGCCCTCTCGCCAAGGCCCTGCTGCGCGTCGCGCAGCGGCTGCCGCGGCGTGCGCTCCGGCCAGGGAAGCAACGCGACACTTCCTCGGCCCAGACCTCGCCTGGCCGCGACCACGACGAGGCGCTCGCCGAGGAGTAGCCGGGTCCGCCTCGTCGACGGGAGCAGCGTCACCACCGAGCCCTGCACTCCACCGCGTTCGAGCCACCACCTCCGCCGCCTCGGCCGGTCGCGCCCCTCAAAATCGCCGGATGCAGCGCGAACCCCGCCTTGGCGTAGCAGCCCTGAACCGGCCACCACCTCGGCGCCAAGCATGTCGCGAGGAGCACCGCGACATCGAGCCAACACACGACCACACCGGCACGCCAGGGAACGTCACGGCAACCACGTTCCCCCGCCTTCTGTGCCCCGCTCGGACGACCCCGACGACTGCTCCACCGAAGCGGAGCGTGCGGGAGCCGACGACCGAGCACTCGACCTCTCCCCGCACCGAGCCCGACCTGCACCGCGCGAGCTACCGTCGTCACGCCCGTCGGTGAGCCACGGAACCCCAAAGCCTCTACCTTTTTTGTTGCCTGGTCGTTGCCTGTCCCGGTCTTCGAGCCGGCTAGCCTCCCCTGTAGAAGCGCGAAGCCGCGTCGGAGGCCGCCCACGGCCGTCGCACGGCCAGAGCGCCGCCGCACTCACGCAGCGCGACACAACGCGCGCACATGTCGCGAGCACAGCACACGCGCGACCGCCGTTGGGCGAACGCCGTCGTGCCTGCACACGCCATCCGCACGAGTGCGCTCCACACCTTGTTCACGGCCGAAGCCGTCACCTTAACACCTGAATGGCACGGCACCGCCGCGGCACTCGCGGCCGCCATGGCCGTCTTCACCATGCCCCAAGGTGGCCAAGGCCGGGTCTTTCGAGGCCACCCGGACCACAGACACACACACACACACACACACACAACACGGACACGCCGTCCAGCTCCTTCGAGCTCTCGGCCGGACACCCGCACAACGCACGCGCACAAGCCAGGACCTTTCGTGGCTTTCCATCGAAGCACCCGCATCTCCCACACACGCACACCTGCCAACCACAGGTCCGCCGCCGCCCTTCACTGCCACGACCGCGCACGCGGCAACGCGGTAACGAACACCCACACACCGAATGCCCTCGACCTGGGTCCATGAAGCCGCAGCTTGGACACGACTGCGCCGTTCATAGACGCCGGCGCCACAGCAGCCGTCCGCGCCGCGACCTCGCCAAGAACCGGAGCGCTTGGACCGTTCGACGCCGGCTCTGTTTACCACCATGCACTGCTTGCACAAGCTTTCGCCTCTCCCCGGTCTCCCTGATCTGTAAAGGCACGGCAACACACTGTGAGCATGGGTGATCCTGCTCACAGCCCACACCCACACTGACGTCACCGCACTCGAACAATCACCGGCGCTTGAGCACACACCGCGCGCACCCCACGAGCAAGTACATGGCACACACAGAGCCACAATGAGCCGCACGGGCTCGGGAACGCCCGTCCGTGCTCGGCAACAAGGCCACTTCGTCGAGCCCGGACCTATGCCTAGGACCTACCCTGTGAGCCATGTCCTACCCGGATGCATCCCCTGGAACCTAGTCCCGTCCGTTAAAAACCACCAGCGCACCTTAGCACCACCACGATGCATGCACGACCACCAAGGCCACGGAGTGGAGCCGTGTCTTCTGCTCGTCGTGTGTGCGTGCGCAACCATGGATTGCCATGGACCCCGCCGCATGTAGGACACCTCCACTAGCAACCCTCTGTGGCTTAGCACCACAAACGTCTATCAAGCACGTGAACCGAGCACCCTCGGTGAGTCCCTCGAGCACCAGGCGTGCGCCCTTCTCTCGCCAACGAAGGTTGCGGGAGCCCAAAGCCCTTTTGCCGCCGAGTAGCTTTCGCCGCACCTTGCGTCAACTAGCGCCGCTTGGTTCACGACCACGGGAGCTGCCTTGCACACCCCACGTAACCATAGAACACCCCTGTGGCCTCACCGTGCAAGACGTCACGATGTCGTGGCCTTGTTGCCGAGCACGGCCGTGCCAAGCCCTAAGCCGCCACCCTTGCGCCTTGACTACTGCCTTCGAGTGCCCCCCATGCCGAGCACGCCGAGATTCTTTGTCCGGCATTGGATGCCCCTTCGAGTGCTTGGTCGTTGGACCCTGACCACTTGAATAAATGTTCGACGATCACATGGACGCTGCAATGTGCACTTGCATAGCGGACTCGAGCCTACGGGACTATGTTGCCGCCCTTGCCCAAAGCCACCGCCTTTGGCCCACCTACCGCCTTTATGGAGCCTGATGAGCCCTGGGTGCCGTAGGAACACTGCCAGACCACCACCAAGTCCCACTGCACGAGCTCACCATCGGCAAAACCTCGTCAGCACTTTGCTGATTGCCCGAGGGTAGGAGGCTTCCTTCCCGCTCCCCGCTGAACGCACCCGACATGCTGTACGCAGCACAGTGCCGGCACCCACACTTTCGGACCTCCATGGACCGAGTCACGAGACCACGGCGCGATAACCCCCTGCCTTCCATGCGCGGGCCTGTAAGCCAAGCCTGCTAGGTGCCCACCTAGCCACACCAAGCACGATCGCGCTCACTCAACTTGAGCTGATCCGGGCCAAAACTAAGGCCCTTTGTCGGTCTAGCCACGACATCTGAGTACCCATGACCTTGGTTGTCCCGTTGTTGGATCCGAGTTGATCATGTGCAGCCTTGCCGTCAAGCCTACATGTGCACCGCCATGACTCAGCCACAGCACGACCGAGTAGAGTCCCGACCTACAGCCCGTGCAACCTACCTCAACATTTGGGCATGGGAATACCAAGACTGACCTAATCCCAACCCTGGCATAGATAGACCTCAACTTGATAGCCTCACTTTTACCCAATCCAAGCAGGACATAGCTTATGTAGTCGAACCGCCATAGCCATAGGAACCTGACGCCAACTTAAGGGGCCCATCAACCATGTGTCCATGCCGAACGTAGTCTCACCATGGCACCTAACCTAGACCCGAAGCCACCTTGCGCCTGCCAAAGCTTAGGTCAAAGCCCTAGGATCACAACCATGTATGAGTGAATTTGGTTCTTCTTCGTTCTTTTGGCTCTTTGTGATAATCCGTAGTTTAGAGGGGTATCGGTTGGACATGCATCAAGCTTTGGAGGAGGACCCATGGAGTGTAGTTGACCTTGGAGGTGGAGGCCCCTGTCGATCAACTACACCGACTGACGGAGACTTGTACCACTACTACCTCGATATCACAGGTGTCATGGCAGCACCTTATCTTAGAGAATCCTATTAAGCACTGCAAGTAGAATTGCTAGCGCTTTATATTTATTCCTTTGCTAGTCTATGTGATGCATGCTATTGCCTGAGCCTTGATTGGCTTGATTGAAAACCTCTTCACCCTGACTACCCAGCTTTGCACCCACACTTATATATTGCCTACCTACTTGCTTGCATTTACTTCCATCATATTTACATATATGCCTTGTTATGTGATGTGTTGGTTGGTTGGATGATGTGGTTGGTGGAACCGGGTTGGCCATGAGGCTTCCCTATGAGATAGATGATAGGTTGACGCGACGGGAGTGTTGAATCCCGTGTGGGTGGTGGTGATTGAAGAGTTCTAGAGATATCCTTGTCTTGACCTTTTTCTTTGGTGATATCGGCCGGAGTGAGAGGATTTGGTCGGGAATGGTGCACTGGGTGCATGGAGTGACCCGGATTTGGTTATGATAGATATGATGATATGATGTGACAGGAGTGTGGTGGTGGCTACCCATGAGAGGTGGGCCACGTGATATTGGTGGAAGGTGCTTGCTCTGACCAATTAAGGATCATCATGGGTTGATGCCTAGAACACGGGACTATGTCAAACGTGCATGCCACAGGCCCTGTATGAGGCGGGGCCCGTCCTATTGAGTTAGTACGGACTAAGCCAATTCTGTGGGAGAAAAGGTGCACAGGGTTTAGCCCTAGGAGCACAGTGAGAAGGATGTCGACGATTTTTTCGGCTACCCTAATCACAATCCCAAGCATATACGTCATGTCGTATGCTACTCCACTTGGGGGCAGTCTGTGGCAGAACCGCCTAATCTAATGTCTCACAGAAGTACTCGTCTTCCATTAGACGCTAAGTACCCAAGAGAGGACACCAAATTACGCGGTTCTATCGAGCACACCCCAAGTGAGAACCTGAAAATCCACATTTTTTCATCAGGATCACAAATGAGAGAATAAAGCTTACAACATTTTAGCCATTTCTTACATCACTTTTCATGCAACATTAGAGTATAATATTTATTATTATAACAGTGGAATATGAACATGTTATCAGAGTTATGAACAATTAAATTTAACAGCAGAATATAAACATGTGATCGGAGTTACAGCGAAAAAAAAATCTATTCATGACATGATGGAGCATTGATATATAAACGATGACAATAGATTATAAAACTTCCATTTAGAAAACATTTAGTGAGAGTTATAAGTAAAGACTATGATCGCAGCGTAAAGGAATCCTCTCTGAGCCCACCAGGAGGAATCCACACACAAGGGTCAGCTCTAGCATCCGCCTATCACTAGCAACAAGGGAAATAAAACCCTGAGTACTCAATTGTACTCAGCAAGACTTACCCCACAGAAGAAAAGAAAAGACTCCAAGGATATGCAAGGCTATCTGGCTTGTGGGTTTTTTGTGTCTGCAGGAGTATTACTAAACGTGCATCCTTATATTTAATTTTATTAGCAGTCATCATTAGTTCATTAACTAACCATTCTATGTAAGCACCTGTGCTACTTTTAAGCAGGTGGTAAGTAATCAAAATTGTTTTACCATCTTTTATCTTACATATCTTACTACGTTGCTAGACTGTAGACAAGTCGTACCAGATCATCGGTGATTCGCGAATCAATGTGCCTAGCTGGGTACCTCGAAACACACGCCCCTCTTGTACCCCAGGCACAACCAGGACCAACCCACTACCCTCCTGTCACGGGGTCTAGGTCCCCATCCAAACTTAGACTCTAAGTCCTTGCTCCTGAGTCCTGAACTCAGTACGGTGCTTAGACCATCACCATCCCCGCCTCCAATCAGTCGGTTCGGAAAGAGCCAGAACCCATGACAAGAGAGCAACGAGTCTTCCCGCACCCATACACAAGTATGTGTTCAGGATAATAAGTCTATGACATGCCTAGAATCCAATGCAACGGCCGATCCTTAACCGACATAGGTGGAACAAATGCAATCCGAGCCTCGCTCAAATGCCAAACCAAGTCTAGACCCAAAGTACCATTCTGCCCCGTCTTCAATTATCATCCATATATATTCCAGGTGATAATAATATAGTAACAACAATAATATATTTCCTATCTCTCGTGAGTGATAGGCAATCACTCGACTTCTACTGGAGTCCTGTAGCATACCAATCTACACGATCCTATTATACTAGTAAGACTCATAGGATAAAGATATATAGATGCAAGTGGGTTCCATTCAATTCCTTAAAACTTAATGCACAAACATAATTTAAAGTGCAGAAAAGTAGGGGTTATGCACCGGGGCTTGCCTGGGTAAAATATATCCAAAAGTTAGTATTCCATCTTTGTGTCCTGATCCCTGGCACCATCTTTTCAGCTACTCCATTTTTTACCATCAATCCACCGTCGTTCCTATTATGATATGCAATGTGATGCAGAGATGATGCAACAGTTAATTAACCAGGCAACAACAACTCTTAAAATAGAGTACATACTACGAACTAACAAGCTAACTCTAATGACTAACGTACTAATGTATGTATCAACATCGTCGAGAAAGCTATCATCCCCCAACAAGTGTTTTAGTTATAAAATTCCAAGGTGTTTCTTTATTCTATTCTATCAATTAAATCTTTATTCGAAATAGGGCATCATTATCTATCTAACAATCCAATTATTTAGGAGCTACCAAAATTACAGTGAGTAACTAATAATATTAGGAATTTACTGTAAAATTTTCAGAGTCAACACCATCACCATTTTCTCATAAAAATTCCTACGAGCTTAGGTGTTATTAAAACTAAGCAATTTAAATTAATTATGGCAACCCTAAAAACAACACCAACTAGATAAACCAATTACGCTAATAGATAGATCATGATTTTAGGAAGTCAACGAAATTTGTTGTATAATTTTTGGACTCCTAAACGATTTTATATTTAAATAACAATATTAGCTCAGAATTTATTTTAAAAAATCTTCACTAATTCATTGGAAAAAGAAAAGAGCACCGCGTCCCACAAGGCCCACGGCGAGCGTGTCCTCAGCATGGCCCATGACCGATGAGCTGGCTCGACCCGTAGGCGCGTGTGTGGCCTGCTGGTCAGGCGTGGCCCAGCGACGGCGGTAACGGGCGCGGCGGCCTAGGAGGGAAGGCAGTAACGGCGCGGACGGCCCAGGTGGCAGGTAGGCCACAGCCCAGCAAGCCGGCCCCTACGGCTCGGGCAAGGAGGCGATGGTACATTTGCGGTGAGGCCCCAGTACTTTCCTTAAATCAACCCACGGTACTTTAGGCACTATGCAACACTATTTACATGAGTCACGAATTTACATAGGGATCCCTAGAAAAGCTTCTATTTCAATTTTCTCACCTTCGCTTCTTCCTATGCGTCGCAGAGGAACAAAGGAGGGCCGGCTCCGGCCGATTTCCACCGGAAGGGTGGCGGCCAGGCGGCATAGGAGCAGCAGCGGACCCGGCCATGCACGCGGGCACCGGCGTAATGGCCAGAGGTGGCCCACGACACCCAGGCCACACACGCATGCGGCAACCACAAGGCGACGATGGGGCGCGACAGCGGATGCCCCCCACGGGGTAGAGAGCGTTGATGTGGCATCCACGTCAATGGTGAGCGCAGACGCGAGCTGCGCCTGGAAGTTATAGGTCCATAGGTCATGGCGGACGTGGAATCTAGGAGACCTAGGTCATGGCGGAGCACGTGCTTCAGTGACGTGATCACCCCTAGGACAGCGTAGGCGCCCGTGAAGTGGGAGTGGGCCAATAGCTTGAGCCGCGGCGGCGTGGAGGGTAGCGGGGAGAGGATGAGCAGCGCGCACTCGAGGTGCGCCTTGGCGGCGGTGGGGGCATGGGAGGAGCCACGGGGTGCAAGGAGGAGCAAGGCGAGGCAGAGCCATGTGCGGGCTTCGGTGAGAGGGAGCAAAGCGATGGCAAAGTCATACCGGCGCTCAGCCTCATCGGTCCACACGAGGAGCTCATCCGTTGACACGGCGGCGACGGACATGGCGACGAGGAGCGGGGGAGGGAGGGGCGGTGGCCGGCTAGAGCGTAGCGTCGGGCATGGTCTATCACAGAGTGGGGGATTTGGGGGTTGGAGGCCGGAGCTTGCAGCGGAAGGAGGAAGGAAGTGGGGAAACAAGCGAGCGTGGGCTGCTGCCGGCGTCGGGTTCAATGGGGTCACGTGCTTGGTCGCCGATCGTTGAGTGGGGAAAGTAGCAGGGAGCGGTGTCAGCATCGAGAGAGAGAGAGACCGAGAGAGTGAGCGGGGAGGGCGAGCAGGAGCTGGGCGCCATCCCCTCGGTAGCAGAAAAAGAAAAGGGAGGACGAAGCAACGCGAGGGCTCGGCCTCCACGGGAGCGTGAACGCAGGGACAACGCGGCAGCAGCAAGGACGTGAGGGAGCACGCTGCAACTAAACACATGGGCGTCACGTGGCTCTACTGGTGGTGTGCCTGTGCGTGAGACAACACGACGCAGATGTGAACAGCGACACCTTTGACGACAATTTTAAAAGATCTAAATCCTATTAACTGCCACCAATAAACATTTCACGTGATAGCTCATACTCCATACCAAACAATAGAACCAAAATAGCAGGGCGTTATTTAACTTTTTTGCATTTTATAAATCACCAAAAAGTGTACTTTCAACACAACTTCAAATTTTTTGCCGATTCAACGAAAAGGGCTAATTTTAATTTCAAATTTGATTTTTGAGCTTCCAAGAACACTAATTAACAACCTTTGCTTCCCAAACATTAATGTTGCATTTCCATCTACAAAACTTGTACTTCAATTTTTATTTAAGTACTAAATATAAGTTATGTTTTATTTTGTTTATAAAAATTGTTTTTCGTGCCAAATGATTAAAACTACCCGTCTATTTCCTTGTCAGGATTTTCATTAGCACCTTTATGCGAGTTTTAACTTTAACACCCAAGAAACCTGCCTTGATAATTTCCCTTAGGCCTTAATCTAGGTGCTAAGTGAGCTCGTAACACCAAAGGTGTTACAACCAACCCCCCTAAAAAGAATCTCATCCCGAGATTTGAAGCAAGAATCAGAAGAGGGGAAATACGATTACATTTTGTAGATAAGAAATTACACGGCCTTGAATACTACACCACACGAGGATTTAGAGATGCATGGTTAAGAGCAACCTAGTACAACCAAGGCTTAATCCAGAAGTCAAGATAGACGAGGGCAATGGAGAAACAACAAGATAATGATTATCTAAAACATGACGTATGACCAACAGATCCAGAAACAGGAGACTAAGAAATCAAACATCGTGAACCCTAAGACCAAACTAACCAAAGGTAGACTTGACTTCTTCAAAAACCAGATCCCTTCTTCTTAGATCACACAATCACCTCAGACTAACAAACCTAGCTCCACAATGATGACAAGATCTCGTAGCTCTATGTCGGATTCAAGTGGATGGGAATGAAGAAGAAGAGCAAGGACCAAGGGCATCTTATAGTGGCGAACAAAGGTGGGCGCAGTGCACCGGAAGTGAAGATGGCGTGGATGGGGTACACTAGCGGTTCATGCTATGGAGATAAAGTCAGCCATGGTGCGCTCCCTACGCAAGCGGCAGAGAGGATATGGAGAGGAGAGGGTTCGCTCGACGAGGAAGGCATGCGGGCGGTTGTGTCCCCAAAAGAAGAAAGAAGGGAGGGGGAAAAGGGGGGTCCAGTACGAGGACAATGGCATGGGCATCGAAAGATGACCAGATGCTAGGAAAGGGGAAGCGCATAGTGCACGAAGACAGTGAGTGTGGCACGATGTCGTGGCCACACGCGAATGGGGTGCTAATGGGCCCGACACATATGACATCCGTAGGATACACGGAGACGGTGACCTGGCGTGCATAGTGCGGTCAAGCTAGACACAGGGCTTGGGACATGACGTCCACTCAGGCTTTTCCAACCACTCCCGACTACCCACGGCTAACTTTTCCCTAGTGTTCTTGTTTCCTTCCCTTCCTTGTCCATGATATGCACCATCCCTTGTATGAATTGAGATCGCAACATACATGCTTCCTCCAAAACCACCTCCTCTTGTTTACTTTGAGAGAACACTATTTTATCAACCCGTTGTGGATTTCTTGTTTGAACACCCAAATATTTCTAAGAAATATTTTGTATCAAAAGTGGTATGGCGGTGTAACTTGGTAAAGGTACTTGGTCAACAACCTCAATACCAGCGCGTGTTGAGCAGCATCACCATGTGGCAGCTATTCCATAGGGGCCCTCGGTTTCGTCGTGGCACCATAAGCTATTAACCAGGCAACTACTACCAACTTACACGCAATGAAGGCAGTGGGATCATAGACCATAGAATCAGAGGAGTATTGCAAGGGAAGATTCAAACAGCAAAGGTTCCTTTCACAACAAGGGATAAGGAATTCAAATCCAATGACAGATTTGATTTAAAGAGATTCAAGTGTTCTGTTGGGACATCTATAATTAGCCGATACAGTGTCCAATGTTCTCCAATGATGGCTAGTTTGCTGACATCTATATGGTAACTTCTCATGTAACCTGCTTAACATCATCCTTGAAAACTGTAAGCACACCTACTGAGACCTAATGGCAGATGGATGCAATAACCATAGCAAAATAAACAAAATGCACATTCCAACGGTCTTATACGGGTACAACATATATGCATTCACTCTCCCATTCTCAACACATCATTCACCTTCCCTACGGTTAGACTATCTCAACAACTACAGACGAAAACAATGGCAAGAGTACAACACCGAAGGACAGCGACGAAAAGCACTACTACTACTGGTACAACATCCCAAGGCAACTAATCTACTCTAGACCACGCATCTTCATTCCTAGGCTCGATGGATTCTTCTACCGCCTTGGCTATGGATCTGCCTCCTCTCTGGGTAGCAGTTGAGTGAGAGGAATCAAGGGTTCTACTTCTGACACTTCTGAGGGTGGAGGTGCTGGCGGCACTACAACACTAGTTCTCCTTCTTTTTGATGGGTGGATAGGGATTCCCTCCATGATCAAGGGATCCTACCGTTCAGCAGCCAACGTCCTCCGCTTGGCCCTAATGACAAGGTAGGCTGCTCCTAGTTGATGGGCATGTCAATCTTCAGCCTCCTTTAGGGCTTCCAACATGGCAGTCTCCTGACTCTCAGTGGCTGCCGCACTGGCATGCGCTTTGGCCAGCTGCACCTGGAGCATCCTAGAGAAGATCTTGGCTTCCTCGGCTCGCCGAAGGCATGTCCTCAGCTCCAAGGCTTGCCAGTCGTTCTTCTCATCTAGAGCAAGCAGGTAAGTGGTCAAGTGCACCATGGTAGGACTATCTTCTTGCGCATCCCGCCCTTGCAAAGCCTCCATGCGAGCCCTCCATGCGCGTCAATTCTTTTCTAGAGGTGGAAAGAACCTCATGGGGGTACGAGCAATGGGCTCTTCATAGATCTGGCAAAGATATCGCAAGGCTTTGCTAACCACAACCTGGCAGGTGTCGACGAAGCGAAACCCAGTTGCGGTCACATTCTAGGCTTCAGTAATGTCAGGGAACTCTTCACTCTTCCTAATATAGATGGTAACCTCACACCACTCAGTGCCATGATTTTCATACTCATGGCCCTCATACTCGGGATGATCTTTGACTCCAAGTTTTTGTAGGGTGACATGCAGGATTCTGGGAAAACCCTCAACGTTTAGGCAGTAACTACTAACCCAGGCTCCTGCCATTCCTAGCGATGGTTGCAAGGACTGAGCGAAAAGCTTGCTCAAAGGAAAAACTAGACTTGCTAAAGTGCGTCGAGTGGTGGTACCAATGGCTAAGCCAGGCCCTGCTTATAAAGGTAGAGCAATTAGTGGTCCTGACACAGTCCACTAGGGTTCCTAGGTGGGATCACTATGAATGAATCAACCAAATTTTCCACGCGTTCAAGACGAGCAACGTCCGAGGCCATTACTAACTAGTACGATAGCAGGGCAAGTGTCCGATAAGAGCGCAAAAAAGAGTATGGTTAGACATGGGTCATGACCAGCGTGAACCATAGGCGAACACGTAGCACGAAGCCACAGTGCAGAAATAACTCCAGAATAGGAACGGGTCAGTCGTGCACAACACGACATGCGTGACACCTATGGATGGCATATCTGCAAGCAATACGGGCACAACAATGCACAAACAGGATATGCATGAATGCATGTCCTATACATCCTTCCACCGTTGCCAACATATAGGGCAACCGTTCTCATATTTTTGGCACATCGTTCTCTCCCTGTAGCTAGTCGATACTATCGGACTATGCTCGGGGTCAGTGTACCTACAGAAAACTTGATTAAGCCTACCTAAGTTAGTAGAGTGCCATCTACCCAGCTTTGCGCCCTCACTTATATATTGCCTACCTGCTTGCTTGCATTTTGTTCCATCATATTTACATATATGCCTTGTTATGTGATGTGTTGGTTGGTTGGATGATGTGGTTAGTGGAACCAGGTTGGCCATGAGGCTTCCCTATGAGATAGATGATAGGTTGGTGCGATGGGAGTGTTGAATCCCGTGTGGGTGGTGGTGATTGAGGAGTTCTGGAGATATCTGTGTCTTGACCTTTTTCTTTGGTGACATCGGCCAGAGTGAGAGGATTTGGTCAGGAATGGTGCACTAGGTGCGTGGAGTGACCCGGATCTGCTTATGATAGATATGATGATATGATGTGATAGGAGTGTGGTGGTGGCTACCCATAAGAGGTGGGCCATGTGATATTGGTGGAAGGTGCTTGCTCTGGCCAATTAAGGACCGTCGTGGGTTGATGCCTGGAACACGGGACTATGTCAACCGTGCACGCCACAAGCCCTATATGAGGTGGGGCCCATCCTATTGAGTTAGTACGGACTAAGCCAATTTTGTGGGAGAAAAGGTGCATGGGGTTTATCCCTAGGAGCACAGTGAGAAGGATGCCGATGGTTTTTCCGGCTACCCTATCATGATCCCAAGCATATATGTCGTGCCGTATGCTACTCCACTTGGGGGCAGTCTATGGTAGAACCGCCTAATCTAATGCCTCCCAGGAGTACTCGTCTTCCATTAGACGCTAAGTACCCAAGGGAGGACACCAAATTACGTAGTTCCGTTGAGCACACCCCAAGGAAGAACCCAAAAATCCACATTTTTCCATCAGGATCACAAATGGGAGAATAAAGCTTACAACATTTTAGCCATTTCTTACATAACTTTTCATGCAACATTAGAGTATAATATTTATTGTTATAATAGCATGATATGAACATGTTATCAGAGTTATGAATAATTTAATTTAACAGCGGAATATAAACATGTGACCAGAGTTACAACGAAAAAAATATCTATTCATGACATGATGGAGCATTGATATATAAACAATGACAATAGATTATAAAACTTCCATTTATAAAACATTTAGTGAGAATTATAAGTAAAGACTATGATCGTAGAGTAAAGGAATCATCTCTGAGCCCACCAAGAGGAATCAAATTGATCTTCTTTTGTATGTCAATTACAAAGCCAGAGGAAGGCATTAGGTGCTTGATAGTGGGTGCACACAACACATGACCGATGATTCAAGAATGTTTAATTCAATCAACACAAATGATAGGAATGGGGTTGATAGTATACCATTTGGTGATAATGGTAAAGGCAAGGTCAAAGGGCTTGGTAAGATTGCAATATCCAATGACTTGAGCATTTCCAATGTGCTACTAGTGGAGAGCTTAAACTTCAACCTATTGTTGGTAGCTCAATTGTGTGATCTTGGCTTCAAGTGCATATTTGGTGTGGATGATGTAGAGATCATAAGGTAGATGACTCTAACTTGATATTCAAAGGATTTAGATATGAGACACTTAGAGTAGTTTAGAACTTTGTTTTTCCTTTGGCCATACTACTAAGGGGGGTATGAACTAGTAGCTTGACCTATGTGAGTCTAATGGTTTAGGTGTGGTGCACACTTGTCAAACTTAGCACTAGGTAGCTCAGGGATAGCCCAAAGATCCATTGGAGTTAGCTTCATTCATAGATATTTGCAAATTGGAAGTGAATGGACAGAAGGAGGACTGTTTGGACGCTAGAGGACCAAGTTCGGTCAATACAAAATGGTGCAGTAGAAGCCCTGGCCATGAAAGGATGCTAGTGCTGGGCCAGGACTAGATGCGTAGATGATGGCATCTATAGCAGCGAAGCTTCAGTGTGAGCACTGACCGGATGCTGAGCAGAGAGTGTCTAGAGAGCATTTTAATGGACCTAACACGTCAGGTCAGGGTGGACTAGACTCTGTGGTGAGTTCGGTCACTCTAATGGTCGACTGTTTGCGCTGGCGACTTGGTAGCCATGGTGTACTGACCGGACGCGTTCGGTCACCCCAAAATGTGATGAGTTGGACACCAATGGTTATGTTTTGTAGTGGGGGTATAAATACTTCTCCTACTCGTCTAACTTAGCTCTCTTGCCCATTTGTTCAGCTGAGGAAACACTTTGGAGTGAAAGAGAGACCAAGAGCCTAGTGGGGTTATTGAGATTTGATAATCCAAGATTAAAGACCTCATTAGAGCATAGGGAGTAGCAAGTGTGCATCCACCTTTCTCATTAGACTTGTCTTGGTCAAGTGAGAGTTTGTGCTTGTTACTCTTGGTGATCGCCATTACCTAGATGGCTCGGTGGTGATTGGAAGCTTGGTGATCATCCGACAGAGCTTGTGGTTGACCCAAGTCATGGTGTGAGCAGTTGTGGGCGATTCACTGTGATGGAGTGTCAAAGAATCAGCCCGTAGAGAGCACTTGAGCCTAGTGCGGATCAAGGGGGAGCAACACCCTTACGTGGGTGCACCAATGAGGACTAGTGGGGAGTGGCGACTCTCCGATACCTTAAAAAATATCACTGTGTTCCTCTACTTCTCTTTACTTTGAGTATTTACTTTTGAGTAATTCAATTCATATCTTTATATTCCTAGAATTGCCATGCTATAGTAGGATTGAAACCTAGGGTGCACAACTTTTGTGCGGTAGATCAATAGAGAACACACTTAGGCACTAGGGGTGAAATGGGCTAAATGTAGGGCTTAATTATTGCAAAAAATTTAGAATTAGCCCAATTCACCCCTGTCAATGAAATACGATCGACAGTCTACCGAGGGTATGCCTACGGTAGTAGATGAATCGGTGGAGGTGCACATGATACGAACTAGATGGTAACAGAGACACAAGACATAAGATTTATACAGGTTTAGGCCAGCAGCGTGATGTATAATCATACGTCTTGTGCTCTATTATTTTGTATTGATTATGTATTAGATTCAATATATCATCTAGGGGACCCCTGCCCCTCCTTATATACTCTGGAGGGGTAGGGTTACAAGAAAAATATGCTATTTGGTATTACAATATCTACTTGTGGCCTTGCGATGCATGCCGACCAGTGTCATGCGTTGCACGCCTTGATCTTGTGGGCTAGGCCACCTCTGATCCTTGGATACTAGGGGTCATAGCCCCACAACCCTTCTTCTTGGGTATCTTGATCCTTTCAATTGGTATTGGAGCCGAGTGCTCCTAAATTAAGCTTAACCGCCTAGAGCAAGATGTCCCACGGGGATGGACCCCATCCCTTCTTTGAAGGAGATGATTTTTCTTAATGGAAAATTTGCATGGAGGCATACCTAGAGGCTATAGATGTTGGAGTGCTTAGAGCCGCCACATAAGGATTCCCAAAACCTAAGGACCCCGCCAACCCGGTTGGTGATAAGGCAAACTACGAGAAGTGGAATGCAAAGGCCAAAAACACCCTCTTTAGAGGCCTTTGCAAGGATGTCTTTAACCGTGTGTGGAACCACAAAGACTACCATGCACTATGGTCGGACAATTGTGTGCTCCATGAGGGAACTATGAGTGAGCGTGAGGAACATTATCACCTTGTGATCAAAAAGCTAAATTCATTTGAGATGCTTCCTAATGAATGTGCTAATGAAATGTATTCTCGCTTGAATGTTCTTGTAGAGGAGGTCAATGGGCTTGGACTCACTCAAATGCAACCATCCAAAATGGTCAATGAACTAGTAGCTTGACCTAGGTGAGTCTAATGGTTTAGGTGTGGTGCACACTTGTCAAACTTAGCACTAGGTAGCTCAGGGACAGCTCAAAGATCCATTGGAGTCAGCTTCGTTCACAGAGATTTGCAAATTGGAAGTGAATGGAAGGAAGGAGGACTGACCAGATGCTGGACCCACCATGACCGGGCGTTGGAGGACCGAGTTCGGTGAATATAAAATGGCACAGTAGAAGCCCTGGCCATGACCGGACGCTAGCGCTGGGCCAGGACTAGATGCGCAGATGCTGGCATCTATAGCAGCGAAGCTTTGGCATGAACACTAACCGAATGCTATTGATTTTTCTTAGTGTCGCTACTAAGAGCAGAGTTTTAACCTTAGCAACAGCGCCAGAAATGTTTGTTGGTATTTATTAACATGTCACTTGTTTTTAAATAGCCACCTATTATAAACCTATATTTCCTAATTTTACTAGGTTGTCATCCCTAGCGATGATATCAGAGATACTTGTTGGTACTACATAGCATTACTACTAGAACAATACTAAGCAATTCTTTATTAATTTTGTGGCTAGAAAGAATAGATATGAATATATATATATATATGAAAGGAAGCTGCAAGCGTACAGATAATATACCAGTGTAGCATTTTACCAAAGAGTATTTTATGTATCGTTATTTATATTTTTACCACATGAAATGTCTAGCATGGACATGTATTGATAACTTATACTATTGAAGGAGAAGTAAACCATAATCAATATTCTACTCATAACAGGGGTAAGTAATAGGATATGATATATATATGATAAGTATTGATCAATGATAACAAATCACTCAGAGTACTCCTTTCTATGGCATTAGCATGGTCAGGTAGAATATTAGAGGAATAATTCCTATCATTCTTAATTACAAGTCAAAGCATACATTGATTAGTGCCATTATACCTAGTAATCATTGCTAAGATCATCATCATATCTACACATAAGGGATATTACTAAGGAAGATTAAGAATAGAGCTTGCTCTTCCTTCGTAACCGAACCCTATGTGCGCCTATATTCAGGGAGTGGACTACAAAGGACTCAATGGGAGTGTCACATCCATGATCTACTACATGACCCAGAATATATGGTGTATCTGCAGGTAAACAACATATAAACACCATGCTTACACAATGTCGACCACCCACCTATGGATCCTTAGAGTGAGCGCTATACGCACTATGCATGAATATAATGATAATCCAACTATACTAAGCATATAATCAAAGCAGACCATGAATATTATAACAAAGAACATGAATAAGATGAATAATGATATTGTCATAATAATTGTAACTAGCATATAAAAGTAATGGAGATACAAAAGAGAGGGGTATAAAGATTATACCAAACCACGCTCTTGACAAGATTGGGAATCTAAGCAAAGCCTATTTTGCTCCCTCTAGACCTAGCCTAACTAGCTATGCCCTAGAATATGGTTGAGCTATGAGGATAATTAGGGTTTCTGTCTTCTCAAATGACTTATCTGCCTCTCAAATGACTTATCTGCCTTTTAGGGGGGCAGGAGCTGATATATATAGGCCGGAGCGTCCAACAAGAGCTCTTGGATTAAACCAACTTAAAGGATGGTGTAGATGCAACCTAGAAGGTGGTAGAGATCCGACATAACAATGAGGGGCTGACATGTGGGCCTCAGGGGTAGGGCGGCTTACAGGTGGTGGTGTCTCACCCTTCGCCTCGGTGTGGAGTCCTCCCAAGTCTTCTAGAGTCTTCTGGTGTCTGTTTCGTTGTGGATAAGCGCAATTAAATCTGACATGTAGGTTCACCTTGACAGCTTTCTAGATAAACCCTGTAGAAAATATAGATTTACCAAAACTCATGGAATTTGTTAGTTTAAACTCCTAAACTTTCATTGGTGATTATATTTATGCCCTTATACAATTTATATTGATGGTTTATAATGGTTGTTAACTACTGTCAACAAAGTCCCCCAAGCTTAACCTTTGCTAGTCCATTAGCAAAGCTAAACTCAGTAAATGGATCAAGAGTTTAATGATTTTAAAAATATTGATGCAACTCCTCAAAAGTACACATGCGTTCAAACAAGAATTCTCCTCTGGATTAGAATAAACTGATCTAACTTTCAAACTTACCCATATTACCTTCAACCATGGGGCTTCTTAGCCTTCACTTGGGTCTTGAGCAATTGAAAGACAGAACAATCAAGTCAAGTACTATGTCGCAAGTTCTTTGCTCAACCATTATTTTGGAGTTTTTATATGTTTTTAAAATAAAACTCAGAGCTTTCATTGTATGACATTCTCAAGTCTTTCAATATATGTGGTATTTGTGAATCCTCACCAAGGCAATAGAGGTGTTATGCCTTTGTCTTCCTTTAACTAAGGCTTATGTGGAGCTCATAGGAATGGAGAAAGCATAAAAGAGCATACTTGCAATACATATGTTGTAAAGTTAAACCTTGGATCCAAAGAGAGTTGAGTCATACAATCAAATCAAGATGTGCATATGTATGGATGTATAGTGGATATATTTGGTGGCTAACCTATTTCTACTATGCTCCTTGAAAACATATCTCTCTCTTAAAACTTAGAAACAACTTTGCAAGAAAACATGGGCTATCTTATTCATCTCTTCTTTTTTTCGGGCGGGCATCTAAGTACCCATTGTTTTAAATATATCGGACACTTATCCATTTTTTTCTCATCTCTCTTTTTTTTTCTTTTTCTTCCTTTTTTATGAATAACTTTTGCATAGCCACACGCTTTTTTCTATAACAAATTTTTTGAGAGATAGCAACAAGAACTTGGAGCATTTATTTGGTGGATACCCTATCAAGAATGTTTTTGGTGTTTCTCCCAGTGTAGGAGTAAAATATTTTTGGGTGGATCTAGATGGAATGACATGTTTTTACATGTACCCCCAGTATAGGAGTAGTGCATATGTGGGTGGTGTGTACATGATCTTGATTTTAAGAGCATGATAAACCTCTTATAAGGATCAACAAAGCTTGACTAAACTCAATGCAATGCAAGCAGCAAAAAAGTGGACATTTTCCTAATCTAAATATCATATATGGCTCTGGTAGGAATTCAAGCTTTGTCATACAGGAGCTCATCATGTAGGATTTTTATGTTTTTCAAAAGATAAATCTCCAGAACTTTAGTGTCACTTGGAACAAGATAAACAGCAGCTCAGACCTTCTCATATCATATCCGTCAATTACCTACACTTTGATCAAGCATATGCTATCCACGAGTTTCAAGTTCAAAGTAAATTCTTATATCAAAACAGTCATATCCAAAACTCGGGAGAATTCAAGGCTGAAAACTAGGTACTTAAAAGGAATTACGACACAACAACTATTCATCATTTTCATTGTAAGAGGTTATCCTCAGAGTTCATTTATTTATTTAGCTCTTAAAAATCAAACTAGACACATTTTTTTTATTTTTTTATTTTTAAGATGACACCTTATTATTATATAGCTAAGAATTTTTTTATTTTGTTTTTTTTATTATGCATCTTTTTATTTTAACTAACATGAAGCAAACTTAACAATAAAACAATAGGGAAAGAAATACTTATCTAGATACATGGGGGATGCTCCTCCCCCAAGATGGATGTTGTCGTGGTCTTTCTTGGTGTGAGTCTACCAACAGAAGTCTTTTTCATCCATCCAGACGTTGTATTCCTCGTGCAGCGAATGTAGTGATAGTTTAGGAAAATGTACTTCGGATGGCTAGCTTTACTCTTGATTATCCTACAAAATACTCCACCTAGAACACCAAAACTCATGGCACAGATTAGGATAAGGGGTTAGCTGTCAGCCATTCAGAGATTTGCTATCCTTGGGGGTTTAGACAGATTTCCTAATTAGCAAAGTTCTAGCAGGATGTCTATTTAATATTTTTGGATTTTCTTATTTATATAATGTAGATAGAAAATATACTTGCATGATTTATTATTATTATTATTATTATTATTATTATTATTATTATTATTATTATTATTATTATTATTATTATTTTATGCCACCACAGTGAATCTTCCCTTGGGCTTTTACACAGTAAGAAAATTTTTCACATGGGGCTTAGGTTTTATGATGCAATGATGTAATGTAGTCATGAAACTTTTTATCTTCCTTTTCTAAATGCAATGCTAATGCAGAAAAATGAATATGCTAAAGTGAAAAGAAATTCATGCAATACTAAAAAGTAAATATGGATAACTACCGATATTACCTCTCGCCGAGGGTTTGGATTTTTAAGTCCTCCGGATAGGACTCTTTTCCAATCTTGTTTATTCCTTAGGTGCATCAGTCGGTCCTAGGGATGGAGACCCTGATGGTTGCACCTCTTTGTGACTCTGGTGGCGATGTTACCTTTTCTTTCCGTACCTTCTTGGTCTGTGGACTTGAGTTTGGTGGAGCAGGCTTATCTTTTATAACTTCTTTAGGCTCCTCATCTTCCTCCCATCTTTTATTTGGGGATTGATTCTTTTGGTTTTGGGATGATCGACATCTCCTCCTAGAGCAAGACTTCTTCGGCTGCTCATAAGTGGTATAACTAATGAAATAATAATGTACCTTTTCTCCAGGAAATTGGAGGTGGGCTTGTCTAGATCCGACATAGATGATCGTATTGGTAGTGTTGAGGAATGGTCTACCAAGGATGATGGGTGTATCGTCTTCTTCTTCTCCCATGTCTAGAACCATGAAGTCAGCAAGGGCATAGTGATCATGTATCCTTTCCATGACATCTTTTGCTATTCCTTCTAGAAATCGGATTGATTGGTCCACCATCTATAATTGCATATATGTAGGGAACAAAGGTTCAACACCAAATAAGTATCCATACGTTACCTTAGACATTATATTGACACCCGACCCAATGTCGTAGAAGGTCTTGTGGAAGATTCTTTGTCCAATGGTACACTCGATCGTGGGTATGTCTGGATCATCCTTCTTAGTAAGGAATGGTGAAGCGAGGAGGTGGTCGTACTCTAATCGAAGTGTGTTGATCATGTTTACTGATTCTTCTTGTGGTTGCATGGCTTTGTTTTTTCTCCTTCTCCTATTATTCTTCTTCTTGGTCACTGTTGTCTCTTCGGGTAGGTATGGCGTCTGTGGATGTCCAGGAGATTGCAAGATATGATTCTTAAAAGAAAACTTTTCCTTTCTATCCTTGATTGTGAAAGAGATCTTGGCACTGTCCACGTAGATGATGGCTTTTGCGGTGCTTAGGAAAGGTTGGCCCAAAATAATGGGTGCCCTTACATCTCCACCTGTTTCCAAAACCACAAAGTTTACGGGAACATATGATTGTCCCACTCGAATAATAGCATCTATAAGAACTCCCTTGGGGTAACAGAGTGACGATTTGCATGCTGCAAATGTATATTTATGTACAACAAAGTATCTCCATTAATTTGATTATAAATTACCTTAGGCATGATGTTGACACTTGTTCCGAAGACACTGACATCTTCTTGAAAAATGTGAGGTCCAATGGCGATGGGGATGATAGGTCTCCCTGGATCGCTCTTTGTTTTTGGCAAGGTATAGGCTATCCACCGTCTCGTCGATGGTTGTATACAGTAATATGCTACATTGTGAATATCGACAAGATTTATAGTTTCTAGATCTTTTGGTTGCCCTAGAATCTTACCTTTGATAGATGGAGGAACAGAAGCAGCCAGCTGAGCTATTTGTGATTCTATCATTTTATTAAAGCTATGTTGGTTTTTAATGGCAGAAGCAAAGCTATCCATTCTATTATTTATGTTCTCTAGAATTTTATCATTGGTAGCTACCTTTCTAGATAATCCTTCCATAAGTTTGGATTGGCCATCAATTAATTCTCTTAAGGGTGGTTGGTTTAAATTATTAAAATTATTACCTTGATAGTTACCTTGGTAATTACCTTAGTAGTTCGGCCTTTATTGCTAATTCCATCCTTGATTTTGCTGAGGACGAAAGTATTTATTGTTGTTCACAAAGTTCACGTCCTCTTGGGTTTTAGGAGAGCTATTTCCTGAATGCTCAATGTTTCCACACACTACACATGTCATGCGAGAATCATGAATATGCATGACTTCTTGCTTCTCATTGGATTGATCTTCAAGCTTCTTCATTAGTAGGTCCATCTTGGTAGACAACATGTCCACCTCCTTGAGTTGATGCATACCTCTACCTCTCTTATGGATTTGAACATGTTCTTCATTCCAGCCTTGATTGGAGGCCATCTACTCCATGAGAGATGTTGTACCTGGTATGGTGAGTGGCTAGAATGCACCTCTAGTAGCAGCATCCATAGTCTCACGGGTACTGTTGGTCAACCCATGGTAGAAAGTCTGCATGAGTAGCCAATTCTTCATCCCATGATGAGGAGATTCCGCAATGTAATCTTGAAAGTGTTCCCATGCCTCAGGGATAGATTCATCATGTTGTTGCTGAAAGCTTGAAATTCTCCCACGCATTCCATTAGTCTTGCCTGTGGGAAAGGACTTTGCTAGAAAGGCAGTGGAGCAGTTATCCCATGTAGTATTTCTATCTTTGTTGGCGTAGAACCATTGCTTTTACCTTCCCCAAGAGTGAGAATGGTAAGGGGCGAAGTAATATGGCATCCTGGGTTACTCCTTTGATGGTGAAAGTGCTACAAATCTCTAGAAAGTGTTGGAGATGTGCACTCGCATCTTCATGTGTCTTTCCACAAAACTGGTTTGCTTGCACCATGTAGATGAGAGCTGGCTTAAGCTTGAATCCATTGTCTCCAACATTGACTATTGGTCCAGTACGGACGTTGGCCATAGTCGGAGTAGAGAAATCATGGAGAGTCTTGTTAGCCATGGCTTCAAATTCTGGTGTTAAGCTTCACCTTATATGGTTGTCTTCCGACATTAAAGATGGAACTTTCTTGAGTTTAGCTCTAGTTCTTCTGATTAATGCTTCTGGATCTTCAATGTAGTTTGTCAAAAGGTCAAAACCGGTCATACATTACCCTGCATAAGATACACAAGTAGACAAAACAAGGGTAAGCCTGTTTGAGCAGAGGTCAATGGTTATTTTCGATCACATCAATAAGTATAAGTTTATCAATACTTCCTTTGCCTAGCTACCTTCCCCGGCAACAACACCAAAAATGCTTGTTGACATTTCTTAGCGTCGCTACTAAGAACATTGTTTTAAATCTAGTCCCCGACAATGACGCCAAAAATGCTTGTTGACATTTCTCAGCGTTGCTACTAAGAACGGAGTTTTAAATCTAGTCCTTAGCAGCAGCGCCATAAATGTTTGTTTGTATTTATTAACGTGTCACTTGTTTTTAAATAGCAACCTATTATAAACCTATATCTCCTAATTTTACTATGTTGTCATCCCTAGCGATGATATCAGAGATACTTGTTGGTACTACATAGCTTTACTACTAGAATAATAGTAAGCAATTCTTTATTAATTATGTGACTAGGAAGAATAGATATGGATATATATATATATATATTTATATGAAAGGAATCTACAAGCGCACAAATAATATACCATTGTAGCATTTTATCCGAGTATTCCAAGTATTGTTATTTATATTTTTACCATAGGGAAGGTCTAGCATGGACATGTATTAATAACTTATACTATTGAAGGAGAAGTAAACCATAACCAATATTCTACTCATAACAGGGGTAAGTCATAGGATAAGATATATATATATATGATAAGTATTGATCAATGATAAAAAAAATCACTCAGAGTAATCCTTTGTATGGCATTAGCATGGTCAGGTAGAATATTAGAGGAATAATTCCTAAGTCATTCTTAATTACAAGTCAAAGCATACATTGATTAGTGCAATTATACCAAGTAATCATTGCTAAGATCATCATCATATCTACACATAAGGGATATTACTGAGGAAGATTAAGAACAGAGCTTGCTCTTCCTTCGTAACCGAACCCTACGTGCGCCTATATTCAGGGAGTGGACTATAAAGGACTCAATGGGAGTGTCACATCCATGATCTACCACATGACCTAGAATATAGGGTGTATCTGCAGGTAAACAATGTATAAGCACCACGCTTACACAATGTCAACCACCCATCCATGGATCCTTAGAGTGAGCGCTATACGAATTTATGCATGAATATAATGATAATCCAACTATACTAAGCATATAATCAAAGTACACTATGAACATTATAACAAAGAACATGAATAATATGAATACTGATATTGTCATAACAATTGTAACTAGCATATAAATGTAATAGAGATATAAAAGAGAGAGGGGTACAAAGATTATACCAAACCACGCTCTTGACAAGATCGGGAATCCAAGCGAAACTTGCTTGCCTCCCTATAGACCTAGCTTAACTAGCTATGCCCTAGAATATAGTGGACCTCTGAGGATGATTAGGGTTTCTATCTTGTCAAATGACTTATCTGCCTTTTAGAGGGGCAAGGGCTGATATATATATGTCAAAGCGTCCAACGTGAGCCCTTGGATCAAACCAACTTAAAGGACGGCGTAGATGCAACCTAGGAGGTGGTGGAGAACCAACATTAACAACGAGGGGCTAATAGGTGGGCCCCATGGGCCAGGTGGCTTTCAGGTGGGGCTAGCCCCACCTGGCGGCATCTCGCTCTCCGCTTTGGTGTGGAATCCTCTTGAGTCTTTTAGAGTCTTCTAGTGTCTGTTTTGCTATAGATAAGCACAATTAAATCTGACATGTAGGTCCACCTTGACGGCTTTCTAGATAAACCCTGTAGAAAATATAAATTCACCAAAACTCATGGAATTTGTTAGTTTAAACCCCTAAACTTTCATTGGTGATTATATTTATGTACTTATACATGTTATATTGATGGTTTATAATGGTTGTTAACTACTGTCAATAGACGCTGAGAAGAAACATGACCGGACGCTCGTGTGGGTGAGTCCAGTTAACATCAGAGAGTGTCCAGAGAGCATTTCGATGGACCTAACACATTAGGTCAGGGTGGACCAGACTCTGCAGTGAGTTCGGTCACTCCAATGGTTGACTGTTTGCGCTGGCGACTTGGTAGCCGTGGTGTACTGACTGGACACATCTAGTCACATCGACCGATGTGTCCGGTCACCCCAAAATGTATTGAGTTGGACCCCAACGGTTATGTTTTGTAGTGGGCGTATAAATACTTCTACTCATCCAACTTAGCTCTCTTGCCCATTTGTTTAGCTGAGGAAACACTTTGGAGTGAAAGGGGGAGCAAGAGCCTAGCGGGGTGATTGAGATTTGATAATCCAAGATTAAGGACCTCATTAGTGCATAGGGAGTATCAAGTGTGCATCCAACTTTCTCATTAGGCTTGTCTTGGTCAAGTGAGAGTTTGCGCTTGTTACTCTTGGTGATCGCCATTACCTAGATGGCTCGGTGGTGATTGGAAGCTTAGTGATCATCTGGTGGATCTTGTGGTTGACCCAAGTCATGGTGTGAGCGGTTGTGGGCGATTTACCACGATAGAGTGTCAAAGAATCAGCCCATAAAGGGCACTTGATCCTAGCGTGGATCAAGAGGGAGCTACACCCTTGCACGGGTGCTCCAACGAGGACTAGTGGGGAGTGATGACTCTTTGATACCTCCAAAAACATCACCGCGTTCCTCTCCCTCTATTTACTTTGAGCATTTACTTTTGAGCCATTCAATTAATGTCTTTACATTCCTAGAATTGACATGCTAGAGTAGGATTGGAACCTAGGGTGCAAAACTTTTGTGCGGTAGATCAATAGAGAACACATTTAGGCACTAGGGGCGAAATGGGCTAATTGTAGGGTTTAATTATTGCGAGAAATTTAGAATTAGCCCAATTCACCCTCCCTTTTGAGCATCTTGATTCTTTCATGATTGATGTTGAACATGGCAAGAATCAAGTGCTCTCTAACTCAAATGTGCAAGCTAGTGGTTCTCATGATCAAAATCAAGCTAGTACAAGTGATGACAAAGAGCAAGATCAACAACAAGTGGCTAGTACATCATCTCAACCAAATGATCAACAAAGTGCAAGCAAGTTCAAGTGCTCCAACCAATAAATATTACAAGAGATCATCCTTTGGACTCCATAATTGGTGATATATCAAGAGGTGTGCAAAATAGATCAAGATTGGCATCATTTTGTGAGCATTTCTCATTTGTGTCATCCATGGAACCAAAGAAGATAGATGAAGCTTTGATGGATGTTGATTGGGTAAATGCTATGCATGAAGAGCTAAACATCTTCATAAGAAATCAAGTATGGGAGTTAGTTGAGAGGCCTAAGGATCATAATGTGATTGGAACCAAATGGGTCTTTTAGAACAAGCAAGATCAAGATAGGATAGTTGTAAGGAACAAAGCAAGATTAGTGGCTCAAGGTTACACATAAGTTGAAGGTCTTTACTTTGGAGAAACATATGCCCCGGTTGCAAGATTGAAAGCAATTAGGATCTTGTTAGCCTATACTTGTGCTCACAACATCAAGTTGTACCAAATGGATGTGAAGAGTGCATTTCTAAATAGGTACATCAATGAGCTTGTGTATGTTGAACAACCACCCGGTTTTGAAGATGACAAGAAACCCAACCATGTCTACACATTGAAAAAGGCTTTGTATGGATTGAAGCAAGCACCAAGAGCATGGTATGAGAGGTTGAGGGATTTCCTACTCTCTAAGGGTTCAAGATGTGCAAGGTTGACACCACTCTTTTCACCAAGAAGATTAGAAATGACTTGTTTATGTTACAAATCTATGTTGATGACATCATATTTGGATCAACCAATTAAGATTTTTTGTGAAGAGTTTGGGAAAATGATGGAAAATGGGTTTGAGATGTCCATGATTGGAGAGCTTAGTTACTTACTTGGTCTTCAAATCAAGTAAATGAAGAATGACACATTTGTGAGTCAAGGCAAGTACATCAAAGACATGCTCAATAAGTTTGGAATGGATGATGCTAAAGCTATTAGTACACCAATAGGGACAAATGGAAACTTGGATAGTGATGCTAGTGGCAATATGGTGGATCAAAAGATGTATCGGTCTATGATTGGAAGCCAACTCTATGTGACCGCATCAAGGCCGGATGTGATGTTTAGTGTATGCATGTGTGCTAGATTTCAAGCCTCACCAAGAGAGAGTCATTTGAAGGCAATAAAGAGAATATTGAGGTACTTAAAGTATATACAAAATGTTGGATTGTGGTATCCCAAAGGAGCAAGATTTTAGTTGATTGGATATTCAGACTCCGATTATGCGGGATGCAAAGTTGAGAGAAAGAGCACATCAGGCACATGTCAATTATTGGGAAGATTACTTGTGTCTTGGTCATAAAAGAAGAAAAATAGTGTAGCACTTTCCACCACTGAAGCGGAGTACATTTTGGCTAGTAGTTGTTGTGTTCAATTACTTTGGATGAAGGCTACTTTGAGTGACATTGGAATCAAATTCAAGCAAGTGCCATTGCTATGTGACAATGAGAGTGCCGTGAAGCTCACCAACAACCCGGTTCAACATTCAAGAACAAAGCACATAGATGCCCGCCATCATTTTATTAAAGATCACTAACAAAAAGGGGACATTTGCATTGAGAGTGTGGGCACTGATGATCAACTTACTAATATTTTCACCAAGCCACTTGATGAGAAGAGGTTTTACAAGCTAAGGAATGAATTGAACACACTTGACTTCTCAAATATCTATTGATGCACCCCCCATTATATGACATGCCTTTCCTTCGAGCAAAGCAAGGTAAAATTGATTGGCATGTCATTCATCCTTTGCTAAGGACTTGTTTAGTGCATCCAGTCATTCCTCACATGTCTTAGGCTCATTCATGAAAATTAAATGAATTTGATGCTTGTATGGTACCACTATTGCTTCTATGATTAAAAAGATCTAGTGGTAGCATATGATATGTTTATAGGCTTGTGAACCTAGTGTTTAATCAAGAAAATGAGCTATAAGTGTTTAACTCAACATGGTCAAGATAACCCTTGAAATGAGGTGTGAAGAAGCTTGCCCTTGGATCAAACCGAGTTAAATATCTTTTGCAAGTGATCTAGATTGAACTAAATATGGAAAATAATCCTCACATAATATGGTTTCACCCCAACCTATCTAAAATTTGAGCTCACCTTTTATGGTATTTGATGCCAAAGGGGGAGAAGTGAGATTCACAAGGATAGTAAGATAGGGGAGCAAACAAATGAAATGACATTGTAAGGGGATCAATTAAAAATTTTGAAGCACACAAGTACGAGGAGCAAGCTCATAAACTTGTTTGATGCATTTGTATGTGCATTACATATGTTTGCTTGCATATGGCACAAGTTTTAAATTCACATCCTTGCTTGTGTGGTGTATGCTAGATAGTAGAAAATGTTTGATGAAATGAAAACTAGCATGCATAGGATGATAGCTAGATATTCACATGCTTTATCAAGTGGTACTAGAGCCTTGCTTATAATGTTGATCTCATGAGGTATCTAGTGTCTTTGTTTTTACAAGTGGTATCTAGCAAATCATGGTGCTAAGGATGATATTATTGGCTACTCCGATTGGTATCATACTTCAAAGGTCCATTCTTTACACCTTAGCATCATTTGGTAGACATTACTTCCCCATACTTTCTATCCATGCATAGGTGCAAGCTTTCAAATCCAAACTCTTAGCACATATGTAGGGGGAGCTAATGCTACCAATTTGGATTTATGAAACTTGTCCATATCCTTTACACATGGTAAAATACTTGGGCAAGCAACATGAATCCAAAAAGATTTCATTGAATATCTTTGAGAAAAGGTTGTCATCAATTACTAAAAAGGAAGAGATTGAAAGCCCTAGTTTGGTTTTGAATAATTGATGAAACCCTAGGACTAACCTTTGATCTAAGTGTGTGCATTAGATAAGGAAGTCGAATCCGAGTGGTGGACCTAGATGATGGTCATGATGAAGGTGATGGCCACAAAAGAGATGATCAAGTGCTTCACATTAGGAAAAGAAGAAAGAGAAAAATAAAAATGGGCTCAAGGCAAAGGTATAATGATAAGAGCCATAGAGGGTGTGAGTGATTTAGGATTGATAGTCATACTATAAAGAGGGGAAATCTTTGGCTAAGCGGTTATCGAGTGCCACTAGGTGACCTGACTCTTGCATATGCATTAGGGACCTAGTGTGCTAACAATTAACCCTTGTCAAATGCTTTGAAAAATGCTAACACAGGTGGATGATAACGGTCTGCCTCTATGGCATGACTGGATGCTAACGTCAGACGTAGGTGGTGCGTCCGATCACTTGGTCTAGAGAGGGTGCTGCTCGGTTCACGATCGGACGCTGGAAACTTCGTGTGATCGGACGTGACGCTGGTGCGTCAGGTCACGGCTGACGTATACTAACGTAGGCTTTGTGCATGAGTAGAGTAAGGACCAGACGCTAGGGCATGTCAGGCCATTGATGATCAAACGAAAAATGTGCTCAAGGAGCTCTCTGTGTAAAAATTGCCCTGATCGGACTCCGTGTTGTCGTGCTTTCAGTCATTTGAGCTGCGTGTCTGGTCATTCATTAACCACGCAAGCGAAACGTTTTAACCATTGAGATCCGACGCACGAGGTTTGAAGGCGAGCCACATGATGGCATCTGTGGACCAGACATAGCCGACCAGACGCTAGGGTGCGTCCAGTCAGGTGAGTCCGGTCGGCCCCCTACAGAGCAATGGCTCTATTTGCTTGTTGCACCTATTTAAAGGGTTCGGCCGGCTTGGGGCTCACTCTCTTGGCACTTTGACATACTTGACATTCTTGTGAGACTAAGAAAACACCTTCCACTCATTTCCATCATTGATTCATCATCATAGTGAGATTGGGAGTGATTCCTAGTGCATTTACTTGAGTGATTGCATCTAGTGGCACTTGGGGATCGTTGTGGCTATGGATTTCTTGTTACTATTGGTGGTTGCCATCATCTAAATGGCTTGGAGAAGCGGAGGAGCATCGGCATGAGTTGGTGATTGTTCGTGGCTGTCTCCTGGTGATTGTGAAGGGTCTTGTACCTTCCTTGGAGGAGAGTCGAAAGGTAACTCTAGTGGATTGCTCGTGTCATTGAGTTACCTCACTTGTGGTAGCTTCTTGTGGCACCAAGTGTTGGCTAGGTGTGTGATACCTATTAGCCACCGAACCACCAAGTGTTAGTCACCACAATGGGGACTAGCGTGCTGGCAAGTATGTGAACCTCAGGAGAAAAATCTTGGTGTCCATTGTGATTGGAATTCTCCTGGTGATTGAATTGGGTTTCATATTGTGATTGGTTCATTCCTTGACACGGTAGTATAATCACCCTACTCACTCCCTTGCATTCTTTGCAAACTAGTTGTGTAGCACGCTCTTTAGTGTAGCTAGTTTTGAGAGCTTGCTTGCTAGTTTAGTTTCACCTGGTGGAGCTCTTTAGTGTAGCTTGTTTTAGAGCTCTTAGTGAGTAGTGACTTAGCCTCTTGTATGCCTAGAGATTGTAGCAACTAGAATTGTTGGGATAGGTGGCTTGCAACCCTTGTAGAGCTAGAGCAAAATTGCATTACGCCATTTAGTGTACTAACCTCTTGCTCTAGTGAATTTGTGGAGAATTTTTATAGGCTACTCTCCCCCCTCTAGCCATTTAGGACCTTTCACCTTGAATTCCTCTCCCCGACCATCGATGATGAGATCGATGACCCAGAGTCACTGTCCTCATATGGGGTCCCAAAAGCACCCCTCCCCTTGCACATAAAGGCCACAAATTGGCCATCTATCGATGAAATCAACTCCTGCAATGGTGATCTCATCGTGGCAATCACCGAAGTTATCACAGGAAACACGGTGCCGATCGAAAATCATCTAATTTCATCGAAAGATTTATTGGACCAAACCCTAACCAACTAGATAGAAAAACTGTAGGAAAAAAAGGATGGGTCCCCTCCCTTTCTTGTCTCCGGCAGATGCACCAGAGAGGAAAAAGGAGAGGGGCCCTAGATGTGGCTGTGGCGGAGCGAGAAGCAGTGACGGTGGCGATGGCGGTGGCTCTATATGAGGCATACGAGGCGTGCATCTGATGCTTACTACTTGAGGGTTTGCACCAAGGAAACTAGCACTTCCATGGCGGTTTTCATTTATACCCAAGGAAATGTGAATTACCTTGATGGTTTGTAATAACAATCCAGGAAAAATGAACTACTTTGGCGGTTTTGAGAATAGAGCCCAAGGAAATGAGTAAATATCTTGGCAGTTTATAATAGCACTCAAGGAAATATAGAATTACCATGGCAGATTGAGTTAGCACTCAAGAATATGTATTTCCTTTGAGGTTTTATACGATCTCCAAGATAATATATCTTTGAGGGTTGAATTTCACACGCCCTCCCCAAGAAAATTGTTGGTTGCCAAGGATATTCTGTTTTTTGTAGTGTTTTTTTGTTGGATGGAGGAAGAAACTTTGTACAAAGTTTTTAAGCCTATTTCCCATCATCGTACTCGATCTGTCCTTCTTGGAGATGGAGATTTGTGATATACTTTTAGTCCTCTTTACTACTAGAAGAAAAAAGATATAGCTAATTTTTATATTTCAAATTCATTTTTACAAAATAATGTTTGTCAGAATAAAAAAAAACTATATTGATTCCGCCAATTGAAGTGGTAGGAACTGGTTACCGCCATTTGAATTGGCAAAATTTATTTTTTTTTCTGCCAGTTAATCTTAAAAACTTATAATTTTTATATATGAATTTGGATGGAGGCAAAGTTTATATGAAAACTACAGAGAAAAATGAGATCCACAACTTTATAGTTTAAGGTCTTTTCAATTGAGATTGTTTTCATACCTCAATAATCGATACGATATTTATATTTTAATTTTGTATATCTAAATATTAAATTGATATTTAGGTACCAATATGTCTTTATTAAACTTGGGGGTGCCCTTGACTTGACATGCTGCCCTGTCCTTACCCTCGACTATTTCCCGTCGTAGTTGGGAAGCCAACGCCAGTGGATCCCTCGCTAACTTCTTTGACCATGGGCACCACGGGTGGACACGCCTCGCTAACTCCATGGGTGATGGTGCATGTGGCCTCGTTTATTTGCAGATTGGAGCGTCGCCCGGGAGGCCGTTGCGGAGCCAGCTTCGTGGCAAGGAGATAGATGACAGAAAGATGTGGTCCCTGACAACTGATCTCTTGACGACATCAAGGGCCAGTTTAGTTCCAAAATTTTTGGCAAAATGGGCACTGTAGCATTTTCGTTGTTATTTGGCAAATAGTGTCCAATCATAGTCTAATTAGGCTTAAAAGATTCGTCTTGTGAATTTCGTCTAAACTGTGTAATTAGTTTTATTTTTTATTTATATTTAATACTTCATACATACGTCTAAAGATTCGATGTGACGGAAAATGTGAAAAATTTTGCAAAATTTTTGGGGAACTAAACTGAGCCCAAGGGAGTGGATGGGGGGAGCACAGGAATGTCCGTTGTGCCTCGTGTCTTTGTAGGGAAATGTTTGCTTCGAAGAGGGCAGAATGTAATTCCGTCAAGCCCCCGGGTAAATAGCCAGTGGGTGGCACTATAACGATGATGAATTAATGATCATTTACTCATGAATCTTGTTAGAAGAAAAGTGTCGATGGATAAAAAATGGCTATCTATATTGATTGATGAACAATGTATAGATATTTATACAAGCCCAATGGACAGTTGCTTGTTGGCCAAAAGGTGTCTCTACATTGAACCGTCATTAGCAATTGCTAATGACGAGATTAACTAATTGATCACAATTTATTTAATCTTAACACTCCCCCTTGATCAATTGGTTCCCGTAGACGTCTTTTTTTGTTCATAAGTCATCATCTTGGAGCTTTGGAAAACCCTGTGGGAAAAACCAAAGTATACCGATATACCAGGCAAAACTCATTAAAACCAGTGGAAAAAATAAGGAGAAACACCATGATATATATATATAACTCCAATGTCAATAGACCCTTTAGGTGTCCCAAAGACATAGTCTAAAAACAATTTGATCAAAGATCAATATGTCATAAATGTTATCTTTGAAAAACCTCTGTGAGGAAAATAGATAATATGACATTTACTATGTGTTAACATTACCTCATTAAAAACTTTATGTGAGAAAACTCTAGAAGAGAAACTCATATAAAGGAAAAGAGTATAATGTGATGTTGAAATAGGTTATATTTTAGAGAGGTTCTCTCCCTGATTCTTGCAAATCTCTAAGTCTTCTCATACCAATGCCCTCAACACATTTACGAAATGCGGAGTATGGTATAGATTTTGTGAATAAATCTGCTAGATTATCACATGACTTAGTTTGCAAGATTTCAATTTCTCCATTCTTTTGGAGTTCATGGGGTAGAACAACTTGGGAATAATATGCTTAGTCATATTACTCTTAATATAACCTGATTCCATTTGTGTAACACATACCGAATTATCCTCAAAGATAATTGTCGGTGTCTCAAGTGCACCAATATCACATGATTGTATTATGTGGTTTATCATTCTGTGAAGCCATACGCATTCGCGTGATGCTTCATATAAAGCAATTATTTTAGAATGATTGGTGGAATTGGACACCAAAGTCTACTTTGAAGACTTCCAAGATATTGTTGTTCCACCTTGCAAGAATACAAAGCCTATTTGTGATCTGCCATTGTGGGGATCTGATAAATAACCACCATCTGTATATCCTAACAAAATTGAATCTTGATTTTTACTATAGAATAATCTAAGATCTCTAGTGCCATTGAGATATCTTAAAATGGTTTTAACTCCTACCCAATGATGTTTGGTAGGTTTAGCACTATGTCTTGCCAGCAAGTTTACTGCGAATGCAATATCCGTCCGGGTGCTATTAGCAAGATACATTAGTGCTCCAACGATATTCCGATCATCAACGTACACCGATATGATACAAAATCATGTTGATGATTTTTTAATGAAGACACACGAGCAGTCATCATAATTTGTGTACCCCTTCAACTTAAGGAATTCACTTAACCGATTATACCACATTCGGCCCGACTCCTTTAAGCCATATAATGACTTCTACAACTTGACGCAATACATGTTGTGATTTTCCTTGGGATTTGGTAAACTGATTCCATCAGGAACTTTCATGTATATTTTAGAATCCAATGACACAAACAAGTATGCGGTCACTACGTCCATCAACTACATAGATAGACCATTTTGTACCACCAGCGATATTAAATATTGGAATGTTATTCCACTCATTACCGGAGAGTAAGTTTCGTTGAAATCAGCGCCAGGTCTTTTGTGTAAAACCTTGTGCCACAAGCCTCGCTTTATATCTCACCACTTTGTTGTTTTTGTTCCTTTTACGGATGAAAACCTATTTGTATCCCATAGGGAAGATACCAGGGGGTGTTGGCATTACAGCCGAAAACCCTTCCCTTTTATAAAGCGAGGCAATCTCTATTTTAGTTGCTACCTTCCACTTATCCCAGTCCGAGCGCTTCTTGCACTCCGTCATAGACTTAGGATCTGAATCAGTTTGAAGGATATTTGCAATTTGTTTAGAGAAATAAATGTCGACTATTATGGACTTACGATTATAAGACTCTCCAGTTTCTACGAAATGTATAGCGATTTTGTGTACCCTTAAAGATTCATCATGACTTCCCGAAATGATGGATCTAGGGTCTTCCGATGTTCTAGCCTCAGTGTTTATGCGCATAACTGAGCTAGATTATGGATCACTTCTATCCACAGGATATTGTACGTCCTCAAGGTGTCTTTCAACCAAAGGTTGAGTTGTATTTCTAGTCTTCTTTTGCTTGCCAGCAATCACATCTTACCTCTTGGAAGTGCTTCTGCCCCTCTTTTTGCCAATTTGGGGGTAAGTGGTTTTATTAGGTACCTTCACTCTTTCAGGCACATTCCTTGCAGGATGGAGAGACTTTATAACACCTTTATAATCAGGGAAAGCGTCTAGCAAATTATTTGCAATAATTTGCTAATCAATAATTCTTTGAACTTGTAGTTCAGTTTCTGTAGTATGTGGATCAGAAAATGGAATGCCTTCTGCATTCCAATCAATTTCTTGGAATTCCTTTTAGTACAATTCTCCCCCTAATGCCAAGAAATGATCCTCATTAAAAATACAATCAGCGAATCGGGCTATAAATATATCCCCTGTTAGAGGTTCAAAGTACTTAATGATCAATGGAGATGAATATCCCAAATAGATCCCTAGTTTCCTGTGAGGACCCATCGATATCCACTGAGGTGGTGAGATGGGTACGTATACTATGCACCCAAACTTACACAAATGGGAAATACTTGGAGGATTCCCACGTAATAACTACAAAGGGGATGTTTTGTGATATGCAGTTGGTCATAGTTGGATCAGGTCGGCAATGTGCAGAAATGCATGACCCCATCACGACATAGGCAATTTGCAATTCATCAACAAAGGTCTTGCAATGAGTTTGATTCTTTTAATCAACGATTCAGCCAAACCATTTTGAGTATGTACATATGGAATAGAATGTTGAACCTAAATTCCCAATGCCAAGCAATAATTATTAAAAGCATGGGACTAGAATTCAGCAGTGTTGTCCATTCGGATAGATTGAATCCGATGTTTAGGATAATGTGCCTTCAACTTAATAAGTTGGGCCATTATTTTGACAAAAGCATGGTTGCATGTTGATAAAAGAGACACGTGAGACCATCTAGTAGATGCGTCTATCAATACCATGAAGTACCTAAACGCCCCAACAATGGTTGGATCGGACCACAAATATATCATTGAATTCTTTCAAGGAATTTGAGTGGTTCGGCTCAAATTTTAAGATATGATGGTCTTAAAATTAATTTTCCAGTTGCACAAGCAGTACAACAAAAATCTTTATTTTGGAGAAATTTTGCATTTTCCATATCATGAACAATAGAATTGCTGATAATTTTCTTCATCATCCCTATTCCAGCGTGCCCAAGTCGATCATGTCAGTTTCGAAATGTATCGACATCTTGGAAAATTATCTTATAAGCAACATGTTCTATGGGCTTTATGTATGTAAAGTATAATCCCATTTGGAGTGAAGAAATCTTTTCACAGATTTGTTTGCCATATCCAGTAAGTTTGGTAAAGAGAAGGAATTCCTCATTATTATCCATATGTGTTTCCACATGGAAACCATTCTTACGGACGTCTCTAAAACTTAGAAGGGTACGAGTCGAGTCAGGATACAACAATGCATCCTCCATCGTAATTTGTGTATCCATAGGGAGAGTAATAGTGGCTCTTCCTAAACCAACTATTAACGCATCGTGACCAGCGATGGTCATAATATTTCCTTCTCTTTTCTTAAGAGTCTAGAAATATTTCATCTCTCTAAGTATAGAGTTTGTGGTACATGAGTCCACAAGGCATAATTCTTCCTCCTTTGGATTGAGATCAACAGACATCTATATGTAAAACAAATGTAATTAAAATACTCAAATGTAACATATATAATTATACATACAATATATTGAATGTCAAGTACAGTAGTATGATATTACAATATCTATGAGTTGGTACAACTTAACAACAATATAAAGAAGTTTGTACAACTCTCAAGCACACTAAATAATACAACCCGAAACAACTATATGTTTGTATGACTTAAACTATTATGTATCTAATGAGATATCAGTGCTGGACCAAGATTACTCCAAATCTCCAAACATGTCTCTAGAACCAAAGTCTAGGAGCATGTTGTCTGTCAATGGAAGGTTCTCTTCAATGTTAAGAGAATTGTTGTTCACATGTTCTTTAGGGGCCTGATTGGAACAACCCTCTTTCGGGACAGCCTCAGATGCAAGATTGAAGTATGCCTCATATCTTGTGTCTCCTGCTGGCTTGACCTCTTTTAAGGACTTTTGGTACAAAGCAACCAGATGCTTAGGTGCACGGCAATTCTTGGCAAAATGCGAAAAATCTCCACATCTATGACACTTATTGTCATTTTTGAATTTTGCATTGTCCCTCTTCCTCTTGTTTGAATTAGGCCTTTGTCTCCTATTATGTTTGTGTTTACCAGTTTTGTTGTTTGGAAAAGATCTATTGAACTTATTCCTAGTATTTTATGTATGTTGTGAACCTCAGGCAGAGGCGCCGAACCAACAGGGCGATTATGATGATTCTTCAGAAGAAGTTCATCATATTTTTCTGCCTGAGTCAATGTATGAATAAGTTGGGAATAAAGTTGGTAATTATGAGCCATGTATTGCTGTTGCAATACTCTGTCAGACGGAAGCATAGTGGAGAGTGTTTTCTCTATCTTATCTGTATCCATTGGCTCTTTCTCACAAAACATCAACTTAGAACAAATCCTATGAACAACGTGATTATAGTCTGCCACAGATTTGAAATCTTGGAGACGTAAATGATTCCATTCACGATTGGCCTCAGGCCAAATAAGTTCTTTTTCTGCTCATATCGCTCTTTAAGAGCGACCTATAATTCATGAGGATTTTCAATCATAAGGTATTCAGATTTAAGGTCCTTATGAATATAAAACCATAGCAAAGCCAAAGTAGTATAGGTATGCTTATCTTGCAGGACAACCCTAGTTTAGGGTTCCTGAATTGTAGCCAAAAGACTACGAGATGCAAGCGCTATCTTGATATCAGAAGTCCATGTAGGGTAATTGCTGCCATTTAACGCAAGTTCCTCGAACTCCTTAGTGGCCATAATTCTACATGGACAACCATGGATTAATTAATTTACCTTATGGTAAATTAAAATCAACATGGCAATGTTGTAATACTAGGTACAATATTTTAAAGTTTATATCTTGTCATAGTTTTGGGTTGTTGTAGGTAATCACAAAATTGTGTAGACCATAAAATAATTCATCATAAATTTTAATATACACAAGACAGATAATCTCTAAGTCAAATACAAAGAGTAGATCTTTATGGTAGGCAAATATATTGCTGCCTAAGCACGGTCTCTAGGCAGGATAATTCACAAGTGAATTATACGCAACCATTACTTAGGTCTCTACCATCTCGTGTAATAGCAAAATAATATGATGAAAATGGTAATCATCGCAGGGATGTAGACCATTTATAACTATCCAAAGCCATTATTTTAGGAAAAAACACAATGTAGGTAATCATCAAGACTCAAAGGAAACATGATGTAGACCTCTCAGTAACTGTGACTTAATCACTGCTATGACACGGTCTCTAGGTAGGATAATTCACAAGAAATTAAACGCAGCCAATGCCATAGACTCCATTACTTTGTGTTAATTAACCAAAATAATCAAGATATTTATTGCAATTTTAAACCTACAGAAATTAAAGTTTTCTAATTCTGTGGATAACTTTGTTAAATTGCATCTAAGTCACTAGCTAATTTAACATGTATGTGGTGCAAAAGAGGTTTGGGGGCACCAACATACCCAATTCTATTATAAAATTACAAATGCAACATATATGTTGGTGCAAAAATAGGGGGTTTGGGAGCACCAACATATTCCAATTTAATAATCAAAGTCACAAGTGTAATATAATAGAATCACATATTGTATTGTAATATAATAAAACCAAACCACATATATATACAATGACAATATACAGCTGGTATAGAGCAGCATCAAACAATACAGATAACTGATGTTCTGTAGGGAATTAAAATTTAGCTAAACTCAAAGCTAAATTAACAATACTGTTGTTCATATGAAATTAACAAAGAAAATCTAATTTTAGGACACAAAATGGAGCAAATTAAGCTTAGGCAAGCAACAATAGGCCTAGCAGCCCGCCCAGGGGGCACGTGGCCAAGCCAGCCAGCCAGCCAGGCAGTAGGCCAACCAGCCAGCCAGGTGTGCAGTCCAGCAACCAGCCAGGGCGGGAGAGGGCGGATGTGTGGGCAGGCCAACCCCACAGCTAGGGGGCATGGGTGCCAGGCCGCAACCTGGCCCTGGGCCACCATTTCAGCCTAGCTGGCCAGCCCCTGCCGCAAGCTACAAAAATGTCGGCGGTTAGGGTTTTGTAAACCCTAACCACCCAGGCCAAACCACCACCGCCGTAACGCCTCTTGCCGCTATCGCTCGCTTGTCACCACCACCACTCGCCGCTGCTTCCACTGCTGTTGCTCGTGTCGCCTAGATGCACATTGTTGCCATCGTGTGCCTCCTCTTCCTCCTCACATGGCGGGCTCAGACCGAAGCCCTAACTCCGGCCATGGAGGTTGGCCGACAGGGTAGACCCTGCTCATCCCTTGTGAGCTCCGACCACAAGGGACGTCGCTGCGAGCCAGGAAGGATCCACCCCCACCAGCCCTTCCGAGGCCACTCAGAGGGAGGGAACCGCCCCCTCCTCATCCGAGGAGGAGACAAAACCGGCTCCGAGGGCATTTTCGAGCGGGAGGGCATTCCGACATAGGCCATGGTGGTGGTTGGCCACCACGTCGGCATAGGAGCGCGGTCCGGTTAGTGGAGGTGGTGGCGGGAGCGTGACGTCGAGGTCGTAGGCAAAGCCAGTCGGCCACATCTCCACGTCGGCGCTGTAGTTGGGGAGTGGAGGGGTGCCACCGCATGTGGCCATGGTCGCCACCACCTCTATTCTATGGCAGCACAAGTGGGGCCAGCGGCGACGGTGGTGGTGGTAACAGCAGCGTCACTGGTGGCCTCGGCAACGTCGATGACATCGGTAGCATGTAACACCTCGGGTGTTTTAAATACTAAAACCTGCCATGTCATCATATGCATTGGACATCATTTCATATTAGTGAAAATTTTGATGTAGCTTACCTTTATGTTGTATGTGTTGAATTGTATTGTTTGAATCAAGTTCAAAGTTTTGTTTGGATTTTAATTTTCAAAAACCCTAATTTCAGCATTTAAGTTTGCCCTGGAAAACCCATTTCAAAATCTAAGCACATTTTGGGGTTGAGCCTAAAAGAAAAAGTGTAGAGCTTTTCGAGTTGTACAAAGTTGGTTTTTGGAGTTTTCAAAGTTGTTTTATAAAATTTGAAGTAATTTGAAAAGGCGTAATTCTTTAAATGTCCCCTTTTTGAATTCAAATTTGCATTTCAAAATGTAGACCTAATTAGGGGGTGGTTATGAAAGCAAAGTTGTAGAACTTTGAATTTTGAACAACTTTTATTTTTGGAGATTTTTGAGTTATTACATAAATTTGGGAGTAATTTGGAATTCAAATCAAGTGGCAATTCTGTAATTATGGCAAACAGGGCCATTGGGCAGCTGTCACCGCCGGCGGCCTTTCTTCGGCGTTCCAGGCACACCCGTGGCCACGTTCGACTCCACGCTGGCATGGAGAAGCTTCTGCACGTCGTCTTCATGTCCTTGGTCGTGTTATATAGCCCAGCCACTGTCGCCGTTCTTCTTCGTTTTCTTCCTCTATTTTTCCCGATAGCACCGCCATCGCTCCGTCGAGCTTTCACCAACGACCTAGCGCCATTGCTGTCTCGACAAAGCCTGTCCCAGCTTTGCCTATTCCTTGCGCACCCAGCCAACCAGCCTTGGTCGCTTGATTTCACCAAGAAACGTCGCTAGCCGCCTTTCTTCCTCGTGGCCGACAGAATCTCCATCGAGCGAGCGTCGTCGTGGCCAGCGCTCTACGGTGAGCCTCTGACCTTGTGAAGCCTTGTTTTAGCTTCGCCACGATGCTGTGGTGCTTCATGCTCATTTGATTGACCATTTTGTCCACCGCAGTCATCGGGACATCACCGTCATCGTTGCTTGCTCCGCCGTGGTTGCTGTGAACGTCGACCAGCGCCTCCATTGATCATCCGGCTTGGCCTTTGACTCCAACGCGTTCGGGGTGAGCTCCTAGTGCTTCCTAGGCCATTTGTTTAAGCTCTACCAGTCTCACATCGCCGGCGTAGTGCAGCCGCACCATCATGGCCGCCATGGCCGGTGTCGTGCTCGGTCCTGGCCATGGTTGGTCTTGTTTGTGCCACCAATCGACGCGTAGGGATGTAGGGGTCATGTTGGTGTCTTCGCCGTCGCTGTTGATCTCATCGGCGGCGAGAAATCACCGGTCAAAGCTGTTGTCGCCGTGGTCAGCGCGGGAGGTCGGGGATGACAGGTGGGGTCACCTTGTCAGTGGCGGTTTGATTTGAAAATGGAAATTTTCTTTTTTCAGAAATGAATGAATAGTGTATACTTTTGTTATTTTTGTGCAGAATTAATTAGAGCTCCAAAAATTATGAAAATTTTTGTGTGACCTCTATGTGATGTATATTATTTAGGAAAAATATGAAATGTTGTTTTTCAGTATTTTTTTAATGTGATAAAAATTGCTCAATTAATTAATAAATGAGTTTCCATGATTTTTCTAGGCTTAATTAATTATCCAAAAATCATGAAAATTGTTTTGCCACTTAGTTATCATATGATGAACCTTTACAAAAATTTTGAGCTCAATTGGAAGAAGTTGATTTATTTCATAATTTTGAATTAAATAATTAATTCATAAAAGCAAATAGTAACCTTTAATGATTTAGGTTTTGTTTGAATTTTTGGATTGAGTGATGACCTTGGGTCATTAGTTGGTAATGATCCTTGGCAATTGAAGTAAGTGTTACGAAAAAGGTTTAGTTAGTTTGACTTGTAACTGTACCGCGAAGGAAAGTTGTATTCAAGTTTTTAACTTTCGCATCCATCATCAAGCATCATGTTTTGAATCCCGCATCATGTTAAACATGGCATTGTTACTACGTCTGGTGAACGAAGGTGAGCACGTGGTAGTTAATCAAGTTGCGAAGGAAGTTAATTCGTCTGTTGAGGTCGGATTTGATAATTGTGGAACATCTCCGGAACCTGACTTTTCCGCGAATCAAGGCAAGCCCCGGATGCATTTAAACCTACCTTGTGTTTTACAAATTTTTATCGCTTTTGTTTTTATATACTGCATTAAGTGATTAGGAGTCAAGTGAAAACCTAATTGGTGCATTACCAACCTTCTTTTTCCATATCTACCTTGTTACCAGTTTTAATTCGTAATACCTAGTTATGCTTAGCCATGCATATATAGATAAAGGTCAGGTGATTATCTATCACCGGTGTGATATAAAGAGGTTTTTGGTTACGGTCGGTTATTCATGTTGTCATGAGATATGAGCATGTGGAGTAATAAATCTAGACCGGGCGGACTCGGTGTGTGAGAGCCACAAGACATGGATGTCTTGTGAGCGGGTTCTTTCTACCTGTGTCGATTAAGAACCGTCCGTTGTTGAACTGTGTGAGATGAGACTTTGTAGTACTAACCATATACTCCGGTAAGCCTTAACTTGGCGATTCTATTACAAGAATGGCTACTCGCGCACTAGGAGTGGAGAGATGGCGAGAATAGCGTGTATCCACGTGGCAATGGGTTGGATTGGTGGAGTACTGTATTCTTGGGTGGCGCGGACCCGTTCTTGTTTTAGGGGACCTGAGGGTAGGTTGGTATATGTAGGTCGGGGACCTGCATATGTCGTGTGGTCTAGAATTCCCAGCTAGGTTTAATCGGTTCGAATCATCGTTGCTCCTCGGTTATGGAGACTCAACTCTCTGTTCATCATCATAGTTTAATAACTGGAACTTGAGTAAGGATTGAGAAAGTGTTGGATATGAAGTTTCATGATCTCATTACGGATCATGTCAGCTTTGTATATGATCTTTTTGAAGATAAAAATGTTGATATAAAGAATCTTGTTAGAGAGCTTTTACGCAAAAGAACTTTGACTATTGCTAAAGCCATACATTGAATCCCTAAGCCTGCATTCCTGAGTCTTCTCAGTTTTAATTTCAGTTAAGTCTTGTTGAGTACTTTTGTACTCAGGGTTCGTTGACCCTTGTTGCAGGTGAGCCTCATGAGCAGGTCTGTTTTGGACCGTGCTGCATGACTGTTGTTCAGTTCGATGACGATAAGTGAATGTGTGATCCTTGGGCAGGATACTTATATTGTGTGTTTGTATTATGTTACTAATGCCACTCCACTACTACTATGGTTTGTAATATGTATCGAACTTAGTTTGAAAGGTTTGAAACAACTGGTTTGTAAACTAAGTTATTGTAAGACTTCCACTAATTTACTCTGATGTAGATATTTAAATAAATGTTGTAATACTGCAATGACTCTGTAATGGGATCCTGCTCGGAAATCATGGATGATTCGGGGTTCCCCGAGGACACCCAACAGTCTTATTAAGTTACCAGGAACATATGCATAGTCGTCAGAGGTCGTTGGACAGTGACAGGTGCATGTGGGTCCTATAATTTAGGAGGTTCTGCCACATAGCATCCTCGGTGGCACCCCCACGCACCTGATGAACATGTTTGGGCCATGCGTCGGGCAGTCGCCAGAGGCGAACTACAGCGGGGACGACGGGCGTGGCGATGAACGGCGACGAACGGCGGCCACTACTCCCTCCAGTGCGGACTCCGTGGAAGCAGCGAGGAGGGATGCGGTGGTCGGAGATGTCCTGGAGGGTACGGTGGACGGCGCCCTGGAGCATGAAGCGGCGAAGGCCTCTGGCGTGGTTGCCGCGGGCGATGGCAGTCTCCACGGCGTCGGTGATCGAATCCACCATCGCATTCATGGAAGTTATGGGGTTTGCCATCTTCTACCTTGGGTTGAGATGCAACGACACCGGCGAAGTCCTAGTGAACTCCCTCTCCTTCCCTCTCCTATTTGTGTCAGCGATGTGGAGCGTGCGTGCGTGATAACGTGTTAGAAGAAAAGTGTCGATGGATGAAAAATGACGGTCTATATTGATTGATGAACAGTGTACATATATTTATACAAGCCTAATGGGCAGTTGCCTGTTGGCCAAAAGGTATCTCTACAGTGAACTGTAATTAGCAGTTGTTAATGACAAGATTAACTAATTGATCACAATTTATTTAATCTTAACAAATCTATTGCAACCTCCACCACTTCCCTTCCGATCCACCTCCGCTTTAATTATCCTGTAGGGCACCCTCGGCCTCCTCCGCGTTCCTCCATAGCGAGATAGGAGGCCCAGCGGAAGCCTACGCATAAATAAAAATACTGTAAACTACACAATTGTAGATCCCTTCAGTATCTAAGGAATTCGTATAAATATTATCCATGTACAAGGTTATATGAAAAGATATGGTTTTTCTAAAAATAGGCTGCACTAGCTAGTAGATAAATCGAGACAATTTCTTCACACCACTACATAGATTGCAACATTTTCATATAGTCACATATGAAAATAAAATTTACCGAAGAAAAATCTACTACCTTTTGGTTCACAACATTTTTTTGAAACCATCTTGTCACTAAAATAATCAATATAATGTTTAGATACAGATCTAAACATTGTATCCATTATTTACATATAAAAAAGGCCTCAAATGAGAAAAGCTTTAAACAATAGAGTTCTATATCTCTTTTTCAATATAATTTTCAAATAAATTTTATCATCATCTGAGTCTCTCTCTCTCTCTCTCTCTCTCTCTCTCTCTCTCTATATATATATATATATATATATATATATATATATATATATATATATATATATATATATATATATATAAGTTATGGTTTTGATAAGATGAGCTACAGGAAAAAAACCGCTAATTCAAATGGCGGTAACAAATACTCCGCCAAACTCAATCGGCAGAACGTACTTACCGCCACTTCTATCGGCAGTACTAGTATAGTTTTCTAATTTTTTTATTCTGACAACTATTTTTGCAAAACACGAACTTCATAAAAATATATGAAAGTAAAAAAAAAAATCAAAACTCCGCAGTGATTTTTTCTTTTGGGCAGAAAAACTCGGCAGAGGCTCGGCTGATCCGGGCTTGAAGCCTTTGTGCAGCCCATCGATTACGTGGCAGTTGCGGCCCAATCCGCCTGCCTGCCTGCCTACGTACTCCGTCGATGGTTGGCAGGCCGGTGTCCATACGCGTGGCGCTCGCGGATCGCCAACGGATGGGCTTTCCCTCCCTCGTCGCATCTGGTCCTCTGGCGCACGCGCGCTGCCGCTGGAGCGTCGCCGTGTCGCCGTCGTACGACTCGCACTTCCCAGGTGCGCCTCTCGACAGCATGAGTACAATATGAGGACAGCAGTCCAACACATAACCCGGAGCATAAGGGCACTCCCAATACAGAAATCACTATAGTTTCTATGTGCATTAATTGTACTGTCACCTAAGCATTTTGCTGATGTGGCAAGGTAGTTATTGAAGAGAGAGAACAAAAATCATAGAAACCGGGTCTAAGTTAGAAACCATGTCTACACGAGAACCAAGACACGAAGGGATGTGATTGGTAGCGAATGGAGAGAGAGTGTATGTGATTGGATAAAAAGTTGTTCTGTAGAAACTATCCATTAGAACCATGGTTTCTATACATAGTGTCTATGAAAATTAATAGGTATAGAAACTATACATAGTTTCTAGCATTGGGACTGCCCTAAGACCACCACCCAGCTCGTGTGTCACCTGTGACCCGTTTTACTAGGACATGTGCTGTCTTATTACAATTCCTAGAAACAAAGGAAAACTTAAAATCAAGGAAAAGTAGACTCAGCTCCCGAATTCACTGGAGGATCGTTACAATGGTCGATCTCTGATTAGTTCCTGCTTGCCAAAACTGCACCACCTGTTGGCAATCAGTTTCAAGCCAAATCTTTCGAACTCCTGACTGAGCCGCTAGGGCCAGGCCGTCCCGGCAAGCAATAGCTTCCATAGTGAGAGCATCAAGGCAATGATCATACCACTTGGCACTGCCTCTGACAAACACTCCAGCATCATCTCGCAGCACCGCACCTGTAGCCCCTTGCCATGTTTGTTCATAGAAGGCTCCATCCGTGTTACACTTGATCCAACCCTGAGGTGGCCGCTCCCACCTTGGTTCAGCTCTCTGTTCAGTCGGTGGCGACTGAAGATGCATCACCTGACCCAGGTCGTAAGCCAGGTCCGCTGACCATTGCACAGCCACTCGGATCGGCAGAGACGCCTCCCCATGTCTTCGTCTGTTTTGCTGCATCCAGAGCGCGTACATGCCAAAGATAATCGTTGCTTGATCTCGCTCCGAGCCAGCTCTTCCTTCTAACAGATCCAACGCCCAAGTCTCCTCATGTAGGGGCAGGAGCTTGACGCCAGTAATTGCTTTCGATTGCTCCCAGAACGACCTGCCGATCGAGCACTCCACCAAGACATGTCTGATAGACTCTTTATCTGCACCACACACTTCGCAGTTTGCAATCGGTTCCACATGCTTGTGGTGTAGTATTTGACGAGTCGGGAGAAACTCATGGACAACACGCCACCAAAATACCTTGATTTTTGGTGGCACCTTGAGTTTCCAGATTTTTCGCCATACTGTGTTCTCTGAAGTACTTGCCTCAGGCCCCTCATTATCCCTGATGCGAGCCATGTCTAACAGTTTATAAGCAGACCGGACAGAATAGAAACCATGCCTCGCCGGTTCCCATGCCCACACATCATCATGATGGATTCACGCCGGTGTTCGCAGGATAGCTACAGCATCGACCGGGATGAAGGACTGCTTGATAACCTCTTCATTCCACTGTCCTTTTTCCGACAACAGTTCAGACACCATTGACACCGGTTGCCCCTCCTCTGGCGTGAATGGTGGGGCCCCAAAATGATCTGGGAGCCAACGATCTCGCCAAATGTGTGTCGAGGTTCCATTGCCAATCCTTTTGAGGAGTCCTTGTTTCAAGACCTCCCGACCTGCAAGGATGGCTCGCCATGTATGGCTTGCATGCTTTCTCCTAGTGCTTGTCAGAAAATTGCCATCATGATAGTACCGTCCTATAAGCACTCTAGCACACAAACTGTCTGGATTAGTCATCAATCTCCATCCCTGTTTCCCCGGCATCGCTAAGTTGAAATTTCTCATGTCTCGAAAGCCCATTCCTCCCAGAGCCCTTGGATATGTGAGTCGATCCCAGCTTAGCCAGTGAATGTGCTTGCTGTCCGCTGAGCTTCCCCACCAATAGTTTGCAATGGGAGAACGCATCTTCTTGCACGTCGTTTTTTATAGTAGGAAACAACTTATGGAATAGGTTGGGACTGCCTGGGCAACTGATTTCACGAGAACTTCCCTCCCAGCACAGCTAGCCTCCCTTGCACTCCATGTACCAATCAAATTCTTTATCCTCGTCGGTATAAACTCAAAGACTTCCGAGGAGGAACGCCCCACATTCGTGGGCAGGCCCAGGTACCTTTCAGCCAGGGCTTCTTGCTCAATGTTCAGTGACTGCTGGACCTCCAACTTCATATCATCCATGCAGTTTTTACTGAAGATCACCGCTGACTTGTCCCGGTTTACCAATTGACCTGATCCACGACTACAGATATCAAGTAGCTCCTGCAACCGTGAGGCCCCTCTTTGCGATGTTTCTGAAAAGACTATGCAATCATCTGCAAAAAGTAAGTGCGAGATCTAGGGGGCATGGATACCCACGTGCACACCTCTGGAGAGATACACCGTCCCCATCGATTTCAGTAAGCATGACAAACCTTCAGCACAAAGAAGAAAAAGATAGGGGGATATAGGATCACCTTGGCCGATCCCCCTACTTGGCCTGAAAGAGTCAGTCAAAACACCATTAACTTGTACTGACAGAGAGACTGAAGTAACACATCTCATGATCAGCGACACAAATGTGTCACAAAAGCTCAATGCCAACATAATTCTCTTCAAATACTCCCATTCGACCCGGTCATAAGCTTTGGCCATATCAAGCTTGACCGCGCATGCACCCATCTTGCCCTTTTTTCTCTTCAGATAATGAGTGCATTCATAAGCTATTAAGACATTATCCGTTATTAGCCTTCCAGGAACGAAGGCACTCTGCTCTTCAGACACAATCTCATCTAGGAAGCCCCTCAATTTGTTGGCAAGAACTTTGGAACACAACTTATAGATGACATTGCAGAGAGAGATTGGTCTGAAGTTTTTCATAATCTGCGGATTCTTTACTTTCGGAATGAGAACGAGTGTAGTACTATTTACCTCATCTGGCATCTCACCCCATTCAAAAAATCCAGCACTCCTTTTGTAATACTCGGACATAGAAGCTTCCAGTGGTGTTGATAAAAACCGGCTGTGAAGCCGTCGAGACCGGGGGCCTTATTGGCACCCATCATAAACAGCGCCTGCTGGACCTCTTCTGCAATAAACGGTTTTGACAATTTGTCATTCATTTGTTCCATGCCTTTGATCGGAACATGGTCTAGGTGGTCTAGGATTGCCTCAGGTTGCAAGACTTCCTTGGCAGTAAAAAGCTCGGCATAAAACTGTCTTGCCACGCCCTCAATATCAGCTTGTTCAGTCACCATTGTTCCATCATCTCGATATAGAGAATTGATATGATTGCCCTTTGCTCTTTCCCTTGACTTGGCTTGGAAAAATGTTGTGTTGCGATCACCCTCCCTAAGCCAATCAATACAAGTTCTCTGCTTCTCCATCACTTCTTCTCTAGATAGCAGTTCTGAAATCTACTTCATCAGACGTCGTTCCTCGTTGGGAGGCCCAGCACCAATAGATTGTCCCCTGATCTGCTCAAGGTCCTTCCGAAGCTGTGCTAGGGTCTTTCGAACCGACCCAAACGTGGTGCAATCCCAACCAGACAGAGAACGACTGAGTTCACCAAGGTGGCCTGCAAGCTGTCCAAGCGACACATGAGCACCCGGATCCTGCCAGGCCAATTCCACCGCTTGCATGTACGTGGGATCCCGGCGCCACATATTCTCGTACATGAAACGTCGTCTCCCCCGTCTCCTCCTCGGTCGACCCTTGGTGCACTCAAGAACAAGGCAGCAATGGTCTGACTCGGTTGTTTGCACATGCCAAACCTTGACGTCTTTAAATAAATCAAGGAAAGCCAAAGACACCAGACCTCTGTCCAGTCGTACCTTGATGTTATCACTCCCATGCTTTCTATTATCCCAAGTGTAAGGTAGGCCAATAAATCCCAGATCCAAGAAGCCACAGGTTTGCACCGCATCGCGAAAGCCTTCCATCTGTCGTTCCGGTCTGGTTTGGCCACCAAATTGTTCCTGTGCCTCAAGTACTTCATTGAAATCCCCTGCACAAAGCCATGGGATAGCACTTTGAGTATTAAGGTATTTTAGACATTCCCAACTTCTATACCTCAATTCCCGTCTGGATTCTCCATAGAAACCAGTGAACCTCCATTGAGCAGTTTGTGTTCCCGGGTCAAAAACTTCGACGTCAATATGGAGCTTGTCGTAGCTCTGGAGCTTCACATCAACATCATGTGACCAGAGGAGTGCCAAACCACCACCTCTGCCAAAACTCCCGACCCCTAGGCCATTAGGAAAGCCAAGTGATTGCTTAAGACCATCCACTCAATCAAAGAAAAGACGCGTTACTGACAAAAAGACCAATCAGGGGCGGTGTAGCTGTATCAAGCTACGGAGTTCTTGAACTGTCTCGGATCGCCCTAGACCCCGGCAGTTCATACATAAGATTTTCATGGCGCCCGACGGGGCTGCCACTTGCAGCCGCCGCCGATTTTGCAGTCTGAGTGTTACCTCTCTTTTGTTTCTTCAAAGTCTCAATCATGTTGCCTCTGCTGCTGTCACCACTCACCACTCGTGTTCAATTGGCTGACCCGAGAAGTGACCAGACCAGCCGATACGATAGCACTAGAAACCGTTGCCGAGATATTCAAATCTGGGGTTTGGGTTACAGGATTCGTCACCTTCTTCGACTTCCTCTTCCTTGGGGGTGGCCTGCTGCCCTCCTGCATGACTAGCTGCCTACTTGCCCGTCACAGGCTTCTCTTTTGTTCCGGGTGCGTCCTCAGTCCGCTGCTTGAGCGGAGATTGAACCTCCTGATCTTCAGTGTCTCCCACATATTCCGATGAATGATGCAAACCATCGCCACCCATTGAGGAACGGGCGTCTCCAGAGCGGCTGAAGCGCGTTCTCGGTGGCTTTGATGCCGAGGAGGAGCCACTACCGAAGGATTCGGCTGCAGCTCCTTCAAAGGACGCCCAACGCTTCTTTCTATCCTCCGGTGCCCTAATCTGAACATCATAGGGTAATTTCCCCTGATCATCTCTATGCACCTGATGAAGACATTCCAACTCCGAGTGCCCGATCACACCACACGCAAAGCAGTAGTACGGAAGTTTTTCGTACTGAACTTGAAACCATCGCTGCTCCTCAATGGCAACATGAGCCCGGGCAGGAAAGCCCCGCTAGCCTTGCCATCCGTATCCACATCCATCTTTACCACTCGTCCAAGCAAACCCTTGGCACGAGAGCCTCTCGTCTGGTTCATCCATCCCAGCGGTAAATCCAAGATGCGTACCCACATCTCCAGCCGATCAAAAATAATTTCCGACGCAACCAGCTTCTCATCATAATTCTGTAGAATGATTGCATAACGTCCCACCATCCATATGGCGTCCCAGCCAAGGCACGTTCCATGTCTGGCCGGCAGCTAAACTCCGCCACAAACATGTTGTCTCCTTTCCCTCCGATCACCCGGAACTTGAGACCAGCAGGATTGCCCTAGGCCGGCTTCATCGCGGAGCGGATGGTATTCACGTGGATGGGCGTCGGTGAGAGCACCTTCCCCACCACCGTCCATTCCCAACTCGGTAGATTCTCCTCATCCTCCCCATCACTGAAATCCACCACGGCTTCTTCTTCCTCCGTTAGATTCAGCCGCCGCAGGAGATCAGTCACGTTAGGGTTAGGGCTAACACCCGCGTCCCCCGCGCTGCCATTCCTTTCCGACGCCATGTGATCAGACTAGTAAGCAAAACAATGGTGAACTGCGCTACAGAACGGCGCAGACACAAACGTTGTCCCAACCTAGGAAACCTAAGCGGCGCTAGTCCCTACGGAAATTTGTGGGCAACGGCGCCTGAGGCCCTATTCGACTTACCCCATATTCGGCTTGTTCGGCTTATTTTTTCAGCCGAAACAGTGTTTTTCTCTCACAACAATTCAGCCAGAACAGTGTTTTCAGCCAGTTTCAGCCAAGTTTCAGACCAGCGAACGGCTAACTGGCGGTATGCGGTGTCCGCCGCCGACTGAGGGTCGGCAGGCGTGGCGTGGGCGCCGAGACCTGGTGGTCATCGGCGTTGCTGATCCAGATCACCAGAGAAGATGACCTAGATCAAGGTCGGGGGCTGAGTCGCCTTCACGATCGCCTTCCATTTCCGGGCGTCATTCTAATCCACCGCTCGACCTGTCACTTGTGAATGGTCTGTCCGCGGCCGCGGGCGGGACGTACGTGCGCGCGTCCTCACTCCATCTCCACATCCTGCGCGGTCGGTCGCTGCGACTGCGAGCCACGTGAAACGCGGCCAGAGCGCCCGTGTGTCGGCGCGAGCTGGTTTTTCAGGCTCATAATACGAATGGCGCTGGACGCCCTCGTCCTCTGGGGCGATGATTGCCGATCAGTCTCACTCCATCCGTCTGTTGATAATACCTAGCCTCTGGATTTTAATTTGCCCCTTTTTGCTACACATACACAGCGCGATGGATCCCGACGTGACGCGCGGCCAAACTATATGCCATCATGCCCGACCTTCGCGCACGCAGATGCAGGAGTGTGTAGTTGATAGTCGGTGCTGGGTCGCTCTCCGCGCTCTCAAATCCTGCTGTTTCTTCCCTTTCAACGAGTCGTTTGTACGTAGGGGCCTTAGAAAACGGCCGGCCGGCACACGTACCTGCTGCTTCTATCTCGTGCTCGAAACTGCCGTCTCGTCCGTAAGGGGACATGGCCATGTTACGCACAGCTCAATGGAACGCACAAAATAATAAAGGGGAGACGATCAATTGTACACATGAGTGGAAATTTACTCTGTATATACGGTACATACTTAAAATTGTGAGATTTTGTGTGCGCGCATAATAATAAATTAAACATGGTAATATAGAAAACCTATGACACATGTATAGCTAGCTATAGATAGAGTAGAGCTTATATTAACTTATTCTGCACAGGTTCGGAAATTAAAGGGGAAATATATATAAGGACATCATTTGCTACACCAAGATTTAATTGCTCGATACCGACTACGCGTAATCGCGAGCGACGTTGATCCTCATCGTACTAGCTAGTAGTACGAACGAACACGCCGCGCCCGTCGTCGTCACAACTCACACGTCGACAGTGCAGTCGGCCGGGTGCGTGAACTTGAGCGAGACGGTGGTGTTGACGCCGGCGGGGACCCCAACCCCCGACGCCGCACTGGACGTGAACGCGCTGCCGGCGAAGGCGCTGCCGCTGGTGGCGAGCAGCGCGGGGCAGGTGACGAAGAGGTGGTAGCCGCCGGAGACCCAGCTGCCGACCTTCCACTTTACGCGGCCCTCCACCTTGACGTGGAGCAGCACGTAGCCCGCCGCGATGTCCTGCTTCATGGCGTCCGCCACGTACTGCGCCACGGGGACGGCGTCGCCCGACATCACGGGTGACCACACCGACACGTCCTTGTGGCCCTGGTAGATCGACGGCATCGACACCGGGACCGTCACGGGCTCGTCGCGGTACGTCGTGAACGCGTCCAGCGTCTTGTAGTACACGCCCACACGGTCGTTCGGGTTCCGCGACGCGATCGTCACCTGCGTGTGGGTCGTGCCGGCAGGTACCACCGTGCGTTAGTTCGTCCGCCTCCGTCACGAAATCGGCCGGGGGTGGCCAAATGCATGCATCAGACTAGCTAGCTAACACGTCGTGCGTACCTGGAGGTCGAGGGAGAGCTCCGGGTCGCTGAGGTCGATGGACCGGAGCTGCACGTCCTGGAGGTAGAAGGACGGCTTGGAGGGGTGCAGCGCCAGGTAGATGACGAGCACGATGAAGCCGACCACGGCGAAGAGCGTGAGGATGCAGGCGGCGATGGAGCCGCAGCAGCGGCGGAGGATCCAGTCGCGGTGGTGCTTCTCCTTGCTCATGTCGGCGAGACCGACGACCTGCTGCCCTGCCGCGGTGCTGGACTGGACTGGACTGGGACTGGGAGCTCAGCTGGGCTGCCTTGCTGCTGGCTAAGCTTAGGACTGTGCGCGCATGTGGGCAGTGGGAAGCTAAAGTGTGGCGCGAGTGGGGGTGGCCTTTTATTTACTCCAGCCGGTAGACTAATAAACTAGAAGAGGTATATGGTGAGGTGCGTGTTTTAAAAAGGGGCTTTTGTTTTTGGCTTACAGGGCAGGGGATGGACGAAAGCTACAGCTCAACCATCGAAGATTCCTCTGCTTCTTCCCGGGGCCCCTTTGAGCATGGAGGTTGCCTATAGCCTAGTGCATCTGCCCTGAGATCCGTGCTGGGCCAGTGGCTACTGGTTAGTCCGGGTACTCTGATGCTGCTTGAGCTTCACTCCACGCCGGTTGGTCAACTGGGGACGTTCTTGCATATGCGCATCGAGGTTACAGGTCGACTCTCGGCCGTATATTCCTGTGCCATTGACCAATGTTGCCGAAATACTCCTGCTTCACATAATTCACACATGCAAACGCATACATATAAGACTAGATTTTTGTACGGCTGTCCGATCCCCATTTCACGCGATGAACAACTCCAATGTGTGGTAGTCCAGACTGGCTACATCAAGCCTGCATGGAGATACCTTAGCTATGTCCTCACCCCCTTTGGATTTCTCCCATCTCCAGCGCCGGAGGGCCTAGAGCTGCGCGGCGCACAGCGATCCCGAGCGAGGGACGGACGCCGGAGCCCGGAGGGGCGTCGGTGCACGCGCCCCCTCGTGCCGTCGCGTCGTGAGCACGCAAGCTTGCTTGCGTCGTCGACGGTTGCTACGTCGTGTCATGCGGTGGTGCCACGCGCGCCGCTCGGCTGATGAGCCGCATCGATCAGGTGCGCAACCAAACAAGGGAGGCGCATGAATCATGGTGCCCTCCGTTCCTTATCCCCCCCACTCCCACCGACTGCCATGTGCCCTACGGCAGCGCACCAGCACGCATGTATGCCTAATCACTCGATTTGCCTCCACTGAGCTATCGCTAGCTCTAATCAGAATCCAGTAAAGGAATGGGAAATCACACTGGCCACGGCTGTGGTGAACAAAATAGTAAATCAAGGGAGGTTGAATCACTGCATGCTGTTGGTGGATAACGTTGTGCATGGCACGTAAACTCGTACGTACAGTGCTCTTCTTTATGAATTCTTTTACCAGAAGCTTGGGATCAAAAGCATCAGATCAGACGCGGCCTTTTGGATCGTTTCATTTCCGTCCATTCCTAGGTAGTGTCTCCGTGAGTCAGCATGACTTGACAAAGGCCGTCTCTTTTGCCATACAAAAAAAAGAGGATCGATCTGTTGGGTAAATCAGCGCCGGAAAACCCCACAGTAAACTACACTGACTTAGCCAGGAAGACAAAATGATCCGGGGTGAGTTGAAACCACACCGCACCACTATTTCCGCGGAATTTTATCTGATTTGTCGACTAGTGATGATTGATTTCAGGAACACCAGCTCGCAGGCACAAAATAATTTAGAACAAAATGATTAAATAAATACATACAACACGGCTGGAGCAGGATGCATCATCATATATACATGCCACCTACCCTGTACTGCATCCAGCACCATAGAAAGAAGATACATTAGATTCAGGACCATTAGAAGCTTGTAAGTACAGAGCAAAGTAGCCAGACGATTCCTGCCACTCTTCTGCGGGCGGGCTGTGTGTGATGGGGTATGTCACCTACCGTCCCATCTCTTCTGTTCTGTTTGGTGAGCAGAGCTAGCATAGCAAATAGCGTTAGCCGGCCAGGAATCTCCCTCTGTTCCCTCAAAAAATAATCTCCCTCTGGCTGATGGAGTGTGGCATGCATTTTGCGGTTGGTAGCGGAAAGCGCAGGGAATTATTTGCGCCATTTTACGGTTGGTGGCGCAAAGGCCTAGAGAATTATTTTGATGGACCTTTGCTCGCTTCATTATCTTGCGCGGGGAGGGTGAGGTTGGGAATCTGTCTACTGAACATTCGGTTGATTTTGGGCTCCCTAGCAATCGGTTGTTTCGAAGCCCCAAAACAACCGGAAAAACAAAAAAAAAAAAGAAAAACGGTTGTTCCAAACCAATGAAACAACCGATTTATAAAACCACAGGATCAACATCCAACAACTTCTGTGCTTTGCTGTTGTAGGCCCAAAAATTGAGAAAGAAAAGATCCAAACAACAAAAAGGCAATTGGCCCAAAAATGAAACTCAGAAAACAACGGAAACAGAAGCCCATATAAAAGCCATCAACTTATTCACCAAGGAAAAAGAGAATAAAAAAAACAGATCTGAATCGAACAAAAAAAATGAGACGGGTGATAACTTACCTACGTGCCGAACAAGCATAGAAAGAGAGGGGAAAAAGGAAGATCGAGATCTACAGATGGATGAAGGAGCAGATCTGGAACTACAGAGCAACAAAGGATCAACATCTACGGTCAGGTGCATCCTACTCCTTGCACATCACCCACGGCACAGCACTTCCCAATCCGATTGCCATACTGATTCTCCATCACTGCAGTGAAAAATATCATTTATGATGTAAATTAATTTGTGTCCCTAGTAGTCAATAGCATGCAGTAGTAAGTTAATTTGCATTTCCCAAAGTGATCGGCGTGCAGTAGTAAAAACGTTAGTAGCATGTATTTCTTCTCTAGTAGAGTGGCCAGCTTGCGCACAAAGGGAAATCATGACTACTCAAAACAATACTCACCATGATTTCCTACATTGTTATTTCCCCTTCCAGCACTAAAAATCTCTCTGTGTCAGCTGCTCAGTTAACATACAAATTTCTAATCTCTATGCTTGGCAAATATTCATGGTTTTATTAGTCAATCTGTCTACCAGGGAAAATTAAGTTTTCAGACAAATTAGATTAAGTCCTGAAAGAAATATGCTTGCCATGTAGATTATAATTGGTCTACTGGACACACTACGAAATTTATCAAATATACTCGGTATTCATTTGCAGTATACTCTCTTTCATTGTCCAAAATGCATCTAACAAAACTAGATGTAACAAACTCTCTTCTTAATGCAATGTCATGCAGTTCTCTTGCATGTTCAAGAAAAAAAAAAGTTGTCTAAAATGCAGGATCTGGAGGCCAAAATATTTAAATCTTTCAGATCTATGAATTTAACACAAAATAAAAAAAACAGTATACACAGGAGTACAGGGCAATCATGCCATATTCAAGATCTAATCAGAAATGATCCATTTTATAATCACACATGAGGTTCATAAAAAAGGTATATAACAAATCATTCAAGCATCCAGCAGTTCAGCTGAAGTAAGAGCCTGCATTTTTCTAGCTCTACACTAGAACCACAAACAGTCAGCCTACTTAGATTTACAAAAATGCATGAAAAAAAAAATCAGCACATATCTAGGCAATGCTGCCTAAAACAAGGCATCAGAGCATTTAGCCCACCGAGCCCTGGGTGTGGAATCAGTAACCATGCATAAGGTGTTTCTGGTAGCGAGTCAGAAAACTAAACAAACTATCCAACAGTTTCATACGAGGGGATTCCCAGAAAAAAAAAACATGTTCCACAGAGTGGGGGAAAGTTTGGTGCAATATGCAATTACATCTAGCATCTAATAGTTGTGAATGTGTGTGCCCTTTAGGAGACTACAGGTTCAAGAACTGAAGGCCCCGTTGGCTTCGCTGAAAAAGCCGAAACACTATTCCGGTTGATTTGTTGTGAGAGAAAAATATTGTTCCGGTTGAAAAAACAAGCTGAAAAGTACGGATTATAAGACAAACGAACAGGGCCAGGAACTAAATGAAAAATAAATGAAAATGGTCATCCAAATAAATTATGAATACTGCATGTTTTAGTCCTCACCTGATTAAGCATCCACTTGAAGCCAATAGCAGCAGTGCAATCAGCAGGTGCACAAATGCATATTCCATTCAGTGCCAGTATATACATTGCAGCCCTTTTCTGAGGTAAGATCTGTTATTTTGTAACCTTCTGCTACAAAGTAACAAACCTGACAGCAAAATAACACAAATATGAATACTCAGGTGGGTTGAAGCATCCATTTGGCTACAACCCTAATAAACAGTGTGTAAAACAGGACAAAAAAATTCTATACTGACTAACTTATTACTACATTTTGCATGTACGATGGAGTGGGGGATACATGTAAGGACAAGTTTACAGCGACATCACTGCAAGAAAACCAACTGCAGGTAACTTCTGAAACATAAAAATTTGCAAAAAAGAAAAAACAATACTTCATACTATAACTTAAATACTGTATGAAATTCATATATCCAAGACAAAATTTGAAAAAACAGGTACAATTGCCATACCTTGCAAGCAATCCAATTGCAGCAACAACTTCAAGGCCTCTGATGAACCAATGGCAGGACGAGTTCGGGCTGATGTACAACTTCCAGGTATGAAAAAATAAATAATAAAAAAAGACATAAGATAACAGCAAGTTTTGTAAACCTTGATCATGTACTGTTTACAGATTGATGAAGGGACATCAACACAAACAACAAATACAAAAGGAAATACTTCTACTGCTAGGGGAAGTTCAAACAATGAAAGAACAGAAATGGGACAATGCAGTGCAAACCTGTTTCAATGGCATAGCAGCAGCCAGGTGCGTGGAAAAAAATGTTGATTCATTCTTTACAAAACCTGAAAACACAAAACTATAAAACCTGATACAAAAAAAATCACAGGAGAGCTTGACAGGGCTGCTAATGGAGCAAATCAGAAACTCCCAAGAAGAAATGTACTTGGTAAAACATATTTACACTTCCAAAAAAATTTATTAACTTGCATGTGCTAGGCACCTGAGAAAAATCAGTGTATTCTTTTTCTAATAACATTTGAACATGTTTTCAGTTATCTCAAGAAATGCAGGGGTCGTATACAAGTATGCTGCTTGGTACACAGCTTTTTCAGGTAAAAAAACAAAAACAAATTATATAGATGCAAAACGTTGAATAATACTACTCAAAAGACAATGTACTTATTTCTATTTAACAAAAAATGCTATTGTTATTTAATACACAGGAAAATCTACAAGGACAGACACAAATTTCAGACTGTTGCACAGGGGATGACTATGTCTTATCTAGAAAGCAAACAGGGAAACAGGTAAAAAGAATGCCATAAAAAAAAGTTGACTAAGCACAACAAACCATCACAAAAACTTGCCTTTATTCCTAACAATATATTTTTGCAGATGGCTCTCGGCAACATGAACAACAGCCCTGAGAGAAACAAAGATTTCAATAACTCAACTACAGAATTTGAGGTAAGACTCTAAAACACATGAAGTCGTATTATATATATGTATTAACAATTTCAATATGATACAAAAAAATATGAATAAGTACTTATTACATTAATAATTTTCAGGACTACCAACTCAGGGACTGGGATGAAGAATACTTATCAGAGCCTGAAGAAGAACAATGGCAGAATGGCATCTTCAGAAACATGGAAATTCAAGAGATATGAGAACGAACAAGTGCCGTAAAAGATTCAACAATGACAACATCAGAACAGAGCGTGCCAGCTGAAGAAATAGACAGAGCAGATAGAAATGGAAGCCAAGAACTCACTGAACAAGAGATTGATGATTTTATCAGTAGAGAACAGATGGCAGCTTCTGAAGGAAACAACGCAGATATCAATAGCTTGTATACACCACAGTTAGGGATGGAATTTAAAACCAAAGATGATGCTCAACACTTTTTCAACTTCTATGCATACCTTGCTGGTTTTGAAACAGCCGTAGTGCATGTCTTCAGAACTGCAAGCAAGAAAAGGAATAATGAAGTCACCAAAGTCACAATCAAGTGTAACAAGTATGGAAAACAAGAACCAAAGACAGTAGATCAGCAGGAGGTAGCAGTGGACAAGGATATTGGAAAAAAGAAGGGACCAAAAAGACAAACAAATGTAGTAGTGAAAACAGACTGCAAGTGTGTTATGGTTGTCAAAGAAGAAAATGGAGTTTGGAGGATTATTAGACTTGATTTGGATCACAACCATGAGCTGCAACCAGCGCACAGAGATCAGCAGTTTAGTGGACACAAGTATATGACGGATATGGAGAAGGCACTCATAAGGACCTTGAATGAAAACAATATTCCAACAAGAAAGATGATTTCTATACTGTCCTATCTCAGAGGAGTCACAACACTTCCGGTGAAGAAGAAGGATGTTAGCAACTTCAGAACAAAAATAAACAGAAAGGTCAGATGATCAGATATGACTAAGGTCTTGGACAACATCAAATCAGGAAAGCTAATGATCCTAGCTTCTTCTACAAGTTTGAATTAGATGAGGAGAACAAAGTAAAAAATATTTTTTGGAGAGATGGATCTTCGCTGAAATATTACGCAGAATATAGAGACTGTGTCAACTTTGACACAACATACATGACAAACAAATATAGGTTGCCATTTGTACCCTTTGTGAGTATCACTGGACATGCACAATCATGTATCTTTGGATGTGCTTTCCTACATGATGAAACTACAGAAACTTTCAAATGGGTGTTTGAAACATTCCTAGAATCAATGGGAGGCAAACACCCTAGAATCATAACAGACCAGGATAAAGCAATGAAAGCAGCTATTCAGGAGGTGTTCACAGATACAAGGCATAGAAACTGCTTGTTTCACATCAAAACAAAATGCTACTAGAAGAATATCAAAATATTTGTAGCAAAAGATGGCCTCTATGAAGAATTTGAAGACACGGTGAACAACAGTTTGACAGAAGAGGAATTTGAGTACTTGTGGGGGAAGATGATTGAGGAAAGACAGCTACAGAACAATAAGTACTTCACGAGGATGTGGGAGACAAGGGAAAGATTCATCCCAGTTTATTACAAAATGATTTCTTCCCTTGCATCCAAACCACATCAAGGAGTGAGGCTGTGAATGCAAGATTCAAGGAGAATGTGGGGCCAACCTACAGTGTTATCAGCTTCTTGGTAGAGTACCAACGCATAATAGATACAATAGATAGAGCAGAGAATCTAGAGGACCACTACAGCGCCCAGAAAAGGCCGAAGGAACTATTGTTTGGCTACACATTTGAGATACAAGCACAAGAGTTGTACAACAGGAACATATACAAAAAGTTCCAGGTACAGCTCAAAGCTACATCAACAATGACTTACAAGGAAATTCAAGAAGGCAAAGTGTTTGAAGTGTGGCAAAGAAGTAACCAGGTTCAGAAGCTACAAAGGATAAGAAAATACATAGTGTTTAGTGACCTCAGCAAAGGGGGAGAAGAATTCAATTGCATCTGCACCAAAATTAACAAAGACGGGGCATCCTCTACTCACACATCCTGAAAATGATGATAGAAAAGGAAGTCAGCAGGATACCAAATAAATACATAATAGATAGATGGAGAAAAAGGGATGTGAGATTGGTCAAGCGAAAAATAGAAGAGAACACAGTGGCAACAAGTTCATTGCTCAGGTTCAATGTACTGTCAAGGAAATCTACAATTTTGAATTCAAAAGCAGCTAAAAAAGAAGAAGCAACAGAATACCTTATGGCAGAAATGGACAGGATTGACTTGCACCTGGAAAAGTTGCTGGCACCTCAAAGAACTGATAAGCTCAGAATGAACTAAGTTCACATGAACAGGGAGTCAGGGACAGACAATAGAACCAACAAATGCAGCACTGAATAGTTCAGAAAGTAATATTGAAGATCCAGAAACAACAACAAAAAGGGGCAGGCCGCATTGCCGAAAAGAATAAAGCCATTAATAGAAGAAGTTAAACAGAAAATGAAGCAAAAAGAAAGCAAGAAGAAAAAGAAAGCAACATCAAATGAAAGCACAGGTAAAAAACATATAAAAACAACTTTTCTTTGTTCAGTTTAGTAGCTATTAAATTTTTTTCATACACAATCAGATAAAAAACAGCATTGATCAAAAACATTTTTTAAACTTGCAGGCTCACCAGTCAAGCCAAAGTCCAAGAGGATGAAGGAAGCTACAAAGAAGAACACTGATGCAGCATAAAACAACTCAAGAGGGCGAAAAGCAAGAAGTAGGGAGAAAGCCTTGATTGTGAAAAGGAGGATTGGATAGCAAAAGTAATAGTTGAAGCAAAAAAAGGAAAATGGTGTATCTATTTAGATATTTGTACTTAAAAAAAGGGCGTACCCAGTACACAGAGCTCCCGCTCTGTGCAGGATTTAGACATTTGTACTTGGTTAAAAAAAATATATGTAAAGGTGTTTGGTTAAATTATGGAGATATTGAACTTACTGTATGGAAAAGCTTTTTTAGAAACATCAATGATGCACTTGTGGGTTATATGCAATGTAGAGAACTATACAGTGCTAAAAAAATATATCATTCATATTCAATATAGTAAGGTACCAAGCATTCAAACACAAAAACCTACTGATTACAGGAAAAAACATATATGATAATAAAACTTCATAGCACAATGTGCAATCATGCACGTCACTGCACACTCATCTCCTAGAAAAAAGGGACAGGGAAAACATCTATACGTAGTACACCAAGAAAAAAGGGACAGGGAAATACACCAAGAAAAAAGAGCTTCCATCATGTTGAGGCTACAGCTCATGCATATCTACATAGCTATATTTCTGCATCAATTTTCTAACTATGACCATTTTGAGGTTCTCTCTATTCACATACCCCGAGGATCAATGCCCTGTAGTATAGAAAGTTAAAAAGAAATGTATCAAATAAAAATGGAAAAATGAACATAAGACCAAATGAGAAAAAGGATGTCAAGCTAACCTGCTCAAATAAATTCTGTACTAGTGTTTTGTCAACAACATTCTTCTTGCTGAAAAAAGTGCATTCCCAACCTTGACTCTTAGACTAGGGATGTCAGACTGATCAAAAACATGCCTAAGGTCGATACTGTTATCCCATAACTCCATGAACTTAATACCAAATATGCCACAATCAGGTCTGATAGAAAAACACAAATATCAATCGGTGCAGCTTAATAAGAAGACAGAAAAAATTGAATAGATTAAACTTACATGTTGTTATGTTTAGGGACAGGAGGGTACACAACTGAAAAAACATCCAGGTCTAACTTTACTTCAGCGTGTTCATACCAACACTCTTTGAAAGCCGGAATCTGCACAAAAAAAAAACAAAAAAAAAACAGATGTTGCTCTACATTGCAAATGCAACCTGAAATATATAGGCTAGAATTATATGGAGCTGCAAGATACTTACTGTCACACCCAATTTTAAGGATAAAATATGATGCAAAATCTTATGTGCGCCCAGAGATCAGATCACACACATAAGCCGATAAATTATGAATAGTATCATCACAAGTGTTTATTACATCACAAATAAGACAGAGTTTTCACATAAATATAGCAGAAGTATAAGAAAAGATCTCTCGCAGAAGCTCCATATCACAGGAACGTCAACTGGTTGATCACAAGACTAGTAATCCTCAGGAAAATTGTCGTTACCATAGCCATCTGTTACCCATCTAGGATTTTTATCCAAATAATAAAAATAAACAAGCGTAAGTACATGTCGTACTCAACAAGTGTAACATGGGGTCCATGAGGCTCAAAAGGCTTGACACAGGTTTAACAACATTTAGTTTTTAGTTGTCACAATTTTAGCTTAAGAGTAGCAACAAGTTGTTTTAATTCCCAATGCAAAACACATGATCAATGTAAACATGATTAATGAATAGCATAAACAGATAATTCTTAATATTCATCTATTCCATAAGGGTTCCAAGGTCGCTCGTGATCGTGAGCACGACTGATATACCAGTTTTACACTCTGCAGAGGTTGTACACTTTCACTGTGAGTCGTGATACCCATATGCCCGGGTTTGCAACTCCCAAAACACTTTCAAGGTGAACAGGCAGGGGTCACTATGAAGCCTTTCAAAGGTTCGTCTAATAAGTTAGGGCCACTAGGTTTCTGTGGCCTACGAATGTAGGGCTCCTCTTCCAACAGACACAATGACGTGCAGCCTATATACTGACAGACAAAGGCTGCACTATATCCAACCCGGAACACACCCCTCTTGCGCTATAAAGGTAACCTCTAACAAGCTAGAAAAGGTTCTCCTACTGAGCTAAAGCCAGAGCCATGTAGCTCTCATAGTTGTACTGTAAGTCCTATGAAAGCATCTAGGCCCCTAGTTGGATTTCGGTGATTAATGTCAATACAATATTACTATGACTAATGTGTGTTTTACAGAGGCAATTAAGTTAGGTCATGATAATGGAGATCGATTGGGCAATCGAGTTGGTCATGCCCCTACAATGAAAATCATTTCAGTTTTCAAAGGATAGACGACAAGGTTAAGGATGACTAGTTCTAAGTGTCGATTGGAGTTGGAGTGACACTTAGAGTAGTTTAGGACTTTGTTTTTCCTTTGGCCGTACTATTAAGGGGGGTATGAATGGGTAGCTTAACCTAGTTGAGTCTAGTGAGTTAGGTGTGGTGCACACTTATTAAAACTAGCTCTAGGTAGCTCCTATGAATGCCTAAAATCTTTTGGAGCAAACTTCATTCACATATGTTCGAGAGTTGAAAGTGAATGGAGGGTCAAATGCTGACCGGATGCTGGCTCCGGTGTGACCAGACGCTGGCCGCAGGGTCTGGTCAGTACCTTTGATCAGCAGACTGCGTTTGGTGCGATCGGACGCTGGAGAGGTCAAGTGACCGGACACTGAGAGGCAGCGTCTGGTCGACTCCAGTAAGGTTCCAGAGAAGGGAATCTGTGACCGGACGCGTCCGGTCAGTACTGACCAGACCCTGAGGGTTCAGCATCCGGTCGAGTCCAGTAAGCATCTAGTGAGGGTTTCATGCGACCGGACGCGTCCGGTCAGTGGTGACTGGACCCTGCCAGCGTCTGGTCAACACATTTCCACTAGTTCGTGGGTTGAACTGACCAGAGCGTCCGGTCAACATGACCGGAGCGTCCGGTCACCCCGTAGAAGCTCATAATGGTTCGTTTTTCAGGCTGCCTTATAAATAGAAGCTCCACTCGTGTGTGAAGCTACTTTTGCTCATTCCAACAGCTGAGAAACATGTTTATGAGTGCCAAGAAGAGCAAGGTCCTAGTGAGGTGATTGAGATTTGAGAATCCAAGTGAGTAGCCTCATTAGTGATCAAGAGTAGCAAAGTGTGCATCCATCTTCTCATTAGGCTTCGCGTGGTCAAGTGAGAGTTCGTGCTTGTTACTCTTGGTGATCGCCATCACCTAGACGGCTTGGTGGTGGTTGAGAGCTTGGCGATCACCCGACAGAGCTTGTGGGTGACCCAACTCAAGTTGTGAGCGGCTTTGGGTGATTCGCCACGACGGAGTGTCGAAGAATCAACCCGTAGAGAGCACTTGATCCTTGCACGGATCAAGGGGGAGCTACACCCTTGCACGGGTGCTCCAACGAGGACTAGTGGGGAGTGGCGACTCTCCGATACCTCGGCAAAACATTGCCACGTTCTTCTCTCTCTTTACTTTGAGCATTTACTTTGAGTATTTACTTTGAGCAATTCAATACTTGTCTTTACATTCTTAGAATTGCTATGCTAGAGTAAGTTTGGAACATAGGTTGCAAGTCCTTTGTACGTTAGTTTGATAGAAATACTTTTCTAGGCACAAGGGGTTAATTGGGCTATCCGTAGGATTTGATTATTACAAAAAAATTTAGAATTAGCCCAATTCACCCCCCCCCCCTCTTGGACATCTTGATCCTTTCAATTGGTATCAGAGCCTCATGCTCATGTTTTAAGCTTAATCGCTTTGAGCAAGATGTCTCACGTGGATGGACCTCCTCCTATCTTTGAGGGAGATGACTTTCCATATTAGAAAATCCGCATGGAGACGTACTTAGAAGCTCTAGACGTTGGTATTCTTAGAGCCGCCTCTCAAGGCTTCCCAAAACCTCGGGATGCTACTAACCTATAAGGCGATGAGGTTAACTATGAAAAATGGAATGCAAAGGCTCGAAATACCATCTTTAGAAGCCTTTGCAAAGATATGTTTAACCGTGTAAAGAACCACAAAGACGCCCATGCACTATGGTCAGACATTTGTGCGCTCCATGAGGGAACTAAAAGTGAGCGTGAGGAACGCTATCATCTTGTGATTAAAAAGCTAAATTCTTTTGAGATGCTTCCCAAAGAAAGTGCTAATGAGATGTATTCTCGTTTAAATATTCTTGTAGAGGAAGTCAATGGGCTTGGACTTACTCAAATATCGCCATCCGACGTTGTGAGAAAGATCTTGAGTGTCCTCCCCATTGACAAATATGGGCACATTGTGACCATGCTACATCAAGGTGATCTTTCTGCCGCTACACCGACATAAATCTTGGGAAAGATCAATGCTCATGAGATGTACATGCACATCATACCACAAGATGGCTCATCCTCTACAAAGAAGAAAGAGAAGGACTTAGCATTCAAAGCTAGCCAAGATAAGGGCAAAGCAAGACTTGAGTATAAGAGCTCAAGTGATGAAGATGATGAAGAAAGTCTTGCTCTCATGGTGAAGAAGACCGTCAAGATGCTAAAATGGCTAAACAAGAGTGGCATCAAGTTTGACGGCAAGAAGAAGAAATTCTTCACTAGCTCAAGAAGAAAGCCAATCTCCAAGATGGATTGCTACAATTGTGGCGAACTTGGTCATCTAGCTCATCAATGCACAAAGCCCAAGAAAGACAAGTTCAAGAACAAGGGCAAGAAAGATGACTTAAGCAATGAAGATGAAGATGAGAAGAAAAAGAACAAGCCATACAAGAAGAGAGATGGCAAAAAGAGGGACTTCTACAAGAAGAAGAAGAGTGGCAAGGCCTATATTGTCGGTGATTGGCTCACGGACATTGATTCATCAAGTGGATCATCCGATGATGATAGTGACAATAAGAAGGTGGCCGCCATTGCTATTGATCTTGCATCTTCGCCGCCACCATCGCCATCATCCTCTACACACCTATGCCTTATGGCCAAGGGTGAACGCAAGGTAACTAAGAGTGATGATAGTAGTGATGATGAGCAAGCTAGTGATGATGATAGCGATAGCGATGATGATTCACCTACATATGATGATCTTGTCAAAATACTAAGAAAATACACCAAGATCATTAGAAAGAGTAGAGCTACAAATGAAAAACTTGATGCTAAAAATAATTCACTCTTAGCTAAGTGTGATACATTGGAAAAGGCTAATGATGAGCTCAAAGAAACAAATGATTCTATATCATCCAAACTCAAGGAGCTCAAATCTTCTAAGAAAGAGCTTAAAGATAAACATGATAAACTTGAGTGGGTGCACAATGAGCTTATCACTAGTCACAACAAGCTAAAAGATGAATATACAACTCTAAAGATCAATTATGATACTCTTGTTATTGCTCAAGAATTCTTACCAAATGAGCCACATGATGCTACTAACCATGTTGTTAAGATTGATATAGCTACCTCATATGATGATTTAATTGATGAGAGCATTGAGCATGGATCTAGTAGCAAAGGCAAGCAAGTGGTTGAGTGCAATGACTATGATGAGTATGTCAAGCTCAAGAGTGATAATGAGAAGCTAATGAAAGATCTTGAAGAGATGAAGAGCAACAACATCATTGTGCTAGAAACTCTTGATCATGACAAAGAGTTGATCCTTGAGAATGAGAAGCTCAAGGAAGAGAACAAGAAGCTCAAGGAAGAGAAGAACAATGAGGTTCTCAAGGAAGAGAACAAGAAGCTCAAGATGGAGAAAGAACATCTCAAGATTGGGTTGAGCAAGTTTGCTAGAGGCAAGCATCTCCAAAGTGAGCTACTCATGAACACCGTCATGAAGATAGATAGAAGTGGCATTGGATATGTGGCAAGTATAGAGAAGAAGAAGGCTCAAGTTCAACAACAACAATCAAAGCCAAAGCCAAAGCTAAAGAGATGCTTTGAGTGTGGACAAGAAGGCCACTTTGCTCATGAGTGTCAAACTCCACCGCCACAACCCTTGCCCAAGCATGCTAGACCCTTTGCTTTCAATGCTCACTATATGCTTAGAAAAGATTCTAGTGGAAAGATAAAAGTCATGTTCTTAGGACCCCCAACAAGAGTAGGCCTAAGAAGATTTGGGTGGCTAAGTCACTTGTTGAGAAGGTGAAGGACCCTCAACAAGTGCGGATTCCTAAAGCTTGAATCTCTTGTGTGTAGGTGAACTACAAGACCGGTGGAAGTCATTGGGTTATTGATAGTGGTTGCACTCAACATATGACCGGGGATCCTCGTATGTTCACCTCACTAGATGAAGAGGTAGATGGACAAGAGAAAATAACATTTGGAGATAATTCAAAGGGCAAGGTTAAAGGATTGGGCAAAGTGGCAATATCAAATAATCATTCTATCTCCAATGTGCTCTATGTTGCTTCATTGAGCTTCAACTTGCTATTCGTTGGGCAATTGTGTGATCTTGGCTTCCAATGCTTGTTCATCGAGAAGGAGGTTGTTGTATCCAAGGTAGATGACAATCAAGTGATATTCAATGGATTTAGATACAACAACTTATATCTAGTTGGCTTCACCTCCGAAGATGCAAATTTAAAGACTTGCCTATTCACCAAAACAACACTTGGGTGGCTATGGCATAGAAGACTTGCTCATGTTGGGATGAGCTCACTCAAGAAGCTTATGAAGAATGATTTGGTAAGAGGGTTGAAGGATGTGAAGTTTGAGAAGGACAAGCTTTGTAGTGCATGTCAAGCCAGCAAGCAAGTTGCAAACACTCATCCAACCAAAGCTTTCATGTCAACCACAAGAGTGATAGAACTCCTACACATGGATTTATTTGGACAAATAACATACAAGAGTTTGGGAGGAAATCTCTATTGTCTTGTGATTGTGGATGACTATTCAAGGTATACATGGGTGTTTTTCCTTCATGACAAATCCAAAGTTGCATCTTGCTTCAAAAAGTTTGCCAAGAGAGCTCAAAATGAATTTAAAGTGAAGCTCAAGAAGATTAGAAGTGACAATGGCAAAGAATTTGACAACATAAACATTGAAGCCTATTGTGATGAAGTTAGAATCAAATATGAAGTCTCCGTAACTTATACTCCTCAACAAAATAGTGTAGTTGAGAGGAAGAACCGGACTTTGATCACTCTTGCAAGGACAATGCTAGATGAATACAACACCCCCGAAGCTCTATGGGCGGAAGCAATCAACACCACATGTTATGCATTTGGGATTTCCTCATTGAGAAGGGCTTCACCATTGGGAAGGTCAACACCACACTATTCACCAAGAAGCTTGATGGGCATATCTTCATTTGTCAAGTATATGTTGATGATATCATCTTTGGATCATCAAATAAAGACTCATGCAAAGAATTTGGTGAATTGATGTCGAAGGAGTTCGAGATGTCAATGATTGGTGAGCTTACATTCTTTCTTGGTTGTCAAGTCAAGCAAATGAAAGAAGGCATCTTCATCTCTCAAGAGAAATACACAAAAGATCTTCTCAAGAGATTCAAGATGGATGAATGTAAGCCAATCAAGACACCAATGCCTACCAATGGACATCTCGACCTAGATGAGGGAGGTAACCGAATTGATCAAACTCTCTACTGTTCAATGGTTGATAGTTTGTTATATTTGACCACATCTAGGCCCGCCATCATGTTTAGTGTGTGTATGTGTGCTAGATTTCAAGCTAGTCCTAAGGAAACATATTTAATTGCTGTAAAAAGAATCCTTAGGTATCTTAAGCACACACCAAGCATTGGCCTTTGGTATCCCAAAGGAGCTTTATTTGAATTAATTGGCTATTCCGATTCGGATTACGCCGGATGTAAAGTTGATAGAAAAAGCACATCCGTAGGGTACCATTTGCTTGCTAGATCACTTGTGTCTTGGTCCTCCAAGAAACAAAATAGTGTGGCTTTATCCACCACCGAAGCAGAATACATTGCCACGGGTGCTTGTTGTGCACAAATATTATACATGAAACAAACTTTGCTAGACTATGGTGTAGCTCTAGAAAATGTACCTCTTTTGTGCGACAATGAAAGTGTGGTAAAACTTGCAAATAATCCGGTTCAACACTCTCGCACCAAGCACATAGATATCCGCCATCACTTTCTAAGAGATCATGTTGCTAAAAATGATATATCACTAGAAGGTGTAAGAACCAAAGATCAATTAGCGGATATCTTCACTAAACCGCTAGATGAGGCTACATTTTGTAGATTGCGGAATGAGCTCAATGTACTTGATTTTAGCAACTTCACTAAAAATTGAGCTTGTGTTGTCCCTTGCATTCATTGTAATATACAACATGTTTAATTTTTCACAATGCATATAGGGCTTGTCTAACATGGTTAAGATAACCGCCGAAAAGCATGTGAAGAAGCTTAACCTTGGATCAAACTTGACAAGCAACTAGATTTACTTACAAGTATTGCATATGCATAAATGTTGTTTTTGTCGTTTTGTTCCATTTGCCCTCTTGTTGCCTATTTTCTTAAAAAGAATTATAGCCTAAGGCAAAATATTTTGAAAAATATGAGGGTTTGAGAGAGGTCACTCACATCAGTTCCAATTGGTGTTTATTTGGATCTTATTCAAGTTGGGACTTGATTGGGAACAGACAGCGCGAAGGAACTTTGAAGATTTGCTGCAAAAGGTGCACCGGACGCTGCACCGGACGCTGTTGTCCAGCGTCCGGTCAGTTCACAGGAGGTGAACTGCTGCTGAAGGAGTGATCGGACGCTGCGTTTGTGTGTCTGGTTAGGAAGGGATCCAGCGTCCGGTCGTTTGGAGAAGGAACATGCTGTACTGACCGGACCCTGCCTGCGTCCGGTCATGGACCACCGGACGTGTCCGGTCCCGATTCTAGAGGAATTGGACCTCTCTGGAATCGAGTAGACGCTGGGTGGTAGCGTCCGGTCGCTACCACCAGAGCGTCGGGTCAGTGGTTTTCGCGTGACTTCGGGACTCTTTCTCTGTTTCCTTATCTGTTGCGTTTGGGGGACCTATTTATTCAATCGACCGTACCCCTCTTGGCCTATTCCGCCTCCAGCCCATCCCGTGCCCTAACCGCCGACGCCGCTGTAGCTCACCACGCCGCCATAGCCGAGCCCACAGCCGAGCACCTTGCGCCAGCCATGCACGCCACCGCGCCTCCCCTGCCTGCGCTCGCCCCTGCCTTGCTTGCCACCGCGCCACCGCTGAGGAGTCTGCTGCCGAGCCTCACCGCGCGCCCAAGCCACCGCGCGCCTCTCGCAAGTCAGCGACGCTAGAGTCAAGCCCGTGGGTTCGGCGCCTCTAGTCATCCTGCTACTCAAGCAAGCGCCGTTCAAGCCCTAACCCTACCTCCTCGATTGGTAAGGCCTTTTCTGTCGATTCATCAGATTACCCATCATTTGCGCAGCAACCCTAACTTTGTTGTTGTCACTGATCCACGGCCAATTCTTCGTAGAGCTTCGAAAACCCTAACCCTAGTCGGTTCTGAGGTTCCCCGCGTGACGTTTTTTCTTTTCTCCAGATCACTGATCGTTAGGTAGCTTGCCCATCATCTCAATTTCGTACCTACATTGCTTGCTTCCTAGGTTTTCGCATCTATTAGATATATTGTATTTATTCATATATCCATCTATTCTATCGTGCAGAGAGTCGGTGCTATTGAGGTTCTTGTGGCAGTTGGCAGTCAACTCGGAGCCAAGCTCGCGAGTAAGGATCGAGGCCAAGCCTCGGGAGTGTCAGTTTGACAGTTGATCTTCATTAGCGACAGTTCATCCTCTTGTCAGATCAGATGGCTCGCACCAAGAACGTTGGTGGTGGTTCGGGTGATGATGATCGGAGGCCCCCGCCTCGCCAGCCTGCAGGACTAAAAGGAAGGCAACAAAGCAAGTGACATCCAAGAAGCGCAAGTACCCCAACGTAGAGACAGCGAGAGCAGCTGCAGTAGCTGAGGCCGTAGAGCGTGCCGAGAGAGGCGGTGCCCACAGTGGAGTCGTCATAGCAGATCAGCTGGCACCAGATGCGCAGGGCAGACTGAGGGAGATTGAGCGACTTCATGGTAGACCACCTAGGACTATCATGATGGCAGGTCGTCGTCTAGCTTTTGAGGAGCCTCAGCATCAGGGGGAGTCCCAGCAGGAGGCACAGCAGCAGCCCCCACCAGCAGAGCCTCAGCTAGCTCAGGACACTCAGGAGAGCCAGCAGGCCAAGGAGACTGAGCTGGCACCCCAACTTCGCTGCTCTGGTCATACCAGTGCTACAGTCCAGCGAGGCCAGCTACACAGCGCAGGGGTTCACATCCCTCACCCAGACCACAGGGTCCGCCTCCAGTGGTACACCTCGACTTGAGGGCCGCCATAGCCAGACAGGTTCACCAGCTGAGGTTTGTTGAGTTCGACGTGTGGTTCCCTCTGAGGAGGGATGAGAGAGCAGCAAAGGGGTTCTACACACCGCTCCAGGAGGACTTCTACAACGCATATCTGAACAGTGGGGCAGTGTTTAGATCTCAGAGAGTCTACAGTTTAGAGTCTATTGTGGCAGCAGCCAGAGAGCACATCCGCCCTTACTTGTCATATTTGCTGGGGCTCGCAGATCTGATTGGCCAGACAGGAGTATATGTACCATCTTGGGTCCAGCAGTTTTATGCTTCACTCTACGTTGATCCGCATCATAACTTCATTCACTTTGCATTCAACGGCAGAGATTATAGGGTGATGAGCTTCAGGGCCCAGGAGATACTGAGGCTACAGGATCAACCTATCAAGCTGCATGAGGTATGCTATGGACAGCAGGAGCCTCCCAGGTGTCCTCATGGAGGGTTGGTGCCTCCTATAGATCTGGTGCGACATTGCTTCAAGGAGCCCTTTGGTGAGGGGTCGAGCAGGAACCCCAGTGACCTAACACCTACAACTCGTGTGCTAGAGGCCATTATCAGGAGGACACTACTTCCCAGGTTGGGATACAGAGAGGGTTTGACTTGCCTATAGCTCTGGCTCCTGAATGCCCTGATGCAGCAGACCGTGTTTGACATTTGGGACCTCTTTCTATCAGAGATGGAGGATACTATTGCTGAGGGCTTCAAGGGTCACAGACAGCTTCCTTATGCACATTGGGTCACATTCTTGATGCTCAAGTCTGTGTAGGTCAGGACCCTTGAGATGGTTGCAGAGTACAAGGTTACCACCATAGAGTTTCCCGCATATAACATGGCATAGAGGATCAGGCACAATACTTTACAGGCACCCACTCAGCCCAGTCGTCGTCCAGATATTCCAGAGTCAGCAGCTCAGCAGGACGAGATCATTAGAGGCATAGCCGCTATAGAGGAGGAGCAGCTCGAGGCCCAATAGGGGATGACCGAGTCCAGTGATAGCTCGGATGATGACTATCTGCCGATTCCTCAGATGCCTCCACGCAGACATGATGCAGAGGCCAGCAGTTCTAGCTCAGCTCCACCAGCACCACAGACGGACCCCGCATTGATTGCCATACTTGAGCGGATGCAGCAGGATCAGGCTCGATAGGCACAGGAGACTGCGGCCAACTTCGCACAGTTCTAGGCTCGTCAGGACGAGTTTTAGAGACAGCAGAATCTCCTTCAGCAACAGCAGCAGCAGATGCATCAGCAGTAGTTACTCATGCAGTAGCAGCTTATGGGATTTATGTAGCATGTAGTGACAGCACTTGGGGCCCCACAACCACAACCTTCGCCCTAGCTTGCTCAGTCTGTCACCACTTCGACGACTCCAGCTATACAGCCCAGTGAGCTTTAGAGTTAGGGACAGCCTCCAGCTCCATTTGCTTCACCCATAGTTCAGGTGTCCTAGTGGTTGTCCTCACCAGTGGTAGCCCCACAGTTCATGCCTTTTCAGACGGGCTTCACACCAGAGCAGTCATCCTCGCTATTCGTGCCTGACATGTCAGTCTCCAGGAGTCTTGGAGCATCCTTCAGCGAGTTGACCGGCATGCCTACTCTGCCACACATGCACATCGACGGTCCCTCTACAGCAGCTCTAGCTATTATGACTACTCAGAGGCTCCCCTCGTCTGTCGCCTCATCAGATCCTACAACAGACGTCCTTGCAGCATCACAGGCAACACCTGCCCTAGCTCAGACCCAGATCGCTTCAGCGACACTTCCTACTTCAGAGGGTCAGTCAGTTCAGAGCTCAGGGTCAGATGATGATGGCGCTTAGTTTCATCTTGCTCCACGTACTTCAGCGCCCGGCTCGTCCGCTGCAGCCCCGCCGATCGACCCTTTGGTTTTGGTGTTTGACATCAAAGGGGGAGAGGGTTCGAGTATGTAGACTCAGGGGGAGCGAGTTTTAGGGGGAGCTAGTTATCTAGTATTAGTTTATTATATACATTTGGAGTTTTATTTGTGTGATACACTATTACTTATGCATTTGTGTGTTTACTTTCATGCATACTATTATATATATGTGATAGTGTTATCTACGTGATTGTGATATATGACATGTGTGCTTTCTACTTTGTATTATTTAAATGTCATATCACTTGTGTTATGCTCATTTGCCCTTGCTTCCATGTTTATACTTCGAAGCAAATGAGCTTTGTTACTTGTACTCTTGCTTAATTCATATCCTTTGAGTACATTGTGTTGGCTTGGGTCATATAAGCTTGCCTAACTCTTTTGTTCTTATTAACAAAAACTTATATGAACCAAGCCTATCAAAAACCTCACTCTTTCACATACTCGAGGTGGTATTGTCATCAATCACCAAAAAGAGGGAGATTGAAAGCATCTAGGCCCCTAGTTGAATTTCGGTGATTAATGTCAATGCAATATTACTATGACTAACGTGTATTTTGCAGAGGCAATTAAGTTAGGTCATGGTAATGGAGATCGATTGGGCAATCGAGTTGGTCATGCCCCTACAATGGAAATCATTTCGGTTTTCAAAGGATAGACGACAAGGTTAAGGATGACTAGTTCTAAGTGTTGATTGGAGTTGGAGTGACACTTAGAGTAGTTTAGGACTTTGTTTTTCCTTTGGCCGTACTATTAAGAAGGGTATGAATGGGTAGCTTGACCTAGTTGAGTCTAGTGAGTTAGGTGTGTTGCACACTTGTTAAAACTAGCTCTAGGTAGCTCCTATGAATGCCTAAAATCTTTTGGAGCAAACTTCATTCACATATGTTCGAGAGTTGGAAGTGAATGGAGGGTCAAATGCTGACTGGACGCTGGCTCCGGTGTGACCGGACGCTGGTCGCAGGGTCCGATCAGTACATTTGATCAGCAGACTGTGTTCAGTGCGACCAGACACTGGAGAGGTCAAGTGACCGGACGCTGAGAGGCAGCGTTCGGTCGACTCCAGTAAGGTTCCAGAGAAGGGAATCTATGACCGGACGTGTCCGGTCAGTACTGACCGGACCCTGAGGGTTCAGCGTCCGATCGAGTCCAGTAAGCATCCAGTGAGGGTTTCATGCGACCGGACACGTCTGGTCCGTGGTGACCGGACCCTGCCAGCGTCCGGTTAACACATTTCCACTGGTTCATGGGTTGAACCGACTGGAGCATCCGGTCAACATGACCGGAGCGTCCGGTCACCCCGCAGAAGCTCATAACGGTTCGTTTTTCAGGCTGCCTTATAAATAGAAGCTCCACTCGTGTGTGGAGCTACTTTTGCTCATTCCAACAGCTGAGAAACACGTTTGTGAGTGCCAAGAAGAGCAAGGTCCTAGTGAGGTGATTGAGATTTGAGAATCCAAGTGAGTAGCCTCATTAGTGAATCAAGAGTAGCAAAGTGTGCATCCATCTTTTCATTAGGCTTCGCGTGGTCAAGTGAGAGTTCGTGCTTGTTACTCTTGGTGATCACCATCACCTAGATGGCTTGGTGGTGGTTGAGAGCTTGGTGATCACCCGGCGGAGCTTGTGGGTGACCCAACTCAAGTTGTGAGCGGCTTTGGGTGATTCGCCGTGACGGAGTGTCGAAGAATCAACCCGTAGAGAGCACTTGATCCTTGCGCGGATCAAGGGGGAGCTACACCCTTATGTGGGTGCTCCAACGAGGACTAGTGGGGAGTGGCGACTCTCCGATACCTCGGCAAAACATCGCCGCGTTCCTCTCTCTCTTTACTTTGAGCATTTACTTTGAGTATTTACTTTGAGCAATTCAATACTTGTCTTTACATTCTTAGAATTGCTATGCTAGAGTAAGTTTGGAATATAGGTTGCAAGTCCTTTGTGCGTTAGTTTGATAGAAACACTTTTCTAGGCACAAGGGGTTAATTGGGCTATCCGTAGGATTTGATTATTGCAAGAAAATTTAGAATTAGCCTAATTCACCCCCCCCTCTTGGGCATCTTGATCCTTTCATCCTGGATGATCACTTACAGATAAGTCTTTAGGGAGAAGAATCTGAAGCATTTAGAAAGTAGCTAAACACTCCAGCCCCCTATTTTCATGTTGCTAAAAAGTCATATTTTAATGTTTATTGCATATACCATTAGTCAAGTTATAAGATCATGATTTAATTGAGCACTAGCAAAGCTACCCATTGCACATCCCGTAGGTGACAAGGTATAAGTTCAATTCTAGGGAATTTCTATCAAGACGACACATGCAACATGAATTTAATGTATTAAAGTAAATAAAAAACAAGGATGATCCCATGCTATACTTGCCTTGAGCAAAGTACTCATGTTGATCCTGCACATCAAAGTAGTACCCTTGAGCTCTCATGAATTACTCACCGTCTATACTCGATAATCACAGCATCAAGCATCTAGAGGCAATCATGCATAGCAAACAAAAGCTATAGATTAGAACAATATACCAACAGCATAAAATCAAGATGAAAAGTTTATAAAACGAATCTACGTCTCACTACGAACACACAGACGCGAAGATCACAAAAATCGGAGCTAAAACAAAGAAGTTATGAATTAAACAATATTTCCTATGATAAAATAATAGATTAAATCAAACCTCAAATTTTAAAAGTTGAAAACCTACTTAACAGTAGTATGAACATGTATATTATGAAATTACGAACCTAACGCAAGTTGAACGGAGCAAATCAGAGTTAAAACATAGATTTTATGGCTAAAACAAATCTAGTGGCAAAACTATAAATAACTGAAAACTTATTTTAGATCCAACCGAACCAAAGTACGCTTTCAAAAGAAGAAAACAAAATCTGAAAAGACGCTAGGGACCGCGGGTTCTATAATTAAAAACCCGAGGGACCTTTTTGCAAAATGGCCAGCCGAATCGGTATCATTGAATACCGGCCGTTGGATCCCGATCTAACGAGCCAAAACCGATCAGGCGGGGAAAGATGACGCCTGCCGATCGGAAAAAACTGTCGTGGTGGCGCTATGGCTGGCTCACCAGAGTTGGAGTAGAGAGGAAGAGGTACTCCATTCTAAAATATCTTGTCGTTTTCGCTTTCTCGAGAAACAACTTTGACAAAAATATATATTAAAAAATATTAATATCTATGATACATAATTATTATCATTTGAAAAGATCCTTGAATCTAGTTTTTTAATAAATATATTTAGAGATACAAATGTTGCACGTATTTTGTATAAATCGAGTTCAACTCGCAGCACAGAAACCAAAAAGCGACAAATAATTTGAAACAGAGGAGCATAGTACTATTTTCATGTATTATAGCGGCTAATATAAAAATAATACTCTACTATATAGTCTACTAGACATGTGAATGCAAGTAGTCGTCCACGTCTTGCTTTTAAAATTTTAACAATTTCGGTGCCAGTACTGTGCTGCGTAGGCAGCTTCTGCCTTCTGCCCGCTGGTCTCGACTCGCGAGGCCGGGTCTGGGCGTCTGACACTGGCTGCGGCAGGGGGAGCTTTGAGCTTTTCCTTGCCCTTACACCCTTTCGCGGGCAGGGAAGCGCGTCGGGCAAAACAAAGAGCGCACAAGCCACATGCTTCCAAAAAAAATGAAACGCTTTTAATCAGTCTCATCTGATCCATCAAGCCTTCGTATTCTTGTTCAAATCTTAGATCGCTGACACTGTATAGTCGATCACAAGTCATAGGTCAATCACGTCGCACACGTAGCAGCAAGGAGAGGCAGGCCATGATTGTGCCATTGAAAATCCTAACCCTCCTACTATTCCTATGTACCGAGGCATAGTCATCGGTGGTGAATCAACCCGACAGCGACTGCCGCGCCAAGATCGGTGACGCGACAGACCCTGCCACGTCACCGATCAGTGCTCCGGTCGTCGCCACGTCATCCCTCTCGCCGCGCCACCATGCATAGCGCGACATAGGCATTTCGCCACGCTATGAAAATAGGCGCGTCAAAAAGTATTAGATTTGAAAATAAAAAACAAACAGTGTTAGATTTAAAATTAGTTTAAAAAAGTGTTAAAATAAAAAAAATCCCAGTTGCCAGGGACAGAAATAAAGCTGGCCGACCGGCTGGCGTGTAGGTAGGCAGCAGGGTTAGGTGTAGCCACCACCCTGACATGTGACATGCACTATGGCAGCTGGGGCGCTGTCTAGGGTTTTTACTTGGTGCGTAGTGAACGCCCCGGCTGCTTTATTCCTATTCTTGCATGCGGCCTTTTAATTTGTAGGCATGCGTGTATATATACTCTTCATCTCTTCTGCTGCATGCGGCCGTGATGTGCTGATGAAGTGATGAGCTGAGCTGCTGCTGCTTGGATGAGCGTGCAACGTGCGGCCTTGTGTGTGTGCGCGCCTATATGCTGTGTGGGACTAGGACGAGTGGACGACGACCGGATGATGGATAGATGATGGGACGGGACGGTGGCAGAGCAAGAAGCTAGCGCTATCAAACTAAGAGGCTGTCGGGACTCGCTGCCATGTCTCTATCACTGCTACTGCTAGCTCTCTGAGCGATCGTCGTCGTGCCTGCCCCGAGCACTCTTAACGTCCTGTCACTGCCAGCGCTCACCCCACGCTCGCCGCCATACGTCCTGGCGCCAAGCTCGGCGCCTGAGTAGACGACGTCGAGATGCCTGCCAAATCAACGCCACGTCAGCGTCGAGTCTAAGAGCTCAGCGTCAGAGACGCTGGTGCCGAGATATATTAGCTCAGCGCCAGCATCGATGACACCGAGCTAAGGGTCCAAATTCTGAAATCTTTCGGCCAACACTTATGAAAAACTAAAAAATTCGGCACCCACGCGCATATTCGCTCCGAATCCGGGGGTGCATGTCGACCAAACACCGTGCAAGTCACGGCTCCACCACACATCAAGATCTCCCCCGGACCCACCATGCCTAGTGTCACCACCCTCCCTCCCTGACACCGGGCCCCGCCCACCGGAATCAGCACGAGCCGCTACCTGCGCGCCTCCCCGTCCGGGCCCCCACCGGCCACCGCCGTCGCCTTCCTCGTCTTTCTTCCCCGCCGAACCATTTCGCGCCCCAACTCACGCGCGACTCGCTCCTTCTACGCGCTTCTAGAACCAACAAAGGCCCTTAACCCAGCTCAGCCCTCGCGCTCGCGCGTCCGTCAAGCCCGCCGCCGCCGGAGAATAATGGGTAGTAATAAGGAAGAGACGCCGCCGGCCGATGGAGGCGGCGGCGGCGCCTTCGCCTTCATCTCCAAGGGGTGGCGCGAGGTGCGGGACTCGGCGTCCGCCGACCTGCGCCTCATGCGCGCGCGAGCGGACTCCGTGCGCGCCCGCGCCGACCGCGAGCTCGAGCACCTCCTCGCGTCCGCGTCGGCGCTCGCGGCGGGGCCCGCGCCCCCGCTGCTGCCGTCCGTGGCCACGGGAGCGCCCATCGCGGGAGGTCGAGTTCGTGCGCAAGCGGGTCCAGCCCAAGATTCAGGAGCTCCGGAGGCACTACTCGTCGCGGGCGCTCGACGCCCGGTGGCCGGCCGCCGGCGCCGGCGCCAGCGCCAGCAGCCTCCGCATCGACCTCTCGGGGATTACGGCCGTTCGCAACGCTATTGTGGCAGAAGGGGAAGGCGGAGATAGGTGGAGGAGGATCGCGCGGCGGAAGGGGGACCAGGACGAGGAGGCGGAGGGGAGGAAGGCGTGGGAGGTGGTCCGGATGATACAGCGCGGGCTCAAGGAGTTCGAGCGCCGGAGCCTGTCCAGCGACATGTTTGCTGGATTCCGAGGCCGTGGCGAGTTTGTGGAAAAATTTAAGTTGAGCATGGTAAGTTTGAACAATAGCATTTATTTAATAGGATGGTGCACTCGTGCTTGTTCTACCACTTACATTGAAAACTTAAATGAAAGTAGTTTTAGCTAGTTGTTGTCCTAACTCAAAACTGAGGTGTGACCGACAAACACTGCTTCAGCACTTCAGCAGCAAAACTTTGGCATCCACAGCAACAAAATCTTAGGGATTTCTTCGCTAATCTTTTGACGTCAATTTATTCATAATATATTAGCATTAGCAGGCTAGCACACTGTTTATGTGGGCATTTATTTCGATATTGTAAGGTGTTTCTATAAGCATCCATCCAGATAGTATATTTAAAAAATATTATTGAAAAATCATCCTGGAGTACACTTAGCTTAGTGATCACTTTATTAGCAGAGTTCAAAAATCTTATAGGCCAACTATTTTGTTAGCAGACAAGTATTTGGTGAATTTTGTCAGCAATTGGGTCTTTAACAAAAAAGGATGCTATCGAGTTATTGAGTACACTATGCTAGAGTTGATGTCTGGTGTTGATAAAAGTATTACAGATTAATATGAATTCTTTTCCTCTTTTGCAGAAATCACTGAACAAGGACTATCAGGAATCCAAGGTAATTCCATAAGAAACAATGTATAACTGCTTGAAACATTCTGTGTGCTGCAGATATAGAACAGCTAATGATTGAATTTGGATACATTTTCCCTGTTATTACATATTCTGATGTAGCTAGATTCCATATGCATAGTTGTATATCATTTTTGCAAACTGCAAGCTTATACTAGATATACCTGCAGTACTTTGAGAACATAATTTCGTTTTGTAATGTAACCTGTTCCAGAGAATAATGATGCCATAGAAAATATTGATTCTTACTAAGCAGGGTTGACATAATTAACTTTCAAATATTGTTTGCATAAGATGTCAATGGAGCCAAAATATTTTTAGAGATAAGATGCCTTCAAATATATAGACAGTGAGTTCTTTATTTTTAGTACAAGTAGCTTTCAAGCCTTTACATAAGCAGACCTTTTCTCAGGGTTTTGATTATTAACTGATAATGCAGTTTCTTGTGCTAGTTGATCTGATTGCTTATTGTTTAGAGTGTGCTGTTCTAAACTGGTGCTGGAATATTATGCAGGAAGTTCCACCACTGCATCTAACTGAAATTCTGGCATATCTGGTTCGGCAGTCTGGGCCATTTTTAGATCAACTTGGCATACGGAGAGGTATGGATCATCATTGTTTGTTTGGACTCTCCAGTCTTGGTACTTGTTGCTGACCATCTTATTCTTACTAATGTTATGGTGCAGACGTTTGTGACAAACTAGTGGAGATGTTATACAGTAAACGAAATGGTCGGCTCATGTATCGTTCTCTTTCACAGGATAGACCCTTAGCTGAGAACATAACTGATGAGCTTGATCTAAGAATAGCTAGGGTATTAGAAAGTACTGGTTATCACACAGATGAAGGTTTTTGGAATGACCCTGCAAAGTACAAGATCTCAGACAACAGACGGCATGTTGCTATTGTCACCACAGCAAGCCTTCCATGGATGACAGGAACAGCAATCAATCCATTGTTTCGTGCTGCATATCTGGCAAGAAGTGCAAAGCAAAAGGTGACATTGGTGGTTCCATGGCTCTCTAAGTCAGATCAAGAATTGGTTTACCCAAATAACATCACCTTCAATTCGCCAGAAGAGCAAGAAACTTATATAAGGAACTGGCTGCAGGAAAGAATTGGTTTTGAAGCAAATTTTAAGATATCCTTTTATCCTGGCAAGGTAAACACGCAATCTTTGTGATCCCACTGTTTATGTTCTGATTCCTAGTATAGTATTTTGTTTTCTTCCCCTGGGATTTCATTACTCATGAGATGTTATTTCTGCAGTTCTCAAAAGAGCGCCGCAGCATTATTTCTGCTGGGGATACTTCACAGTTTATCTCCTCAAAAGAAGCTGATATAGCGATTTTAGAAGAACCGGAGCATCTCAACTGGTATCATCATGGAAAGCGTTGGACTGACAAGTTCAATCACGTCATTGGTGTAGTTCATACAAATTACCTGGAATATATCAAGAGAGAGAAAAATGGTGCTATTCAATCTTTTCTTGTTAAACATATCAATAACTGGGTGACTAGAGCATACTGCCATAAGGTATTTGTTTAGGTCAGTTTTTGTGTTAAAGTCCTGTTTGTGAGAACTCAGCTAATAATGGGTGCATGCAGGTTTTACGTCTTTCTGCTGCAACTCAAGATCTACCGAGGTCTGTTGTTTGTAACGTACATGGTGTAAATCCAAAGTTTCTTAATGTTGGTGAGAAAATAGCAGCTGATAGGGAGTGTGGACAGAAGGTCTTTTCTAAGGGAGCATATTTCCTTGGTAAGATGGTGTGGGCTAAAGGTTATAGAGAGCTGATCGATTTATTATCCAAACACAAGAACGACCTGGAAGGATTCATGATAGATGTATATGGAAATGGTGAGGACTCTGAAGCTGTCCAGAATGCTGCTAGGAAATTTGATTTGAGCATCAACTTTTTCAAGGGAAAGGACCATGCAGATGATTCACTCCATGGGTGAGGTTCTATGAAGCATTGAAGCTACTAAAAGGAGTTCACTTTCATCTTTGTCTTGTCCTATGCAGATTGTTGATACAGGTATCTGTTTTCTTCTGTTGAATTTTCAGGTATAAGGTTTTCGTCAATCCAAGTGTTAGTGATGTGCTATGCACAGCAACAGCTGAGGCCCTTGCAATGGGGAAATTTGTAGTCTGTGCAGATCATCCATCAAACGATTTTTTTAAGTCATTCCCTAACTGCTTAACATATAGAACTTCAGAGGAATTTGTTGCTCGTGTCAAAGAAGCCATGACTACTGAACCTCAACCTCTGACCCCAGAGCAACGATACAGTTTGTCATGGGAAGCAGCGACTGAGAGGTTTATGGAGTACTCAGAGCTTGACAAAGTTCTGAACAGAAATGGCCACCCTGGACGCAATGGGAAGATTAACAAAGCAAGAAAGATACCGTTACTTCCTAAATTGTCAGATGTGGTGGATGGGGGACTGGCATTTGCTCATCACTGCCTGACTGGTAACGAAATCCTCAGATTAGCGACAGGAGCAATTCCTGGTACACGCGACTATGATAAACAGCAGTGCATGGATCTGAACCTCCTGCCTCCTCAAGTTCAACACCCTGTATATGGCTGGTGATTTGAACCAGTTCACATTGAACTATGTATAGTTGAAGGATGTTTCTCCATAGGTATGTACATATTAAGTGATCCAGTTCCCGTGTACTGACAGGAGCATGAACTTTTGTAGAGTCTTGGTAATTCCTAGGGTCCATGAGGAACATGTCTTGTTGCACTCTTTGACTGTAATTATATTCCTTTTCACTCTCCAAATAGGTTAGTTATGTAGTTGAATGATCTTTCATCAGAGGTATGCGTATACAACCACTATGTAGTTCACATGATTACGAGTGCCTGTACTCTGATGGAGTCTTTTAGGGCAGTAAGGATTGTCACTTGTTTCAGTTTCCTCTGCCATAGTTTGTTCAAAAGGCTGTCTGTAGGTGTGACTAGCTGAAGCAACAATACTCAAACTGAAGATTCAGTAATGAGAGAAATTAAGACGTTGATTCGAAAAATACTTCCATTTCCTTACTAACCTATGATGCAATGAAAAATTGGAATTCTCTCGATCAAGGAAGTTGGGTATTCTTTCCATTACTTGGTATGTAACCTAACGACAGTCCTTAATCTTCAAATTTCCTGTGCCTCATGTTACAAAATTGTCTGTGTGGTTGAATGGACCCTGGCATATTTATCTTTGCTACATTTAGTTTTTGTTTCTTCTTTTTTTGTTCTGCAATTCTTTTCTGGTGCTATAGATGAAAACAGTCCAGTATACATAAGACCCATTATCTATGTCAGCTTGTACACTGGAGCCAAGGGTATGAAAGTACTAAAGGAAGCAAAAGCATTATGCTGAGTTGCTGATGTGGCCCAAGACGGGTGTATAACTGTATATTGGCAACTTAAAAGTGGAACTGATATAGGATAAACAATATGCCATCAAACACTACCAAAATAGGTTCCTCCCTAGCAGTGATGATTTTTATCTTGATTCTTTGTTGTTTTAAAGTGTTAACAATTAATTTACGATAATCTAGGGAATTGTACATGAAAGGCAAAAATGTTTAGGCTGCTCCTGACCGCAGTTTTTAGGACTCTTTAAAGTATGATGCTCACCTCTTTGATCTTTGAATAAAGCCTAGTAGCGAACATTTCAAATCATGGCAGTAAATGGTGCATAGAGAACAAACTTTGCCCATGATTTACCTCTTTGATCTTTGAGTTAGAAAGCCAAAACCCCAGCACATAATTTGAGACATATTAGTTCATAGAAATTGACTAATACACTAAAGGGCGCGTACCCAGTGCAGAGAGCTCCCACTCTGTGCGGGGTCTGGGGAAGGGTGTCAGTGGCAAGCCTTACCCTCGTCTCTACAATGCGAGGAGACTGCGACTCGAACCCGGGACCTTCTAGTCACAGGCGGTAAGACTCTACCGCTTGCACCAGGCCCGCCCTTCAAATTGACTAATACACTGCTGAAGAAAATTTCTATTGCTTTGATCTACTGTATCCTTTTCAAAAGTCTATCCTCGAAAAGTCAGTCTATTTGTTTCCTGAGCAACTTGGTGTTAGTGGTTGACAGTGCATAGTTGAATTAAGTAATCGCTTTATTATAGCCAATTTTGCACGCTATGCACTGTACCCCATAACTGATGGTTGATATGGTTATGAGTTATGACCTATTGTATCCTTTTGAAAAGTTCTATCCTCAAAAGGCAAGTTTGTATGTTTCCTGTATAACTTGGTATTTAGTGGTTGACAGTGCAAAGTTCCACTAACTAATTTCTTCTTTTGTGCAAATTTTCCATGCTTATCACTGTTGTATCCATAACTGACCTGACCATTGATAGTGAAATGCACTGGCACTTGTAAGTTGTAACGGCACATCCGCTTATTGCTTATCAGCAGGCCGTCTTCTTATTATTTCCAGCTCCTTGAAGAATTATCTAATCTTACGAAGAATTTATAGTTGGAAAGTTAGCATAAGGAAAGGGTTGATGTTGGCGAACTCTACGTGAGTTGTTATGATATCTGTTTTTGACTAGATACGTACTGCCATGCATGAGATTAATATTATACTTTGAGAATTTCACGTATATCTGTTACTTTAACATCACACCTTGGAATAATGATTCTTGGCTTACTGTTACTTTAGTACTGCTACACATTGAGAGGTAATTTATTGTTCTTCCGTTATATTTAGAAGAAGATTTTTTTTTTTCATCTGCTGAGAAAAGCTAATTGGTGTCCAACTGTGGAAGACAGTGACATTTATCATCACAATTCAGCATCATAATTACTTCTATAAAACGAAGAATTAGTCACTTGCTGTATGCACATTTAGTATTGTACTTCATACTAGCTTACTTTTATCCCATTTAGCAAAGGCTTCTGATACAGATATTCTCCATGTCAAATATAGGACATCAATAGTCAAGTCCCACCGAAGATTGTCTGCTTCTCAACTCACTACATTGATACCCACATCCTTCTGAGTGTTTTCAGGGTTTTTGAAGCGGGCAAGTCGCGCAAGGATATCAACAGATTCTGTGATTTGCTTCGTCTTCGTAACCAAGTCTGAGAGAAGAGATGCAATAACAGCAACATGCATCGCTTGCACCAGATCTGCATCCTCTGCCAATTCGTCTCTGAGGCCTTTTGCTGCTTTGATTGCTGCAGACATGTGAACGTTGGCTTGGGATGGTAGAGTCACCATCCGCATCGCTGCTGAGAGTTCTCGGAGCGCCTTGGCCGAGTGCAAGCTCATCTGACGGCATGCTGTTCGAACCTCTAAGCATAACTCCGGATGTGCTTCAGGATACTGTGAGCAGGGAAAAGGCTGTAGGTGAGTAACATGGTCCTGTAACCCATTGATCACGAAATAGATGTATCTGCAGTTACCTCAGTTCTTGTGAGGGTGATGACGTAGGAAGCAAGAGCCTCCATTGAAGAAGCGCACTGGCGAGAAAGAGCACCGAGCTTCTGGTAGTGGCTCCATGGGTGCCGGAATTTGAATTTGCCATGGCAAGGCTCCCACTTGGCAAAATTGCACTGCAGTTTTGGGAACACATGCCATTGGATCGGATTGTTACTTCTATAATTTTTGGATTAATTCAGGAGCTTAATTTGGTGCTCTGCATAAAGTGCACGCATGGTTTACAAAGTGAGGTGAGCTTACCAAAGAGTCCTCGGTGGCCTTGGAATTGAGGACGGTCTTGTACACTTGGAGAAAGGGTTTAGCTTCCAAATTCTCGAATGTAGCGTTCTCTCTGAAGCATTCAGATTCGATTCCTGCATACGTACGTGTACAGCTTTTAGTCCCAAACTCTGGTATGTTCCGAATCTTTTCCTTGCTTCGTTGACAGTAGATTTCATATATAATATAAGTGCTTTTCTCTGACTAAGACATACCCATCTTTGAAATCCTAGGTCTATGCTACTGTTTGTCATGGAACGCATGAGAATTCGATTCGTTTTACTTTACTATACATGTGGCGTAGTAGATGGTTATATACACGTGCGTGAGGCTGTAACCTTTTGGATGGAGACATGGAGCGGTAGCTATGTACCTTCAAAGAACTCGGCCAGCTTGTTGAGGTTTCCGATGGCGAGCTTGTGGAGGTCCTCCCCGGCCCAGACCGGGAAGACGAAGATGGTGGTGCAGAGGCAGGTGGCGACGCCGACGACGATGGTGGAGAAGCGCTGGTGCGCGAGCCGGATGAGCTCGTCCACGCGGTAGCTCGACACGGCCACCAGGCTGAAGGTGAGGATGAAGATGGTCACGCCGTAGTCGTACCTCGCCTTCACCTCCGGGATGAACCGCGAGAAGGTCGCCGCCGACGCTGCAAGTGCATGCATGCAACACCATGGCCGGCTGGCAGGTAAGCAAATAATAAAGCCCTTGTTTGATGCTGTCGTGATTATTGTCTTGTCAAGAAATTAAGGAAGTGCACGCCAGGCGTTTTTGCTTCGCACGGCAAACGTGCATGCACGCGGTGTGGTAAAAATGGTCATATACAGACACGGCAGGGTAACAAACGTGCATGGACACAAAACGTAACGTACGTACATAGTAAGAAGACGAAGATGGCGAGCAGCACGGGCTCTGCCTTGTCGCCACACAGGTAGGCCACCTTGTGAGCCCCGACGGCGATGAAGCCGGCGACCAGCGTCCCGAACGCTCTGTTCAGGCCTTTGCACAGCGTGCCACCTGTCACATAAACACCACCCGCACCAACTCATCACATAGCATGCATATATATATGTTTGTGGTGTGAATTAATTGTTGATAGCTCGCTTGTACGGGAAACGGCTTACGCGGTTTATTAGCTAGCTGCTGCTATGAAACACCGTACGTACCAAGGCGTGCGTGTATATACGTACCGACGGTGTACTCCATGACGACGACGGTGGTGAGCACGGCCCACATGGTGGAGACCCCCCAGTTGTTGAACAGCGGCCTGACGTAGTAGAGCACGGACACCAGCGTGAGGGCCAGGCCGACCTTGAACGAGTGCGCCACCCGCCGGGGGTCGTCCCTCGCGATCCTGCCCAGCTTGCGGGCGAACCCAACGACCTTGCCCCGGAGCATGCCCGCCGCCGAGCAGAGCAGCTCCCAGCACCGCGCCAGCCGGAAACCGCCGCCGCCAGCTCCATTGGCACCGCTCTCCATCTGATCAATCTCCATGACGCTCGATCGGCCGGCTCTCGATCGACCAAGCTAAGACGACTCTACTCTCTCGCGGAACGGCGGCGGTATAGCTAGCTTGGTGAATCTGCAGAGAGCACACAGTGGGTAGGCTACTAGCTGTGGTGCCCCGCGTGGTATGTCCGAGCATGCGGTGCTATGTCTCGAGGCGCCGGGAGGGCTTATATAAGCGGAAGGGAGGATCGGAGGAGATCAACGCGCCAGCCGGCAGCGGCTAGCTTGGGGATAACGGGGCACCGCAACCGCAATACGGCAGCCAAAAGCGTGCCTGCCGTGGCCGCCTTTTCTCTGGGGAATCTTGACTTGCGTCCTCGCGCGTTCTCTTTCGTGTCTCAATCCCCTCTCGCTGTTGCCTTGCTTGTTTCTCGCCAACACCGGCCTTGAGCGTGCGTGGTTGCTCTTACCCTGTAAGTGCAAATGCAAACTCGAAGGCGGCCTGTCTCTGGTTCAGGTCTGTGGTGCGTGTCTCTCCCTGTCGACGAAGACGCATGATTCACCGATTGTCCTTGTGCAGTGGCAGGCCTGAAACACGGCGAGATTGTGCAGGTGAAGAAATAGTTTAGCAACACAATCGATCTCTGCCTTTTGACCTGTGTACACATGTCTGCACTCGGGATACTGGTCGGACGAGGTAGAATGCATCTTGGTCTTGCCTTTCAGCGGCGCCGCACGCACACGCATGACTGCACCTATATACGATACGATGACTCAATTGTATGATCTGTACGGAGTAGTGGTACGTCTCTGTATAGATGATGCATGCGACATCGTCCACCCTCTGACTTCTCATGAACCGACAGACTAAAGGTGATGAGCGGCGCCCAAAGTTTTTCTTTGATTAAAAAAACATCTCTTTTAGCACTTGTGACATGTAGAAGCATTTCGGTGCGACATTTTTTAATTAAAAAAACACGCCGAAAGAAAAAGGGTGAGGTAATGGCTTTGTTGTACGCATGCCTCTATACTGCTACTAGCTATCGAGACGTCGCCTGACTTATCAATCAACCTCTCTTTCTGGATTTTAGGTAGACCTCAACTATAGCTTATCGCATTGAATTTATTAAAATTCCTTTTCTTTTATAGCTGTCGCATTAAAACTTTAGTCCAAGCACGCACTTCTATTCTCCTGACACGCCAAAATTTATGAACACTGCTAAATGCATTTAGACTAGACATGGTAGTGGACACCGACTCGATGGGTTTTGCCAACCCAAACCCATGCATGCCCAAGAACACAAAAAATGTGTCTGTTAAAAAACCTATGACACGCTCCGGGTTTAGTTTTGTGCATCGATCCATGCCCACTCGGGTCATGGGTACCCAATGAATCGTCCGTGTCCACAACGCAAGCACGTCACGTCACCACCAATAAGCAGATACTTGTATAATACATATTCATAATTATCATAACCATATATACATATTACATAGTACAATGAAAAAAAAACATAAATGAGAAATCACATTTCACCAATCATACAACATCCGACCACCATAGTTCATATATATATATATATATATATATATATATATATATATATATATATATATATATATATATATATATATATATATATATATATATATATATATATATATAGTCAGGACCTTAGTCAACGCGTGATCTAAATACGTGCCACTGCCACCGTAGTATGGCTGGATGCATGAGGAGGGAAGAAGTGAGCTAAGCTAAGGTTTGGAATGGAAAGACCGTCTTATATACATCTCTAAATGGATCAATCTAGTTGAAAAAATTAGAGTATCGTGGACCAAAATGAGCTACTCTTCTATGATAGACCAGGTTTAAAAAAACTATAGGTTTACAGGTTTGCGTACTATACCCTCAGATCCACACCCACAAATCGACTTGGTTTGGCTTTTTGTCTATTAAAAACCTATGGGTAGAGACATTAGTCCATATCCTTGCTCTAATAGGGTAAAATGGGTTTCGTGTATATACCTGTTGACATCTCTAATTTTGACAAACGAATCCATCGTCTGCTGGTCATTGTACTTCAATCCGTCAAACTCTTTCTCCGGGTTGTGCTTCTGCTCCCGGCCAAAACCTCTCCATCAGTCTGTGCAGTCCACGTCCAGTCGTCCACTGTCTACCACTACAGTCCCTCTCTTCGTGCACGTAATCGCCCCTGCATTGCACAACATGGGCAACCTGTCACAGTCTCAGGTGCAAGCCCATTCAGCTGTCGCTATAGCTTCCTGGTGCAGCAAGAATCGCTCCAGGTGAGCCGATGCGGCACCCTGTTGCAGTGAAGTAAAAACCTTTGCGCGTGGGGGACGTGGAAATTCTGCCCTCAGGGGCACATGCGTCCGTTAGATCTTGTTTAGAAAGTTAATTCGGCCCCGCAGGGCATGTGCTCCCAAGCATGCATCCGTTGGATCAGCTACCTCGAGATATGTGCTAATTTTACCTCCAGCTGCAATGAAGGTGGTAGACGTATATACTGTGGGTCCACACAAACGTGATATGCCCTGCCTGGCTCCCATTTGCTTTTTGTTTCCTCTGCCTTCGGTCCCCAACGGGGCGGCAGCCAACAGGGGCTCCGTCGCCGGTTCTGACAACGCCGCCTCCAGCTTGTCGGCACGCCGCAGCAGCCACCTCCAGCTCGCAGCCAAGCCGCATTCATCACTCTGCGCCGCAGCATCAGCACACGGCGGCGTCTCCCACGGTGACCTAGAGGAGTCGCTCCGTCGCACGGCGCCTGGACTGGCAAGCGCCATGGAGCCAACAAGGCGCCGCATCGCCGACATTCGCTCCGAACGCACCGGCGCCTGGCCTGAATCTCCTGGTTTTGATTGAGCCCGCGTGTTTAGTTCCCAAGATTTCCCAAAAATGACGGTAGCCATGAAGTTGCTTAAAAAGTGTACACTGTAATTTTTCATGGGACGTTTAGTTCCCAAAATCTAAAAAAGTATTGTACAACATTTAATGAACTGCATTTAATGAACTGCATGCAGCTTATTAATAGCATGCATGCATGACATTGCATGCAAGTAAAGTATGCTTTTACATCCAACCAGGCATTCTCAACAAGCCAGGAGTCATTGCATATGTCCTGATGCCTCCACAACAGCACAACAATCAACACGTATGTTCAGTAAACCAACAATTGTTGTTAAACAAATCAAATGGCCAATGTTCTTGCAGCAATGTTTCTCGGACAAAAAAAAATACAATTACACAGTCAAAAAAATTTACAGTTACACAGTCGCCTCAAAAAGATGACCAAATCATGTTCGATTAGCCAAACCGATTGCGACGGATTCCCGAAATGCATTCATAAGCTCGGAATCAGAACTACTGCTTGAAGGAATAGTTTCCGGCTGATCGGCATAGGCTTCTACCGGCACATAGTTGTCATCCCGGTCACACCGAGCAAAATGTCGATCCCCTATGCCACTCACCCTTATGAAGTTATGCAGGGCACAACATGCAATAATGATTTGACTTTGTATATGGGGGGCATAACTAGGGACTTCTTTCATCATCCACCACTTCATTTTCAACACTCCAAATGACCTTTCTATGACATTCCTAAGTGACGAATGTGCATAATTGAAGATCTCAGTTTTACCTTGGGGTTCTGGTGCCTCTCGGTACTCCTGCAGGTGGTACTTTGTTCCCTTGTACGGTGCAAGATAACCTGGTTGGTTAGAGTACCCCGAGTCCACAAGGTAATATTTGTCTATACCATCCAAACAATAGTTAGTATCATGAACTTGAACTAGTATGCACAAAAGTAGAACCAACTAATTGTATACCTGTTGGTGGATGTGGAAACACGTTGGTGTATGTTGTTGTCGCATCATTGAAGACCCTCATGTCATGCACTGAACCCGGCCAACCAGCTAGGACGAATGTAAATCGCATATCGAAGTCACACAGCCAAGACATTCTGTGTTATCGTCCTCTTGCGGCACATGTGCTGCACAAACTTATCACTAGGCACCACACAAGGGACATGAGTCCCGTCTATCGCCCCTATACAGTCCTTGAAGTAGGGATAGAACCTAGGATTTCTTAGCCTATCATGTATAGTGCTGAAATTTGGGTCATTAGGCCTAATGATGTCAGCAGCAAGCTTGACAACAGACTTCAACACCCTGTGAAACATGCTATGCACAGTCCCTAGTGACCTCTCAAACCCGTCCTCCGCTTGCCTAACAGATTGTGGAGTCCCCACCATCCACAGAAACATCCCAAGAGCCTCAATAGATGCTGATTTGCTATTAGATTTCAGCCCATATGATTCTACCAAAAGATCATGCAGACTGTGGAACATATCAGGACTTATTCTGAACATGTTATAACAGGCTTTCCTATTTCCTAGTTTACTATGTACCCATTCCAAACCAGTAATGACTGGCTGTCTATACTCTGACCTTGACAAGTGCTTGTCAATGTGGTAGGCATACTGGTACATACCGTACAGGAAAGCATCGTCATCATCCTCCGCCTCCATCCAGTCACTGATGAACTCGTCGAAATCATTCTCATAACAAGCTTGCCTCGATGACATTAGTCCCATCACTATTGATTGGACATCCTCCTGTCAAAATGAAAAACAGTTTCAATCAGTTTTCAACATCAACTAGGCAACATTAGCATGCATCCCTATTCGAACTGACTGATGCCAGTTACTCAAACTCATGCACTACAAACATCAACAGATAATAGCCATATCCAGTCATACTACAATTAAGCAGTTCAAGTGTTCGACATGACATACTTAGGTCAATGACAAATGACACCCACCACACCTCACATAGTTCAAATGACATAACTTATTAACTACGTAGACAGCTTAAGAAAATAAAGTCTAGGGGAGGACCCTGATATATTGCTTAATCACCAGCATCCTTCCTTGGGGCGAGGAGCTTATGAAGAAGTTCATCACAGGCTCACTCTGCACGATCTTGAGCACGGCCATCCACTCAGCTGGGGTCTCTTCAGTTGCACCACACTGTCTTGCCAATTGTAGCACTAGTTCAACCTTCCTCTCTAGCGTCTTGCTGTGGTCCTCAATTTTTTGGTTCCTCTCTTGCCACATGGCTGTCATCCTCTCAAGCCTCTGCCTTGAAATATCATTATGTTCCTTCATGTGACCATCCATGGTCCTGACAGCGGGGCTCTTGGACCTCTTGCTCGGGCTGGAGGCAGTTGTGCTGGTGCTGCTTGCCCTCTTAGTGCCGACACTAAGTGGCGTAAGTTGGTCGTCGTGCTCATCATTGGAGTTGTCATCCGAACTTTCCACGTCAACTGTATTGCTTTGTGTAGGACAGAACGAAGTTGAGCCATCAACAGCGTTGCCGGCGAACATCCGGTCCAAATCGTCCAAGTACGGAGGCCACCCGTCCTTAAGCTTCTTCCACTCAGGGTGTCCCTGAAAAACTGGTATAGGTGAATCATGGAATATTAACATTTTAACAGTAAATGATTCAACATAAGATTGCTTACATACCACCGTACGAGATTTCCACCAAGCATCAGTAGCAAGGATGGAGCCATCGTCTCTCCTGCCTAAGCCAGTGCCTTTCCGGAGGTCATTTATAAAATGCCATAAATGCCTGAGCTGGCGTAACTTACTTTTGAACTGGTCCTTGTCATGAACCAAGGTTGTCGCTGCATAATACCTTGCAATCAGATCTCTCCACCCTGACTTGTTCATGCAGCCGCAGACACAGTTGCCACTATCAATTTGGTGGCACCAGATTTGGCAAAACTTGCTTATATTGGGCTCAGACCAGTTTCCCCTATCGTTCCTAGCCTAAACGATTTGATAAGACATGATTTCACACCGACGAACAGGCAATGATGGGGCGAACAGAAAATGATTCTAACACAACAGTATACATGAGCAATGCAAGATAGAAGATGGGTGAGGAAAACTATCGGGATGTGACCCATGGGGGTAGCATGCATTGGGTTCACGATGTCGTCGTCCACGTGTGGGAAAGCCCCGCGACGCCGGTGACGGTGGCCCCTTCCTCCACCCTCGACGGCTAAGGCAGAGGCGTGGCCACGATGGACGCACGACACGTGGTCGCCTCCTACAGCTTCTGATGTGGCGCGCCCTCCCGTGCCGTCACCGCCTTCTCCAAAGCGGGCGCTGCGAGGCTGCTCGTAGGTGAGGTTCCGCCGCCGAGGAACACAGACGGGAGGCGGTCCCATCTGGCTACCACCAGGGTCGGACCGAAGGTCGGCGTCGTAGCCGTCCATGCCAGCCCATCCCGCGCCGTCGTTGAGGTCTAGGGAATCCAGGCCCCAGCGGGGAGGGTTGACGCCGCTGGACCCCGTGTACGGTGGCGGCAGGTCGGTGAAGCCCTCGTACAACGACGATCCCAAAAGCGGGTTCGCCCCCGCCAGGAAGTCCCGCGTGCCGTCGTTGCTGCCGGAGCCGCCGTCGAAGTTCACGTTGCCGCCTCCGTTGAAGCCGTCATCATCGAAGCCGTCCATCTACGAAGCCGTGGCCGTGCAGCGACTAGATCCGGGCACGCCACGCGTAGATCTACTGGCCGGGCTGGTGGATCTAGGCGGGCGCGTGCGCTAGCTGAGGCGGCGAGCGGCGGGGCCACCGAGGGGAGAGGCGTGCGGGGGAGAGCGGGGCTAGGGTTGACGAATGCGCGAATGGGGGGGTGCTACCTGCCGACGCAGTGTGGGACGCGGTTTTGCGGCTGCTGTTGGGCCTCAGGCCGGAAAACGTACGCGGGCCGCTTTTCACCCCCCGTTTAGTTCCAAAATCCAAAATCTGGCCCAATTTCGAAATTTCGTTCCCCAACTAAACACGGGCTGAATCTCCTGGCCTGAATCCTTTTCCCTACTGCTCTCGCTCAGATCCGCCCAGAAAATTGAATGACAATGGTGCTATTATTGATGACTAATTTTTTGCCTGCGTTCAACCCAATTAGGAGAAGGCCTGCTCACCATCTAAAAAAATCATCCTTAACACTAATCTGTGAAATCAAACTTTTACAAATTGTAATGAGGCAGGTTAATCTGTATAGAAAAATAAAAATAAAGATATACAGGATAATATGATAAAAAAAACAAACCTAACAGCAGATAAGAACAAAAGCTCCTAGCAGCGATTGAAAACAGAGGCCTCATTAACATTTGCACTGTAGACATGTAATTAAGTCATCGAGCATAACATTCGGCCAAATGTAATACCTAAAACATGTGTTCAAAAAAGCAAATCAAACATTTACAAATTGTAATGATGCAGTAAAATACTAGGCAATCAAAATATTATTTTTTTAAAAAAAATTGTAAAGTTCATCTTGTAGAAAAAAAATCAATATTAACCTAAGCCAAAGAAGCAGATCCTAGGATTTCAATCAAGAAACATAAAGGAACTAACTTTTTTCTGAGAGTAAGAGCAAAACAATCCAACATAAAAATTAAATCTGTGAAGAACAAATACCGGATCCGAAGATGTAGATATGAAATCCCAGGTAAAAAAACATGGAGAGAGAGATGAGCAGCGTCAGGGAGAGAGACGAGAGAGAGGAGGCGGTGGGGAGAGAGACGGAGGAGGAGAGAGAGGAGCGACCGCTGCGGCAATGGGATAGGAAAGGTGAGCTTCAGATCGGTGTTAGATTGAAATACGGTGCGCTAGAAAATCTTTTTAAAAAAATACGTGTTGTATACCAAATGTACCGTGTAAAGACAGACACAGATGCCAAAACGAGATTTAACTGACGCATGCGTAGGGGCATGTGCCCCTGAGGGCAGAATTTCCGAGTCCACATGTGCACTCATGGGGAGCAGCTGACTCAGGCCTCGTTTAGGCGTAGGAAGTTGGAATTTAAGGGTACTGTAGTATTTTTGTTTTTATTTGGTAATTAGTATTCAATTATGGACTAATTAGACTTAAAACGTTCGTCTCGTAATTTCCCATCAAATTGTGCAATTAGTTTTTTTTCGTCTACATTTAATGCTCCATGCATGAGCCGTAAACATTCAATGTGACATGTACTATAATACTTTTTAAGAATTTAGGGTAAAACTAAACAAGACCTCAGACAAGCGCACAGAGCGAGAGCCGTCTGGAGCCTGCCTGCCGCCGAGCGGTTCAGGGAACAGCAAAGGTACATGTTCCCAAAAAACAAAAACAAAAAAGGTACATGCATGAGCTCCACCACCATTTGCTTCAACCTGTCGTCTACTTCTCGCCTCTCCTGTCGCCTCAGTAATATTCTCCTTACCCTGGTGGATACGTGGATAAAACTGTCGTTTCGATCGGTCTCACTCTCACATATATCCACGGAATATCATCTTGGGAGACGTTGGAGCTCGATCGATCGTAGCAGCATCGATCCGAGAACAAGAGACGGGAAGCATATATCGATCAGAGAGTAACCGTGTGTTCCATTATCCAGCACACGGCATAACATTAACATGGCAGCAGAATCCTGGAATATGTGCTGCTGCTAAAATAAATGCTCTCAGGGTTGCATATATATTTTACATAACATCCGGTGGCCGCAGATCAGAATTCAGAAATCCCAAACCACAGTAGTATACGCGCGCCAGGATTCGATGTCATAACTAACACACAAACATGAATAGTAAAATATGCTATAATACGATGTCATATAGAACTACTAAGCAAGGAATGAAGGATACGATGTCATATAGAACTACTAAACAAGGAATGAAGGATAGAGGAACTGAGGGACTAAAATACCAAGAAGTCAAAGAGGCAATGGACTGACGAAACCCTAGCTAGGTGCTGCGGCTCGACACACCACCACTAGCAGTGAGGAGACAAATGAAGGAGGAGCAGAAACGGACAGGCGTGGAAACGGGCAGCGAGCGTAGATCTAAATTTTAAAAAGTCAAACCAGTGGACTAGCTGGTGAGGCCCGTCTGTCATGGAAATAATAAAGTAAGAAGGGCCGCAAACAGATCCCACGGTACAAGGATTCAACCAAAGTAGATCGGGCGGCCACAAAATCGCGCACGGACAAACTCTGAAATACTCGCGTGCCATATAGCTTTTCTGGAAAAAAGAAGTATGCAAATCAAATTGATCGATGGTCCTAGAAATCTCACTAACTACTGGGCTATGTCCCTATATATGTCGATCTAAAGGCAAGATCATTATAACCACATTGCGTGTTCACCATTCAATTCTTCACTTTTCCATCTCGTTCAAGACTTCTCCAAAGTGTTGAAGCTACCTGATTTCCGCGAAGAAAAATCCACAGAGTCGAAGTATATTATGACCGTTGTAGATCATATTATCCAAATTCCAGTCGAATACCACATCCATACAACGATAATACCAGAGTACATAAAGTGCGGAATTACATAAACTATTACATCGCCGCATTGGCGAAATCAAAAGTAGCATTCATTCAGAACAGCTTGAAGATAAGATCGCCAAACTCGAGCGTAGGCACGAACCCCTCAACCGTCAAACTCCTCGGAGCTATACTCCTCAGCAGAACCTGTGTGCCAAAATTTATCAGTACGATTTGTACTGGCCACTCCCACCCTATGAGCACCGCTTTGTGGAAATTGGATGCAAGTTGGATATAATCAAAAGGAACCTATAAGGCTGGGGTTTCCTATGTTTTAGCATATCAAGTATATAATAATAGTTGGTCAAGTTATAACACCATTCCCACACACATTCCACCCTATTCCCTTTTCAGAGCCAGGTTTCGATCCTAGGATCGATATACCACCATCTCTACACCATCACCATACCATTGCTCAGTCGACAGGCCAACTCCCTCTCGGCACTGTCTCAAGGCCCGTAGCCCCTGGCTACTACCGACACTCTCTCACGGGGGAAGAAGAGAAGGACTCGTCTCATTATCTAGTTTAAGCGAAACCCAGGAAAGGTCCATAGCCGACAAATCGGCTCATGTATCGATCGATCAACCATACACTCTGCAGAGGTTTTACATAACCACAAGATCTGCCTTCTTCGCCGACCATCGTCAACTGGGCTGATTCCGGCCGCTTGCTAGCCTAGGATACTACCAATCTACCATTCAGCCATGGTACACCCCAAGTCTAGTCTGGGGTGGCTGAAACTGTGAGTCATGAGCCGGGTCCACAAGGTCTCCATGAAGTCTCGAAAGGGTGTGGGGAAAATCCTCCGCGCCCCGTACCTCCTTACACTGTCCGCTATCAGCCTAGCAGTAGTGGCAATATCCTACCAAGTAGTCCGACCGTCCCGCACCATATAGGGCGAGTGGTACGTAAGGCTTCCCAGTGAATCTGAGTACTAGTAAGTCCTTAGGGATGACCAAGCCAGAATATCTTCATCAGGGTTCCCATTTACCGTGCCACCACAGCACCTCCATCCTAGGCTCCTCCCATCACAGGTTCACACCCAGGACCACCTCATATACCATTTACCCACCATAGGTATCCATTCCAGGGGTGCCTAGGTAGCACCCCATGGCAAGACTTGCCCTAGGCTCGTCGTATACTCCAACTTGGTCGACACAACCCTCACCCTCCACACACCCAAGTCACACACGCAGCACTCTCCCCATAGTCCAGATAACACCAGTTTTCACCACACATTAATGTAGTATAAGCGTAATAGAAGTGTAAGCAATGAAATATAGCAGTAAGCGTGTGTCTAGCCTAATAGCAGGGTATGCAGGGGTAAGGTTGCGTCAAGATAAAGGCCATCAAGTAAGCATACTACCATGCAAGTTCTATCGTTGTATGATTATAACAGTAAGTAAAGCCATAACAGTTCTATATTAGCCATGCGTAATAGGTGCTATGAGGTTGGGTGGGATGTGGCACCTTCAGTGTATTCGTCTCCGTTCTCCTCACGGTACTCACGATCCTCGTTCGTCTAGTTCTCCTTCGAGTCTGCAACGATCGCATTATAGTCGTATTAGCGACGTTTATAGAATAGCACAAAGAAGCAATGAAAATTCAAAAGAGCCAAATATACTCAAACAGGGGTTCATTGCATAAAGCTCAATTTTAGATGAATTTTGGTCCTGGTTTCGTATTTTTCTGAGGTCGTATGAATTAGTTATGAATTTCCAAAGTTTAATTCATCTCTGAAAATGGAAAAGGCCGAATTAATCCTGGGCTGACACGTGTCACACTATGATTGGTCCACGTGGCATGCTGATGTCAGCATGATGTCATCAGCTCGGCTCTGAGCTGATAAGTGGGGTCCTACTAACGTCATCTTGACGTCAGCATGACGTCATCAACGTCATCGGTTCCGACAGGTGGGGCCAGAGGCTATTAGGTCACTGACCTATGGGTCCGGTCAAAGTCAACGTCAAGTCAACAGGCGAGTCAACAGGTCAGGGTCACTGACGTGTGGGGCCAGGGCTGCTGATGTCAGCAGCTGATGTCATCGTGACGTCAGCATGACGTCACCTCGGCTGTGTTGTTACTGACAGGTGGGACCCGCGTGACGTTGTCATGACATCACTCACTAACGAGTGGGTCTAGAGTCCCTGTGTCACTAACATGTGGGGCCAGGTCAACCATCAATGTTGATCGGTCAATGGTCAACCAGGTTGGGCCTCGACTGGGCTTTGGTGGGCCTGGACAGGGCTGGATTTGGGCCGGGCCGGCTCGGACACGTGGCATGCTGTGACGCTGCCACGTCGTAGCCATGGGCCCCTACTGGGCTTCATTCACAGCTCAGCCCACACTGCGTGGTCCATAGTGGACTCATGTTCACGGTCCATGGACCGCTGGCTGGTCTTCGGTGAACCGAGTCCACCCTCCTTCCCTTTTGGCTTAGCCTACGTGCACCGAGTGCAAGCGCGTTCGGCCGATGAGGGGAGCCCTTTGCTTCCATCCTCGGCGTGCTCCCACCGATGGTGTGCTCACCGACGCGATCCTACGGCGGCGCTAGCGTCCAATTAAGGTGGGGAAAAGCTTCCCCAGGCCATGGCGAACACGACGGTGGGGTCTAGGTGGTGGCCGGGGCTTTCTAGGACATTGGCCACAGCGGTCAACGGCTTGGTCGTGGTGGTGCTCGCCGGCGAGGCAGCTAGGGGCTGTTCCATGGGTCCTAGTGCCCCGTTCCCGTTCAGACTACTAGTGGGCGACCGGAACAAGTGACGATGGCGACCAAAAGACGTGGCTGAGTCCGCGCGCGGTGATGGTGCACGGCGGAGCTCCAGTCAAGGTCCGGTGCTCGTGGCCAGGGCGCTGTGGCCGGCTAACGGGGTCTCGGTCTACGCGGCTACTCTCCGGGCGTCCTGGTGGTGCTACAGCTGCGTCCTAGTCCGGTGAGGCGACCGGGTGCGCAAGTGGTGGCCACGCCATGACGACGGCGTCGGGAGCGCTGCGTGCACGTGCTCTGCTATGGTGTCTAGGGGCTAGGAGGAGTCTCAGCAGCGAGGGACTCACCGTTGGTGTCGAAGGCGAAAGGATGGTGGTGCAGTGGCGGGCCATGGCCGTGTAGACGGAAGCAGTGCAGTGGCCACATGCGGCAGTGATGAGGACGACGGCGTCGTCTTTGGCTCCGACGACTTCGGCAGCACGCGGGTGGCTCCGATCCTCGTCTCCCGAACTCCTTCTCGGCCCTCTACTCTTGGTGCGGTGTGGGCTACTGGGCCACCAAGCGGCGGCGGTGGCTGAGGGATCCCTAGGGCTCTGGGCGTGGCTTTATAGCCCTCAGTGCCCGAGCTCCATCTATGGCGGACGAGGCGGACGGCTGGTGATGCGCCGTTGGCATCGAACGGCATCGTGGGTGTGGGTGGTTGGTGCGGAGGTTGCGTGGGCGCGGTGCCAAGGGGATAGGGCCAGGTGATTCGCGTGACCCTGGGCCCACGCCTATCATTTTGGTCGAGTCACGATTGGAGGCGGTGCCAGCGTGGGGAGGAAGACGACACTGTGGCGGGGGTGTGGTTGACACGTGGGGTCAAGTGGCAGCGGCAGCATGGGAAGCGGGGAGGCGCGTGGGCGTGAGCAGCGCGCTAGCTGGCCGAGCAAGCCGAGCTAGCTGCGGGCCTTCTTCCCTTCTTTTCCTTTTTCTGTTTTATTTTTCTTCTCCTTTGTTTGAATTCAAATTTGGTTTGAAATTTGAATTCAAAATTAGTGTACCTTATTTATTGGAGTTTTAGATATGAGGCCCACAACATTCTTTTATATATATATATTAGGAATTTATTTAGCTATTTTGTATAACAAAAATAAGTGTAGTTTTGTTATACAAAAATGGAAATAGTTTTCTCTTTATACATTTATTCTTGGTTTGAGTAATAATTACTTTATGGTTTATTTCTTTAAAGGAGTTGTTAGGCATTATATAAAACAAATGGAAATCCAAATCACCATTTGAGTTAACAATGTATGGTATGTTTCATTTGTCAGTATTTAAATAAACATGATAACAAATGACATGCCATGCTCATGAAATTGTCTAGTTGGGTTACTTCTAATGCAACACCTAGGGTTGACTCCTACAGATGTCACTCAACATTACATGGGGTTACAACAAAAATTTTGTAGTTGTGATTTTTGGTGTGTGGATTTTTGGGTTGTTACAGTCCTACCCCCTTAACAGAATCTCGTCCCCGAGATTAAAGCGTAACGTACTCTTCAAAGAGGTAAGGATATCGTAGCCGGAGGTCAGACTCTTTCTCCCATGTTGCTTCTCTCTCAGTGTGATTGCTCCATTGGATCTTGCACATAGGAATGGTTTTGCTTCGGGTCTCTTTGGTTTCTCTTTCCAGAATTCTAATAGGATGTTCTTTATACTCGAGAGTGTCTTGAATGTCAAGTGTATCAGTTGGAACTACTTCATCGGGCACTCTCAAACACTTGCGTAGCTGAGAGACATGGAATACGGGATGTACACCCGCCAATTCCTCAGGTAGCTCAAGTTTGTAGGCGAGCTTTCCAATCCTCTTGCATATCTTGTATGGGCCAACAAATCTAGGGGCAAGCTTTCCTTTCATATGGAATCTGATAGTTCCACGTAGTGGGGATACTTTGAGATAGACGAAGTCTCCCACATTGAACTCAAGTTCTCTTCTTCTTTTGTCAGCATAGCTCTTGTATCGACTTTGAGCAATCCTCAAGTTCTCCTTCACTTGAGCAACTCCTTCGACATCTTGAATCTTAGCGGAGTCAAAGAATGATCTTTCTCCCGGTTGGGACCACATCAAAGGTGTCTTACAAGGTCTACCATACAGAGCTTCAAATGGCGACATCTTGATACTGGCTTGGTAGTTGTTGTTGTAAGAGAACTCTGCATAGGGTAGGCATTTCTTCCAATCAGAGCCATAATTTAGTACACTAGCGCGAAGCATGTCTTCTAAAATCTGATTTACTCATTCAGTTTGTCCATCTGTCTGTGGGTGGTAAGCGGTACTGAAATCAAGTTTGGTTCCAATGGACTTGTGTAGGGCTTCCTAGAATCAGGACACAAACTGAGGACCAAGATCAGACACAATTCTAGAGGGAGCTCCATGCAGTCTGAGAATATGCTCAACATATAGATCTACCAATTTTCAGCATCGGTTTTGGTCTTAACTGGTACAAAGTGAGCAATCTTGGTCAAGCGATCAACAATCACCCAGATGGAATCATTGCCTTTCTGTGATCGGGGCAATCCAACTATGAAATCCATGGATATGCTCTCCCATTTCCACTTGGGAACATCCAGAGGCTTTAGCAAACCTACATGCCTTTGAAGTTCAGCCTTGACTCGATTACAGGTGTCACATCGTGCCACATGTCCCACAATGTCTATCTTCATGCCTTTCCACCAAAAGTGTTTCTTCAAGTCTTGATACATCTTTGAATTTCTAGGGTGAATACAGTACTTAGAATCATGGGCTTCAGACAGAATCTCCTTTCGTAGTGCTGGATCGGAAGGGACATAGATTCTATCCTTGAACTAGATGGTTCCTTGTTCATCTTCTCGGTGGTTGGTCTTGTAGCCTAGTTTCATCAGACCACAGAGATATTCGATCTCTTCACAACTTTTCTGAGCTTGACGGATGTGATCTGTGAGATCATACTATATGCGGAGCTCTTTCAACAAGTCATGCGGTAGTATCTCAAGTTGGAAATCATCAATCTCTTCCTTGAGCTCAGGTGGTACGGATTCAGTGATTAAAGTGTGATAGTAACTCTTGCAACTGAGAGCATCTACGACTACATTAGTCTTTCCCGGATGATAGTGAATTTCTAGGTCATAGTCCTTGATCAACTCTAGCCATCGACATTGCCTCATATTCAAATCTTCTTGAGTGAAAAAGTACTTCAAGCTCTTGTGATCGGTGTAGATATCACACTTGTTGCCTATCAAGTAGTGTCTCCAGATCTTTAAGGCATGCACAACTGCTACTAACTCAAGATCATGGGTTGGGTAACGGTTCTCGTGTTCTTTCAACTGTCGAGACACATATGCTATCATTCTTCCCTCTTGCATCAATACACAACCAAGTCCTTGGCAGGATGCATCACAATAGACCACGAAATCTTTACTGATATCAGGCAATGCTAGCACAGGAGTGGTGGTAAGCTTCTGTTTCAATTCCTAGAAGCTTTGCTCGCACTCGGGCATCCATTCAAACTCCTTAGTCTTCTTCAGAAGGTTGGTCATTGGACAGGCTATCTTAGAGAAGTTCTCAATGAATCAGCGATAATATCCGGCCAATCCCAAGAAACTTCTAATTTCTGTCACATTATGGGGTTGATCCCACTCTTTCACCACTTCAATCTTGGCTGGGTCAACTACGACACCTTTAGCTAATAGTACATGTCCTAGGAAGGCAACTTTCTGTAGCCTGAATTCGCATTTACTAAACTTTGCGTAGAGCTGATGTTGGGCTAGTTTCTCAAGCACAGTTCTCACATGATGTTCGTGTTCTTCAGTGGTGGGTGAATAGACAAGGATGTCATCAATGAATACTACCATGAACTTATCCAGTTCATTCATGAAAACCTTATTCATCATGTTCATGAAGTATGCGGGAGCATTCGTGAGTCCAAAGGACACCACAGTGAACTCAAACTGCCCATACCTAGTCACAAAAGCTATCTTCGGGATGTCACTCTCTCGAATCTTCATCTGATGATAGCCAGATCTGAGATTAATCTTAGAGAAATACTTAGCACCTCAAAGCTGATCATGCAGATCATTGATTCTTGGCAGAGGGTACTTATTCTTGATGGTGACTGTGTTCAAATTCTGGTAATCAATGCACATTCTCATTGAGCCATCCTTCTTCTTAACAAACAGAACAGGGGATCCCCAGGGTGAAGCACTGGGTCTGATATATCCCTTCGAGATGAGCTCATTAAGCTATTTCTTGAGCTCAGCCAGTTCATCAACTGACATGCGATAGGGTCTCTTAGCAATGGGTCCTGTTCCCAGCAAAAGATCAATGATGAACTCTACATCACGGTCTAGTGGCATACCCGGTAATTCTTCAGGGAATACATCGAGGTAGTCTCTGACCACAGGCACATCATGAACTGTCTTCTCCTCCTTTTGTGATTCTAAACTCGCTTTAAGGGCACATATGATAGAGGTGGACTTTCTGGACTAGGGTTCACATCTAATAACTTGGCCTGTTGTTTAGCCAATCCATGCCTAAGATGACATCTAGGTTTGTGGAAGGTAACATGGTTAGGTCGGCTTTAAAGGTAAGACCCTCAATGGCAAGACTCACTCCCTTACAGATGTGTGTGCACTTTAGGTCTCCTAAAGGTGAACTGGTGATGATAGGCTTTACACGTGGGGTTATAGGCAGGTCATGCTCTCGTGCAAATTTGGATGATATGTAAGAACAAGTTGCTCCAGAGTCAAATAGAACTGATGCAGTATTGCCATTAACTAAAAACATACCGTACACAACGTCCGGGATAGCCTGTGCTTCCTCAGCGTCCAGATGGTTGAGACGTCCATGAGTAGCAGATCCCTTGAACTAAGACTTCTGAGCAGTTGAGTTCTGAGGGCACTCAGTGGCTTTGTGACCCGGTTGGCCACAAGCGAAGTAGGTGAAAGGCGTACCACCTGTAGGGGTTGGCGCGGGTGCCTTCCAGTTTCCAGTGCTTGGTGCAGGGCGGTTCTATACTGGGCGTTCATTCATAGAGCGGGAATGGTTGAAACGGTCCTGAGTGTTGTGGTATTGAGCATAACGGTCCCGGGTGTAACGATCCTGAGTAGGGCGGGAGTATTTGGCGGTATAGCCCCCACTACCCCTACTCGATCCAGGGTTGTCATCCCTGTTGTGGCGAGAGCGTTCCCTAGATGGAGCATCTCTGCAGAACCTCTTGCGATCACAACCATAGAGGGACTCCTCAAGCTTACGCTTCCTCTCCCTGTACTCTTCTCTAGCTTTAGCACGGTTCTTCTCAATCTGGATGCAGCGATCCACCAGAGCATGCAACATGTTACTCTCAATACCGCCAAACTTCAGCTTGATGTGCGGGTTAAGTCCCTTGCAGTAATAGTACAACTTTTCCTTCTCAGAGTTCACAACATAGGAAGGTGCATAGCAAAGAAGATTGGTGAAACGAGTAGTGTACTCAGTCACCCTGTCCTTTCCCATCTTGATGTTGCAGAAATCCTCAGCTTTGGCCTCCATGATACCCTTGGGAATGTGATACTCAGTGAATGCTTCGGCGAACTCATCCCACGAGATGTTGGCAGGGTCCTCATGGGAATCACTAAAACTATCCCACCAGGCACGTGCTGCACCTGTGAGCTGGTGTGTGGTAGCTCCAACACACTCATCGTCGGTGAAAGTAGTGAGGTCAAGCTTCTTCTCCATCTCCTTAAGCTAGTCATCGGCTACAAGCAGGTCAGGGTCGGTGCCATCATAGGTAGGTGGCCTTAGCTTCAGAAATCCTTCCAGCTTTCTTTGGAAGTCATTCTGCTGACCTCCTTGGCGATAGTTTGCTTCGTTAACAAGAGCTGCAAGAAGTTGAGTCTGTTGTGCCATCACTTCTGCCAGGTTCGGTGGTGGCGGAAGGTTCTCTTCAGGCGGCGGGGTATTCTCTAGGTTGAAGGGTATCCCTCCACGTCCACGACCATGGCCACGAGCACGGTTGTTGCCACCCTGCCCCCCATTTGGTTCAACTAGTTTAGGGGTGGGCGCACGTCCATGGTTCATTAGGCGATTAGATCGGCGGTTCGGCATCTACAACATGGATCATAGGAATTTTAGCGTTTGTGCCATAAGCGCTTATAATTTAGTATGATTACATGATTTTGACGATTTAAAGAAAAACATTTATACTACCCAACACTCATTACAAAGAAGCAATAAGATCCATAAGATGCAATAATATCCAAAACATTCATTACACGGGTTTTATTACATAGCATCATCTCCAGTAGCTACACTTGAAGACTCGCGAGAATCGTACTATGCATAGTGTCTCATATTACATCTCATAAGGGGTACATCATTGGGTACAACTTATGGAAGCCACTGACATGACTCATGACCACACAGGGTCATCTACTCTAACTCGTACACCGCAGCTGGGATACGACTATTCTTGATCTCGATCTCCTCGTCAGACTTGTGAAGTCGGGACATGTACTTCAAGGCCTCAGCGAGCTCCTCGGTAGGCTTGGCTCTAGGTAGGGTAGGGTAGGCATCTAGGTTGAGGCGAGTCGGGGTTAACTCAAACTCCTCTATCCTAGGCTTCGTCTTGCTATGAATCTCCTTGGGTAGCTGATCCCACATACTCTTCATCTCCTAGAGGCGCTTCCTATTAGACTTCTGCCAGGCCTGCCAAGTCCTCTCACACTTGTCCTGTAGGTACTTGTTCTGCCTGAGTGCCTCGATCAGGTGACCCTGGTTGCAAACGACCTTCTTCCTGAACTCCTCTAGATCCTGAGTCATGGTCTTGTTCCGAGATTGGATTTTCAGCATATCAATCCCCTTGGACCTTTCTCTATCTCCTCTATGGTTGAACTCAGCCTTCTTGTCGTCCAACTCTCTCTATAACTCAGACCTTGCTGTCGAGGTAGCAGTTCCTGTTGCCTAGGTCAGCGGCTTTGTCCTGTAAGTCTACAACCTTGGTTCTGTGGACTTCTTCACGACGGCTGAGCTCATCCTATAGCTTGGCAACTGTCTCAAGTAGACTAGCTCGCTCCTGTGCTCCCTGTGAGTCTCGCTCTTGGTACTCCCACAGAAGGGCCTGGTCCTGACGTCTCCTCTGCTCTAGCTAGGTCACGTACCTATCCTGCTCTAGTAGGTGGATAGCCGAGACACGAAGGCATCTATTCTCCTCGACAAGGATAACTCTGCCGGCTGTGAAACTCTGCTCACTAGGGGTAAGGCTGAGGTCGAGGGCCTAGGGAAGTAGATGGAACTCTGTCGTCTTCAGGTGCTCATAGTGGTCCCTCATCAGTCTATGAAGTGCCTTGTGTGAGATAGCTTGTAGTCCTTCCTCGACTGTGTCCTCTATAGTCAACTCGGTGAAAGCTGGAATAGAAGGTAAGGTAGTGCTAGCTGGGAACTTGACTGAGGTGGCAATTGGTCCTTTGATTCCTCCTTCCTGAGCTGGCTTTCCGGTGCAGGTGACCTTGACAAGCTCGTCGGGGACTCCTAACGTGACGAGAACTCGATAGAGGGTCTGTGCAAAACCCCCGAGCTCACGTAGGTCGAAGGTAAGCTTGGCGTGGTCCAGAGGTAGCGGTCCTAAAGGCGACCAGTCGACGTTCATTGCCATCTGCATGTTTTAAGGAACATGTGTTAGCAGGTCAATAATAGATAAGCCTTGCATAAAAGTAAATGCAGGGTCGGTATATAACCGAAAGAAGGGCTGTTTACGTCCTATTCTATCATCCATTTCTAAGGGTTTCGTCCTATGGTCAAGTATGGCTCTGATACCAACTGAAGCGACTTGATTTCCGCGAAGGGAAATCCACATAGTCGAAGTATATTATGACCATTGTAGATCATATTACCCAAATTCCAGTCGAATACCATATCCATACAACGATAATACCAGAGTACATAAAGTGCGGAATTACATAAATTATTACATCGCCGCATTGGCAAAATCAAAAGTAGCATTCATTCAGAACAACTTGAAGATAAGATCGCCAAACTCGAGCGTAGGCACGAACCCCTCAACCGTCAAACTCCTCGGAGCTATACTCCTCAGTAGAACCTATGTGCCAAAATTTATTAGTACGATTTATACTGGCCACTCCCACCCTATGAGCACCGCTTTGTGGAAATTGGATGCAAGTTGGATATAATCAAAAGGAACCTATAAGGCTAGGGTTTCCTATGTTTTAGCATATCAAGTATATAATAATAGTTGGTCAAGTTATAACACCATTCCCATACACATTCCACCCTATTCCCTTTTCTGAGCCAGGTTTTGATCCTAGGATCGATATACCACCATCTCTACACCATCACCATACCATCGCTCAGTCAACAGGCCAACTCCCTCTCGGCACTGTCTCAAGGCCCGTAGCCCCTGGCTACGACCAACACTCTCTCATGGGGGAAGAAGAGAAGGACTCATCTCATTATCTAGTTTAAGCAAAACCCAGGAAAGGTCCATAGCCGACAAGTCAGCTCATGTATCGATCGATCAACCATACACTCTACAGAGGTTTTACATAACCACAAGATCTGCCTTCTTCGCTGACCGTCGTCAACTAGGCTGATTTCGGCCGCTGCTAGCCTAGGATACTACCACTCTACCATTCAGCCATGGTACACCCCAAGTCTAGTCTGGGGTGGCTGAAACTGTGAGTCATGAGCCAGGTCCACAAGGTCTCCATGAAGTCTTAGAAGGGTGTGGGGAAAATCCTCCGCGCCCCGTACCTCCTTACACTGTCCGCTATCAACCTAGCAGTAGTGGCAATATCCTACCAAGTAGTTCGGCCGTCCCACACCATATAGGGCGAGTGGTACGTAAGGCTTCCCGGTGAATCTGAGTACTAGTAAGTCCTTAGGGATGACCAAGCCAGAATGTCTTCATCAGGGTTCCCATTTACCCTCACCCTCCACACACCCAAGTCACACACGCAGCACTCTCCCCATAGTCCAGATAACACCAGTTTTCACCACGCATTAATGTAGTATAAGCGTAGTAGAAGTGTAAGCAATGAAATATAGCAGTAAGCATGTGTCTAGCCTAATAGCAGGGTATGCAGGGGTAAGGTTGCGTCAAGGTAAAGGCCATCAAGTAAGCATACTACCGTGCAAGTCCTATCGTTGTATGATTATAACAGTAAGTAAAGCCATAACAGTTCTATATTAGCCATGCGTAATAGGTGCTACGAGGTTGGGTGGGATGTGGCACCTTCAGTGTAGTCGTCTCCGTTCTCCTCATGGTACTCACGATCCTCATCTGTCTGGTTCTCCTCCGAGTCTGCAACGATCGCATTATAGTCGCATTAGCGACATTTATAGAATAGCACAAAGAAGCAATGAAAATTCAAAAGAGCCAAATACACTCAAACAGGGGTTCATTGCGTAAAGCTCGATTTTAGATGAATTTTGGTCCTAGTTTTGTATTTTTCTGAGGTCGTATAATTTAGTTATGAATTTTTGAAGTTTAATTCATCTCTAAAAATGGAAAAGGCCGAATTAATCCTGGGTTGACACGTGTCACGCTGTGACTGGTCCACGTGGCATGCTGACGTCAGCATGACGTCATTGGCTCGGCTCTGAGCTGACAAGTGGAGTCCTACGGACGTCATCTTGACGTCAGCATGACATCATCAACGTCATCGGTTCCGACAGGTGGGGCCAGAGGCTCTTGGGTCACTGACCTGTGGGTCCAGTCAAAGTCAATGTCAAGTCAACGGGTGAGTCAATGGTCAATGGGTCAGGGTGCACGTAAGCTAACGTCATCATGATGTCAGCATGACGTCACCTCGGCTGTGTTATTACTGACAGGTGGGACCCGCGTGACGTTGTCATGACGTCAGCATGACATCACTCACTGACGAGTGGGTCCAGAGTCCCTGTGTCGCCACGGTTTACGCAATTCAGTGAGTGATACGAATTTTGGTCTAGACACAGGTGCCGCCACGGTTTACGCAATGACATCACTCACTGAATTTTGGTCAACCATCAATGTTGACCGGTCAACGGTCAACCAGGTTGGGCCTCGATTGGGCTTTGGTGGGCCTGGACAGGGCTAGATTTGGGCCAGGCTGGCCCGGACACGTGGCATGCTGTGATGCTACCACGTCGTAGCCATGGGCCCCTACTAGGCTTCGTTCATAGCTTAGCCCACACTGCGTGGTCCACGGTGGACTCATGTTCACGGTCCATGGACCGCTGGCTGGTCTTCGGTGGATCGAGTCCACCCTCCTTCCCTTTAGGCTTAGCCTACGTGCACCAAGTGTAGGCGCATTCAGCCGGCGAGGGGAGCTCTCTGCTTTCATCCCCGGCGTGCTCCCACCGATGGTGTGCTCACCGGCATGATCCTACGGCTTCGCTGGCGTCCAATTAAGGTGGGGAAAAGCTTCCCCAGGCCTTGGCGAACATGATGGTGGGGTCTAGGTGGCGGTCGGAGCTTTCTAGGACTTTGGCCACGGCGGTCGACGGCTTGGTCGTGGCGGTGCTCGCCGGCGGGGCAGACACAGGTGGCGGTCTAGACATCACTCACTGACGAGTGGGTCCAGAGTCCCTGTGTCGCCACGGTTTACGCAATTCTGAGGTCGTAAATACACTCAAACAGGTTGACCAAAATTCAGTGAGTGATGGTCTAGGTGGCGGTCGGAGCTTTCTAGGACTTTGGCCACGGCGGTCGACGGCTTGGTCGTGGCGGTGCTCGCCGGCGGGGCAGCTAGGGGCTGTTCCATGGGTCCTGGTGCCCCGTTCCCATTCAGACTGCTAGCGGGCGACCAGAACAAGTGACGACGGTGACCAAAAGACATGGCGGAGTCCGCGTGCGGTGATGGTGCACGACAGAGCTCCGACCGAGGTCCGGTGCTCGTGGCCAGGGCGCTGTGGCCGGCTAACGGGGTCTCGGTCTACGCGGCTACCCTCCGGGCGTCCTGGTGGTGCTACGGCTGTGTCCTAGTCCGGTGAGGTGACCGGGTGCGCAAGTGGTGGCCGCGCCATGACGGCAGCGTCGGGAGCGCGGCGTGCGCGTGCTCTGCTACGGCATCCAGGGGCTAGGAGGAGTCTCAGCAGCGAGGGACTCACCGTTGGTGTCAAAGGCGAAAGGATGGCGGTGCAGTGGCGGGTCGTGGCCGTGTAGACGGAAGCAGTGCAGTGGCGACCCGCAGCAGTGATGAGTACGACGGCGTCGCCTTTGGCTCCGATGACTTCGGCAGCACGCGGGTGGCTCCGATCCTCCTCTCCCGAACTCCTTCTCGGCCCTCTACTCTCGGTGCGGTGCGGGCTGTTGGGCCACCAAGCAGCGGCGGTGGCTGAGGGATCCCTAGGGCTCTAGGCGTGGCTTTATAGCCCCCGGTGCCCGAGCTCCATCTATGGCGGACGGGGCGGACGGCTGGTGATGCGCCGTTGGCATCGAACGGCATTGTGGGCTTGGGTGGTTGGTGCGGAGGTTGCGTGGGCACAGCGCCAAGGGGACAGGGCCAGGCGATTCGCGTGACCCTGGGCCCGCGCCTGTCATTTTGGTCGAGTCACGGTCGGAGGCGGTGCCGGCGTGGGGAGGAAGACGACATTGTGGCGGGGGTGCGGCTGACACGTGGGGTCAAGTGGCAGCGGCAGCAAGGGAAGCGGGGAGGCGCGCGGGCGTGAGCAACGCGCTGGGCTGCTTGCTGGGCTGGCCGCGCGAGTTGGGCCGGCCTGCTGCTGCGCGCGCAAGCTGGGCTGGCTGGCTGCTGCGAGCTAGCGGGCCGAGCAGGCCGAGCCAGCTGCGGGCCTTCTTCCCTTCTTTTCCTTTTTCTGTTTTATTTTTCTTCTCCTTTTTAATTCAAATTTGGTTTGAAATTTGAATTCAAAATTGGTGTACCTTATTCATTGGAGTTTTAGATATGAGGCCCACAACATTCTTATATATATATATATATTAGGAATTTATTTAGCTATTTTGTATAACAAAAATAAGTGTAGTTTTGTTATACAAAAATGGAAATAGTTTTCTCTTTATACATTTATTCTTTGGTTTGAGTAATAATTACTTTATGGTTTATTTTCTTTAAAGGAGTTGTTAGGCATTACATAAAACAAATGGAAATCTAAATCACCATTTGAGTTAACAATGCATGCTATGTTTTATTTGTCAGTATTTAAATAAACATGATAACAAATGACATGCCATGCTCATGAAATTGTCTAGTTGGGTTACTTCTAATGCAACACCTAAGATTGGCTCCTACAGATGTCACTCAACATTACATGGGGTTACAACAAAAATTTTATAGTTGTGATTTTTGGTGCGTGGATTTTTGGGTTGTTACAAGTGTGAAGTTAAATCGCCGAGAAAGTGGCATGCAGATAATTAACAGGCCACATATATATATTTTTCATATATGCGCATTGGCATCTGCGAAGCAATGTCGTTTCTGGTTCGCATGTGCATGGGCACAGCTAGTGAGCTAGCTGGCCTGGTGACCCTCCTAGCCGTCGATCGAGATGGTGGTGGAATAGTCACGGATAGGAAAACGACCTTTTGGACGACGACGCTCTAGTGCTGAGATAGTGGAGTGCCCTTTTTGGGGACAGGAAAGGAGCCTTTTGGTTTTGGACGCTCTAGTGCTCTTCTCTGACTTCACTTCATCTCGATCGGGATTTTTGGACGTGCGCGCGGGCGCGCGGCCATGCATGCATGGCGTCTGTTTTGAGTTGTGACTGCATGCGCGCTGGCTCGCTCGCCGTACAAGTCTGTCCTGTGGACGTACCTCCAGCTCCAGGCTCCAGGGTCTAGTTCTACCTAGGGCCGTGCATGTGATCGTCGCTTTCGCCATGGAATTCTACTCTGCTCTGCTGAGAAGACGATCGAACTTCCTGCGTGCGGCTCACCTTCCAGTGCCTTTCTGCCTGCTTCCTGCCAGCACGCTCTAGCTCGATCCCATGCATCTGTTCGGAAGCTGGAGTGCGCCTGCGTGTCGACTCACAAATTAAAGAAGAAGTTGTTAAAGGAACGGCCATGCTCGATCTTGACGGCTACGTACGCTTGTTAGGTCACAAATCCATTGTAAATTACCATACGCAAATCCCTTGCACATTTTCCGGAAAAAAAGGACCCAGCTAGGAGATCGACTAGGAATCTGTCTATCTATCTATCTATGGATCGGAGTAGCTAGCTAGATGCCGTGATCCTTGAGTACTTGAGCTAGCTAGCTCCTTTTCCTGTCGGCATGCAATAACAGCTGGCTGGCTCATCACCGTCGAGCGGGGCTAGCAATATTTTCACGCCAAGAGCCGAACCGCACTAGTACTACGAATTAAGAACCGTGCGTGGTACGGAAAGCCTGCAAGTTGGCCGAGGAAAAAGAGAGAGAGTACGCCGCCCGACAGCAGCTTGTGGCCCTTGTACGTCGGGTCCACGTCGAGATCGTCCCAACTCGAGCACCAACACCGTCTGGTCGTCCTCATCAGTCATCGTGGTCGGGGGCTCCGAATTTTTGTCACAAACTTGGTCACATCACAGCTAGTAGCAGCTCGATCACTGTTCGTTTCGCGCCTTTGGATCGTATATGTAATATGTATATAGCCTTTTGAAAAGATCACCTGGCCGGATTTTATGCCCGTATATATATATATATATATATATATATATATATATATATATATATATATATATATATATATATATATATATATATATATATATATATAATATGTCGTGCTGTTTGTTCGTCCTGGCGCTTGCACGCGCTGCATCGATGAGAAATTCTCGAAAAGACAGCGGCTAAACGAAGAGCAAGTTGTGGCCTGTAGCACAGTGCACACAATGCAAGGAGCCAAGCATGATGCCTCTGCAGCCACAGGCGTCAGCGTCCAGCGTCCTTGCACCGAGTACGTTCAGATGTGTGATCGTGGGATCGAGGCTTAAGATTCGTATTCGCGGAGGAATGAATGCCGGTGCACGCATTACCATGCATGACGCGACGGGAAGTCGGGAAACGTTCGTACTAGTCCTCTAGTATTCTCTCATATTCTACTCCTTCTCGGAAGTGTGTATCTCCCTCAGCAACCGATTTCGGGACCGCCGATCTTCTCATCCAACGGCTTCTGACACCCTTCTTCCTCCTCCTAGCACCTTTTGCCTCCTCCCGACGTGTCGCTGCTGCCCAGCGCCCACCGCTCCGCCGTGGCGCACTACGGTCTCACTGGAGCTCGCCGCCGCAGCCGCGGCCACGGAGCTCCGGCGAGACCCCAGTGTGTCCACGGTGGCCTCCTTCTTTCTCCTCCCCCACCATCATCATGGCCATGGGTGCCCCTGGCCCGACCGCCTCCACCGCCACCAGGACCCTAAACCAATCCTGCTACTATCTCCACTGCCTGCCTCCCCTAGCCCCTTCTCTTCTAAGCCCACCAGAGTTGGGGAAGAAGGGGGTGGGGCGGGCGTGAGGGCGTGGGCGTGGACGAGGAGGAGGAGGAGGAGGAGGCTGTCGCAGGCATATTTGAGTGGTTGAGGTCTATGACAAGATCATCGATGGTGTGACCCGCTCAAGAGAGCCTATCGAAGGCGTTCTTGAGTGGTTGAGGTTGATGATAGCATGGCTAGCTCAAGATAGCCTGTAGAAGGCGTACTCAAGTGGTCGAGGTCAACGACGAGGTCGATGAGAACGTTACCGGCTCGAGAGAGCCTATCAAAGGCGTACTTGAGTGGTCGTTGTCGACAACGTAGTCGTAGGTGGTGTGACTGACTTAAGATAGACATGTCGAGGGCGTATTCAAACGGTCGATGCTGATGACGTAGTTAGAGGCGGCGTGACTAGCTTGAGGTAGCCCGTCGTGGGCATACTCGAATGGTCATTGCTGATGACGTAGTTGGAGGTAGCTTGACTGGCTTGAGGTAACACGTCAAGGGCATACTCGAATGATCATTGCCGACGATGTAGTCAGAGGCGGCGTGGCTGACTTGAGGTATCCCATCGATGGTGTACTCGAATGGTCATTGCCATCGCTATAGTCTAAGGCTGCATGATCAACTTGTGGTAAGCCTGTCGAGGGCGTACTCTAATGGTGATTGCCCATGATGTAGTCAGAGGTGGCATGACCGACTTGAGGTAGCCCATGGAGGGCGTACTTAAACTATCATTGTCGATGACATAATCGGAGGTGGCATGACCGACTTGAGGTTGCCCATTGAGGGCATACTCGAATGGTCATTGCTGATGATGTAGTCGGAGGCGGCATGACCGACATGAGGTAGCCATGTCGAGGGCGTACTGGACGGTCGTTGCAAACGACAAAGCTTGTTGATGTTCATCTTGTTAGGTGTAGCCCCTGATGATGATGGCACCACGGGAGAATGAGAGATGCCACGGTGATGTCGATTCGAATGACGAATAGTTGATAGTGTGCCTTACGAAATGGTCATAAGGACTTAGTTGACACCGCATCTCGAATGCAGTGCAAGTTGAGAGGAACCTTAGAAGGTTCCACCACCTACCTCTCATCGAGCTATAAATGGGATGAGCGAGTGGCACTTTAGAATCCTCGTTAGGGGTACGCCATAAGCCTCTAGTTGGTCATCGAGCACCATACTTGTTCAAAATCAATCAAGTGCTTTTCTGAGTTCCCTGGTGGGCATTCTCACAGGACTAACTTAGAAGCTCACTTGAGTATAGATGTCTTTCTTAGGTACATTGAGTACCACAATTTTAGAGCTAGATGTCAGCCACCTCAAATACTCCCCTCATTTTGTATGTTGATCGAGCCGGTTTATGTAGTCCAATAGCTTGAACCAATGAACCGACCGGAAGCCTCCAATATGTTACACGGGACGAAGGCAAATTGTTGAGGTCCATTCCATTAAGCGCCCGATATAGGTGGTGTCAAAGAACTCGAGTGATCAAGGTCGATGACGAGGTCGACGATGGCGTGACTGGCTCGAGATAGCTTGTTGAAGGCATACTCGAGCAGTTGAAGTTGATGACATAGCTTGTTGAAAGCGGCATGACTGGCTCAGGTTAGCCTATCGAGGGCATACTGAATTGGTTTTTGTCTATGACGTAGTTGGAGGCGGCATGACCGACTTGAGGTAGCTTGACTGGCTTGAGGTAACACGTCAAGGGCATACTCGAATGATCATTGCCGATGATGTAGCCTGAGGCGGCATGATTGACTTGAGGTAGCCCATCAAGGGCGCACATGAATGGTCGTCGATGATGGTCAGAGGTGGCATGATAGACTTGAGGTAGCTCATTGAGGGTGTACTCGAATGGTCTTTGCTGACGATGTTGTCAAAGGTGGTGTGACCAACTTGAGATAGCCATTTGAGGGTGTACTAGAATGGTCATTGCCAGCTCAACTTTTCGATGTACATCCTAAAACATTCTCTCCTTTGACATCATATTGCCCAAAAAGGTAATCTCATGCACCATCATCTCCTCTAGGAGGTGGTGGAGGATAGTACTACGGAGATAGAACTGTGGAGGATAGAAGGGATAATATGGAAACTACGTAGGAGAAGGTACATGCCTTTACTGTATTGAAGTGATCACTGAATGTACCGAAGTTGTTGTTGAACACATCAAAGCACCGCCCAAGGTGGACCTACTTTCCATGAAGCTGCTAGTACTGCTCTTGTGTGTATGAGGTGCCAAGCTGTGAACTAAGAGCATCAATGTCATTGTGCAGCCCCTGCTGGACACTCTGAAGGCTGGACATGACTGCCTTATACATGGTATTGTGGAGATGCGGCACAAACTACTAAAATCTAGTGTCCATGGGACCCTGCCACTGCTGCCCCCATTGTCAGAAATCCTTGGTTCATCTGCTATTGAAAGCTCTCACCAAACTGTGTGATCGAGGTGTTATTCTAGGAATTCTACATGTTTTGGAAATAGGGGTCAAAGTATCCTGCAGGCGGCATCTATCCTTGCATTTGTGGCTATGGCTCATGAGTCTGTGGAATGTCATCAGTTTCCATGTGACCTCCCTGACTTGTAGCATGTCCCTCTTGTGTTCCCTCAGGTGGTTCAAGAAAAGGGCTTCGCTATCTAGCGTGAAAATCCTTATCATTAAGAAAAGGTCTGAAGTGCTCATGATGAACTCTTCATTACCCTTGTTGGTGGTCCTTAATTCCTATTACTAACTGCCAACTCTCATATAAAACCTGCTAAAAAGAACACCAGACTTATAACTAGGGCTTACAACTAACCAATTTCATGAGTTTTGGTGGTTTACCATTTGCAGGAGGGCATGTCAGGGAATACACAGGAAATATACCTAAAGTATACAAGAAATGCAATAATACAAGTACCCGACATGAGCCAAGAGAGAGGAGGCCCACAACCTAGGCAAATCAGGGCCCAAAACAAGTGGAGATGAAGCCTAAAAGCAAACCAAACCAACTTAACTTGCACGCCAAACCACCATGGGCCAAGTATAGAGGATCATAGGAGGCTACCCAACGAAGTTGGGCTGATTTGGACTTGGCCATGGTACGGCCGCACACCCCTACATGCCCCGTTTGGTCCAAAACTTGGTCGGTTGACTCTTATCCGCCTTGCCCAACGTCGATGCGGAAGGAATGGTCCAAATTCAATGCACCTAAACAGTCGAATTTGCACTTTCCATGAGCGAATAGGGGGATAGTTCCCTAGGATCCTTCCCCCTCTCCACCTATACAAGGAGGCCACCCCCTCCTCATTCAAACAACACCTCAAGGCAAAGAGCTACACTACAAGTGCACCACTCCAAAGGGCTTAGGCCCTAGCTAGCTATCTAGAGCAAGTAGTTGGAGAGATGTAAGGGAGAGCTTGGGGAAGCATCGGACTTGTTGGTGTCTCCTCATTTTGGACCTCAACGAACACCGACGCTATACTTTGTTGGGTTCTCCTGCTAGGTGAGTGTTTGTGATTTTTTTGGTTATAAAGTCTTTGATTAGTTAATCTTTCTCTTACTTGTTTGCGGGTTTATCGTCCGTCCCCATGGCGGATACTCTAGTAAGGGGCTCCCGATAAAGATGGATCACCCTGTACAATGCTAGAGTAGTAGTTGATAGTATAGACGTGGTGTCTAGGCTAAAGCTACCTTTGTTTGCCTCGTATCCCACGGTTGAGGGGTAGGTGACAGGTGGTGACAGCCCTGTCCATCCCTTGTAACCCCCCACATCTGGGTACAAGCGTAGAGCCATAAGCTGGTATCGCCTAGCAGACTAGGTGCACTTTGGTGCCCGAAGTAAACAAGTAATAGTAGAGTTTATCTATCCTTAGACTTTGAACCATAGGAATCCTCTCTACACTCTACCAACTCTATCCTTGTGTTGTTCTTGGACAAACTAGATAGAAGATTTACCTCTATTCCCTATGGAAAATACGATACCCTAAATACTTCCGGATGAAGTGCTACAATGGTGCTTCTGTGCGCTTGTGGATTATTTCAATTTGCGTTAAGAAATACCAACAAGCATTTCTGGCACCGTTGCCAGGGAATGATTATTGTATGATCTTCGAACATAGTTCGTCCTTGTATCTATATCTTTTCTTTTTATAAAAAACAAAATATTTTCTTCTTCACCATGAAGCCAACTTCAAATCCTTACCTTTCTGCTTGAAAGGGTGAGTTCGCTGAGCCACCACCATAGTCTAACCTTTCATCTGGTAGTGAACTCCACCTTAGTTTAAAAGCCATAGTTCAGGCACAACCCTTCTCAGGGACGATAATAAAAACTTCTGCCATCATTTGCATGAGTTCGAGGAGATGTGTTTGTGCCTGAGCATCTTAGGCGTGACACAGGAAACACTAAAGTGGACATTATTTCCCTGGTCTCTCACGAAGAAGGCGAAACAATGGTACACTCAAGCCGTAGAGAGCATGGATGGAGATTGGGATGAACTCAAGGATAAGTTTTGTCTTGCATTCTTCCCTGTATCTCATATCATCTCTCTACCAAGGGCAATCCTTGACTTCGAGCAGAATGAGAAGGAGTCTATAGGTGTAGACTGGGCTAGGTTTTCAATGTTAATACAAGCTGACCTAGATTTGTCTTTACTCGATGGCATATTATTGCATCTCTTTTGTTTGGGTATTGACATAGATGCTGATCTATGCCTAGACATGACTGTTGGAGGCCGGTTTACACACAAAACCATGGTGGAACAAGTGAAATTCCTTGAAAACTTCCTAAAAAGACACAATTCCTCCGTCATGAAAACTAGAACCATCCAGGCAAAATTTATGTTGGGTGTTGAGGAGTCCTCATTAGTCGATTCCAAAACCATATCATCCTTATATTCGACTCATGAGCCCTCACCTGAACCACGAACACCGAAGGAAAGAGTACTTCATCCTTTGGAGTTCTTTATCGAATTTGAGGATTATGGTAATACCTCGAAACACTTTGGGCATGAAAAGTTTACACTTCCTTCTAAGGAAGCACCCCCTAAAGTAGATCCATCGAAGGAATGGTTAATAGAAGTGAAACGCTCTTCTAAAGTAATTCATATTCTTTCACCTTCCACTACCATACCCTATTCATTAAGGGGAACTATTGTGGAAGCCCTGCACAACCCCACAGTCAGGGACTAGTATCATGTCATAATTCCTTTCAAAAAATCTTTTGGGAAACATGCCGCTAGTCCCGACCAACAAGCTCTTCAAAAGTCCCATTGGGACTAATCTTTGAGTGTTGTGGGAATGCTAGGGCCGTGCCAATCAAAATAGGTAAAACCGAGGTTCGCTTAGATTTCCACATCTTTGCCATCCTCGAATTTGATCTTCTCATAGGCTACCCTTTTGCAAAACTTTTTCAAGAAAAACCTTCCCATGGGAGCCTTAAGCAAAAAGTTGGGAAAAACTGCTTTTGCCACTCATACCTCTTGCCTAGTAAGTCCAATGGCGAAGCAGCATCTTACCCATGACCCATTTGAGGAGGTGAAGTTTGTATCTCCATTCATTTCATCTAAGCATGCTTGTGAAACAGAACGTTCATAACCACCCTCTCTCGAATCGAAAGCTTTGTCCCTTTGGCCATCAAAACGTTGTTCTCGATAGTGGTCAAGATTCAACATTGATCCTACATGATACATCTCCTAAGAATGAAAACTTATGCACCATGGACATCATCCTTAGTGCCACATGCTTCTATGAGGACCACAACCATATTTCAGTCCTCGTATATAAACATTTTAGGAGGATGGTTGTGGATACCTTTGTTTACCATAAATTTTGCAAATCTCATAGATGCACTGTGGCACTAACCTTGCAGCTTGAACACTGTCACTAAATGCTTGGTGGTGAAACTAGGGAACTACACCACCATTGATAACTGCAAGATGAAGGTCACATGATCAAGCTTATGACCTTAAACTAAGCACTGCTGGGAGATACCCCGGATTATAAAAATAATAATAATAAAACATTTTCTTCAATAAAAGGAAGAACATGTTGTCAAGTTAGTATGCACCTTTGGGTATTCTTGGTTGCTAACCTTTTTAGGAAGAGATCAAGAAGAAGAGGGGACATACAATGCTTGAGAACATGAGGAGCTGCATCAACCGTACAACACGATGCTCTTTGGTGATGGAACACGCTAAAAAAGGAGACCCTGACTCTGCACACTTGACTTTTACACAAAAGTCCAAGTGTGGGGGAGGAAGGTGAGAGTCTCACCATAAGTTCCATACACACCAAAGACCATCTTGGTTAAAAAAAATGATGTTAGCCCTGCCTTGTTGAAAAAAGAGAGTTAAAAAATATATATATAAAGAGGGAAAAATGAAAAGCTAAAAAATGGGAGTAAAAAGATGAAAAAATATATAATATATGATATATATAGAAGAAGAAGAAGAAGAGAGAAGAGAGAAGGAGGATTCTCCTCTTCTAGATCTTTGCTACCACTAAGGCCCATGGTCCGTACACACTAGTTGTGGGTATGGCCTAGCCTTGTGGCTCGCCTGAAGTTAGACCACATTCGATCAAGCCACCGCTACAGCAATCCCATAGCTCCACCTACATATGCTGTCGGTAAGTACACTCAGGTATGCAAAGATCACTCATTGTTCACCAACTCTTTTACCCATAGTTATCTCCATAAGAATAAAGCTTGATCATGTAGATTCATGCTTCCCTTGTTTATGTCGTAATGCTCTAGTTTGGATGTATTCACTCGAGGATACATCCATATGCATTTTAAATTAAGCATAGTGCTTAGGTTAAAATGACATTCTTTAATCAAATTTAGATATGGTGTTTAATTTTAGGTTAATGAACTTTGAGCTATTATTTTCATAAATAATGGAAGTAATTTATGATGGAGATAAACCGAAGGCCATGAATAAACTACAAACTTTACCTCAAGCCTTGTATGAGTTATGTCGAAAGATAGAATGTTGGGTGAACAAATAAAATAAATAATATATATATATATAATAAAAATAACAAAATAAAATAAAATAAATAAAAAATACAATAATGGTAATAATTAATAAAATTTAGGCTCCTAGTATTTTAGATGGTAGAGCTCTTGTTTGTTTCTATTTTATTTTTTTCAGTTGAATAGAAGTAGGTACAAGAATAAGTGTCGGGAGAGATCTCTCAAGCATAACAAACACATACACAAGATCTCCCCCCAATATGTTGCACAACATTAAAAAATCCAACGTGCAGAATGATGGAACTAATGGCCCCAGCGAGGATTGGCTAAACCTCTGGTTCAGTCAAACTATCTCTGACTCCCCATAGCTCCTTCATCTTCAACTGATGGTTTGTGCAACACTACCCCTCATTTGTCCTAAATTTTGAAGTTTCAAATTAAGCAAATCAAAAATACAATAAAACAATTGATGCTCAAATCTCCATGCTATCCTCTGATTAAATTTGCATACTCTTTTATTCCTCGCTAACATTCCCATACTTGTGAACAAATCATCATGGGGACCCCATGTTATCTAAGTAATTGGAATATTTGATATAGTAGGATGATAATGAACTTGCTCTCTCATGTGAAGAACTTAGGCACTTATCTTACAAAACAAAATTCAAATAGCATGCTCCTTAATGATATGTAACTTCCTACCAAAGTCATATCTAGTGTTTAGAGCTTAAAACCTCCAAAATAAGCTACTTATTTCTGCATTGAGTTTTGTTCAAGTCTTGTTGACCCTTGTTGAGAAAGTTATAATGCCCCAAAGATCAAGATCACGTACACCCACATACACATGCTGCTTCCTACACTAGAAGTACGCAAAAATATGCTTCCATTTTAGATCCACCAAAAATTCTATTCCTACACTAGGAGTAGACAAAAAAATATGTTTGTTAGGCAAATACTCCATGCTCTAAAAAGATAATGATCTCTCTCTGAATATGCAGGTTTAGAAAAAGAGGCATGGGCTATGCAAAAGTTTTTTTTAAAAAATGATGAGCACATGAAGGCTCATGTATTGAAAAAAAAGAAAAAGAGATGAGCACATGAAGGCTCATGTAAAAAAATAATGATAAGCCATGTTCTCAGAATAAAAGACTTCATGAGAGAGATCACTCAAATCAAGAGTATAGTAAAGGTTTAAAATTGTTTTATCCACACACATGCACTTCTTGATCTAAGGGTATGACATTTTCTCCTTGGATCTGAGCTTTGACTTAACAAAATCTCCTAAAGTAAGTATGTCCTTCATATCTTTCCCTACCCAAAGATCCATATAAGCTTTTTAGAAGTAGAAAGAAAGAAGGCAATACTATGACATGCCTTGGTGAGGAACCAAACATAAACTTGAGTGATCCGAGAGAATCATTTGAGGAGCTAAGCTATGTTTATATTTTTCAAAATCAAATGAAAATCTAAGTTTCTGAACAGATTAATGCAAGGGGATTTGGATCCATGCTGTTCCATTATTCAATCACCTAAGATAATATGGTAGACACATAAAAGTTCACTGGTTCAGATGAAGCTTGGAATAACTTGTATGTAGATTACATATCAAGGAGATGACCCATCTTAGTCTCTTGAACTTTACTCGAGGACGAGCAATGGGCTAAGTGTAGGGGAGTTTGTTGGCGGTCCTTAACTCTTATTACTAACCGCCAACTCTCATATAAAACCTGCTAAAAAGAACACTAAACTTAGAACTAGGGCTTACAACTAACCAATTCCATGAGTTTTGATGGTTTACCATTTGCAGGAGGACATGTCAGGAATACACAAGAAGTATACCTAAAGTATACAAGAAATGCAACAATACAAGTAACCGACATGAGCCCAAGAGAGATAACCAACATGAGCCCAAGAGAGAGGAGGCCCACAACTAGGCAAATCAGGGCCCAAAACAAGTGGAGATGAAGCCCAAAAGCAAACCAAACCAACTTAACTCCGCGCCAAACACCATGGGCCAAGTCTAGAGGATCACAAGAGGCTACCCAATGAAGTTGGGCTGATTTGGACCAGGCCATGGTGCGTCGCACCTCCTAGGGCAGACGCGCCCCCACCTGCCCCGTTTGGGCACAAAACTTAGTCAGTTGACTCTTACCGCCTTGCCCAACGTCGGTGCGGAGGGATGGTCTATATTCAATGCACCTAAACATTGGTTTGCACTTTCCATGAGAGAATGGGGGAATATTCCCTAGGATCCTTCTCCCTCTCCACCTATAAAAGGAGGCCACCCCTCCTCATTCAAACAACACCTCAAGGCAAAGAGCTACACCACAAGAGCACCACTCCAAAGGGCTTAGGCCCTAGCTAGCTATCTAGAGCAAGTAGTTGGAGAGATGTAGGGGAGAGCTTGGGGAAGTGCTGGACTTGTCAAGTGTCTCCCTGTCTTGTACCTCAATGACACCTACACTATACTTCGTTGGGTTCTCCCACTAAGTGAGTGTTCGTGGTTCTTTTAGTTATAAAGTCTTTGATTAGTTAATATTTACTCTTACTTGGTTGTGGGTTCGTCGTCCGTCCCCATGGCAGATACTCTAGTAGAGGCTCTCAATAAAGACGGATCACCCTGTACAATGCTAGAGTAGTAGTCGATAGCATAGACATGACGTCTAGGCTAGAGGCTACCTTCGTTTGCCTCGTATCCCATGGTTGAGGGGTAGGCAACAGGTGGTCACAGCCATATCCATCCCTTGTAATCCCCCACATCTGGGTACGACGTAGAGCCGTAAGCCGGTATCACCTAACAGACCAGGTGTGCTCCAGTGCCCAAAGTAAGCAAGTAATAGTAGAGTTTATCTATCCTTAGACTCTAAACTAGGAATCCTTTCTACCCTCTACCAACTCTATCCTTGTGTTGTCCTTGGATGAACTTAAATAGAAGATTTACCTCCATTCCTCATGGAAAATACGATACCCTAAATACTTCCAGGTGAAATGCTACAACGGTACTTCTATGCGCATGCAGATTATTTCTATTTGTGTTAAGAAATACCAACGCCCCTTTAAATTTTGTCTTATGAAGAATGAGGGACATGACATACAGGAGAAAAGTAAAGATTGGTTGTCATGTCATGCTTCAGAACTACCAACTGATTCATCATGAATCTCACCACATCGAACTTCTAGCGATACATAATATGGTGTATGACATTCCAATACTTGTCTCCAATCTCACCTCTATCTCCTACTTTTGGCATGAATGTCACTTTTACAATTTTATTGATCACTGCTAGATGGTGCCTCAATCCTTTCAGGCCACCAACATTTGACAGGTATCTGAGTGCGCTCAGGCTCATAAAACTACCTTCCTCTGCTCTATGGGCAAAGTATCTTCCTCATCAAGATAATAGATTTTGCAAAGAAATTATTGTCTAACTAATTAGTTGCAGCAAACTCATCAAAGGTACAAGAATATCTTCTTTTCCTAGTCATCCACTCAATTTTGTTATTCACAGTGTCAGTTTCCATTGTGGCATGGAATTGCCTAACAATCAAGTCATTCCAATTACCTTTATGCTCAAGAAAATCATATAGTCCCATAGTATGTAAATTTGCAACCAAGCTCTTGTTATCCATCATATATGACATATATTGATGTATCGATGTTGACAAATTGTGCCAGAACAAATGTATCCAAAATATGCATGTTCTTGTACCTTGGTATGGAAGTATGACAAGTCAGCATCATTGTCCAAGGCATCCTAATATGGGCTTCTCAACCTCTAATAAATGTCAAATTTCCATGCCCTAACAATCCCATTGTATCTAGATACATCCATTTCGTCATCATCACCTTCCACATCCTCATTTGGATTTTGGTTTCAATCCTAATCATCATAACCTCTTCTTCACTTATATGAGCTTCCCTTCTGTCGTGGGTTCATAACCGCGACAATCATCGGGTTGATTGACGTGGGTTGATGTGTGAGCCTCTGGCCTTAAGTACTAAAAACACAAGGGTTTATCGTAGTTTGGGCGTCTAAGCCTTGCGCCCAGCAGTGGTGTTATTCGTGTTAGGAATGCTCAATCAAGAGTTCTTACAATGGCGGAATCAAGAGAGTGAGGTGTAGGGCGAAGCGCTATGCTAATCTAGATTTAGCTCGGGTTTGGTCGATCATTTCATTGTTCGATCTTCCGATCCCGGCCCTCTACAAGGAGCCATGCCTTCCCTTATATATTAGGGGAGGCGATGGGGGTACAAAGCGAATGGTTTGACCTAGGGTTTCTTGCCCTATGCTTCGGTCTTCTTCACCTTTGCGCCGCTGGTCCTTCTTTGTCTTGTAGATGGGGGTCGACAAAGTCGCAACCACCCCCTGACACGACTGCAGCAGCCTGGTGCTGACCCCCAGGTGTTGTCTGCCGTAACGACGCCTTCTCTGGGTGAGCCTTCTCCTGGCTTCCTTGGCACACAAGGCTTCTCCCCCTACCCAGAGGGGTTGCTGAGAGGGTTCAGAGCCCCGCACTTTGGGGCTTGGGGGAGTTCCTTGTCCTGACTCGTCACACGGTGTGACCCTGCCTGAGGGAGAGAACACCTTGTGGCTGTGGAATGGGATGGTGGCCTAGCGCTTCTGCTGCTTTGCGGTTGTCAGGCTTTCGGCGTCTGACAGATTCCGGGATTGGTTTCCTGCATTGCTTGGGGGTGCACGTGCTCCACCCGAGCCAAGGCTGGGGCGAGTGTGGGGCCTTATGCTTAGCCGGGGCTCCCATGGGTCAGGAACTCCCCGCGCCTTGGCCAAGTTCCACAAGCCTCTTGAGCGAAGAATGGCTCGGAGTGTACGTGCGAGCGTACACGACGGGTGTAGCCCCCGAGCCCCTGGATGATTAGGAGAATCAGTCGGTGGGTTAGCCGGACTGTCATGTCCTTAATCCGAGGTTTAACATACCACTTTGTTAGGTTCTTGTCACATTCTTTATCTTGGAAACAAATATTTTCTTGACCAAACCTTTGCCACTGTCAATTCACAAACATATAGCAATATATAAGTGACATGCACGAACACCTAAGAATATATGTGACATGCACGAACACCTAAGAATATCAGTCGTTGTGATGTACCAGTGCCATATTCAGACCAAACAATCATAGCTTGTTGCAAGGTATTTGCATGAGAATTAATAATCATGTACTACTTTGATGAAGAGAGAATTTTCCATAGCCAATTTTCAATGATTGAATCAAGATATGACATTGTACATGTGGTCTGCTTCCTCGCAAAAAAAAGTATATGTGATCTGCATTGAGAGAACTGTTGCTGCTTGTGCTAACATAATCATCAAAAGTATTTGCAAAGGGTAGATCATACCTAATTTGCATATCCAATGACAATTCATTAGATTCTCAAATCAGCCCTCATGATACATATATATGCAAGGCTTCAAATAAGATTACATGTTTCATTACAAAATCATATGAAATACTACTTTTTATTATTGCTATTCTTACCTATATATGTACGTCTTCGCAACTCTTATTAGTCCGACCAGCTAAATAGTCTGATTTGGAAGTGGAACCAGAGAAGATGTATACTCTGATAATGGATAAACATGTATCCAACTATCCAAGTCTGTAACAAGGTACTCCCTCTATTTCAAGCTATATATAAGATAGTTTAGTTTTATTGTAAGTCAAACTTATCTATTTTTGGTTAAGTTTATAGAAAAATACACAAACATCTACAATATCCATTAGATACACTATGAAATATATTTTGATAGTGTGTATTTATTTGATATTGTATTTGTTAATATATTTTTCTATAAACTTAGTTATAGTTAGACAAGTTTGACTTTGATATAACAAAACTAAAATAATTTATAATTTAGAACGGGAGTATTAGTTGTGCCTATCAATCCTCTATGTGGATAACCACAGCACTTCGAGTCCTTTCCGGGTTTGTGAAGCGGGCAAGCTGTGCTAGCTTGCTAGTAGATTCTGTAATTCTCTCGATCTGAATAACTACGTCGGAGAGAAGAGATGCAACGACTGCTGCATGCATCACTTGCAACAGAGCCGCATCCTCTGATAACTGGGTTCTGAAGTCACTTGCAGCTTTGGTGGCTGTAGACATGTCGTTGGTTTGACATGGTAGAGTCATAGTCCGAACTGCCAACGAGAGCCCTCTGAGCGCCTTTGCAGAGTGCAAGCTCATTGCACCACATGTAGCTCTAATTTTCAGGCATAGCTCTGGATTGGCTTCAGGGTACTGTAACCAAAGATAAGGAGGATATATCATTTTTTTTTAAAAAAACAAACAAGTCCAGAAAGTAATCAGTTCCATGGACTTCAATTTCGATCATGAAACTAGGGATACTTTGCGATCACCTGAGACTTTTTCAGGACTACGACACACGATGCAAGAGCCTCCATTGAAGAAGCGCACTGGCGACAAAGAGCGCCCAGCTTTTGATATTGGCTCCACGGGTGGCGGAAACGGAATTTCCCGTGAATAGGCTCCCACTTAGCAAAGGTGCACTGCAGTGTTCGGATGATACATACAATTGGAATAGATTCTTTGATTTTTGTTTACACAGGAAGGAGGTTTGTACTCAACAAAAGAGAAAGGGAACTGACAATCACCAAAGTGAGAATAGCTTACCAAAGAGTCTTCTCTGACCTTCGAATTGAGGACGGCATTGTACACCTGAAGAAAGGCTTTGCCTTCCAAATTTTCACATGGAGAGTTCTCCCTAGAGCATTCAGATTCCATTCCTGCACACATGAGAAACTTTAGTCTCATATAGTACTCTGGAATCTGCAAACTTTTTTTTTCTCAGTTTCTTTTGTCCAACTTTCAGCTGTAAATGGTGAAGGCACTGCAACCTAATACCGCCTGTTCGGCTGGGGCTGGCTGGCTGGCTGGGCTGGCCAGCCCCGGAAACTGATAACATGAACAGTGTTTTCAGTCAGCACAGTGTTTTTCTCTCACACAAACCAGCCAGCAGTACTTTTCACGAACCAGCAACGATACGAATCAGCCAACCGAACAGGTAAACAGTGTATGTATGACTACCTGATGTAGAGTTGTCCTGGGCCGGGAGAGTGAAAATAAACAGGTTTTCGTTTTGACTAGCAGGCGTCTACGTATGCTTGGAAGGACAATAAGTTGCATTACGAAAAGTAGTATGAATATCTTTGCCGTAGAAATTTTAGTTGAGCATGTTTGGTTTAATTTGGTTAGAGGATTAGCCGTACAAGCATTTAGTACCTAAGTTTCCCAGGTCGTACCTTCAAGGAACTCCGCCAGTTTGTCGAGGTTGCCGGCGGCGAGCTTGTGGAGGTCCTCCCCGGCCCAGATCGGGAAAATGAAGAGGGTGGTGAAGAGGCAGATGGCGACGCCGACGGCGATGGTGGTGACCCGCTCGTGCGCGAACTCCAGGAGCTCGTCCACGCGGTAGCTCGACACAGCCACCATGGCGAAGGTCAGTATGAAAATCATCACGCCGTAGTCGTACCTCGCCTTCAGCTCCGGGATGAACCGCGAAAACGTCGCTGCTGACCCTGCAGAACAAGCCAACACGATGAAACACTTCGAAATCCTGTAAGCACAATAAACACAGGTGGGATGGGATGGCAATTCCGGGACTGATGGAGTAGTTTTGCAGTGGCATGCATGAAACATTTTGCAGACTTGTACCTTGCACGGAAACATTTGGGAATAATAGAATGCTGGCCACATCTTTAGCTTCCTATTACAATTTGGATATTAATCCTTACAAAAACTTGCTCGAAAAAAATCATAGAAATTCAATACAAAATAAGGAAAATCTAGCGATTAATTTGGGGTGCTAATATTATTGATATAAGAGCCATTGAATATATCCTGTTCCTTTAACTTGCCAACTCCTGCCTTTTAAAAAACAACATAAAATAGTCCTTATAGCATCTAAATTACCGACATATGTCATTTTAACATATAATATAATTAAAGCAAACACCTAAATTTGTATCAAAATTACTCGCCTCGCCATTATGATGGATGATCTAAGTAACCCATATAAACCACCACTTCTACCATTATCAAAATTAAACTAAAATATTCCTAAAATGCATATTTAAATTACAAACGTTTGCTAGAATTAAAATGCTTAGAATAACGATATGTTATGTTTACACACACATAGTGTCATAAAATAAACATACATGTTGTGTCATCATATAGATCAAGTACAAATACATGCACAAGAGATAAATATAAATTTATGTTTGAGTAATCATGAATAATGTTCCATTAACAACTTATATACCAATCACACTAACAAAATGTATAATTTAGAATTTAAAATAGTTTAAAATTTTGGCTGAATCATTTAAAATATTGATATCCTTGACAATAATTTAAAATTTTGGCTGAATCATCATTACGTGACATCCATAATGATAGTGCGTATAGTTGTAGGCATTCTGTTCTTTTTAATAAAATAAATTAAAGCTACTTGTAATTCTTTGCTAGCTAAGAAGATTCAACATCGTAAATATTGGAAGAGAGACAAGTGTAGACCAAGAGTAGCCATGACATATGGATGGAAAAAAGTAGAGATTGATCGATAAGTTTACCATAGCATGAGATATTATCAGTGTCTGAATGTGTATGATATTAGAGAGCACATGCAAAATATAAAAAAGTTAGTTTATTACTTTGAGGTTTGAAACATCAATTTTATAATAATACTAGTAACTAACAAAAAAAAAAACAACTGAAAATAGTAGCATGCCGGCCGGGACGATGCAGTTAGTAGTAGCAAACATGGATGGACCGGCAGCATACGTACCTACTAAAAAGACGAACACGCTGAGCAGTATCGGCTCTCCATTTTCCCCACAAAGGTTCGCCGCCATATGAGCTCCGACGGCGAGGAAGACGGCTACCAACGTGGCAAAAGTTCTGTTCAGTCCTCTGCTCAGCGTTGCCCCTGTTGCCGCAAGATCCGCATGCAACACATGTATGTTTACACGCACGTTATTACCTCTATGCATGAACAACAGCTAGCGTGTCTCTACAGTATATATATATGTATATATATTATATATACAAATCGCACGTGGATCCATACCAACTGTGAATTCCATGACGACGACGACAGTGATCACGGCCCATATGACGGAGTCTCCCCAGCCATTGAACAGCGGCGTGACGTAGTAAAGCACGGACACCAGCGTCAGCGCCAGCCCGACCTTGAGCGAGTGCGCCACCCGCCGGGGGTCGTCGCGGGCGATCTTGGCTAGCTTCCCGACGAACCCGACGACCGTGCACCTGAGCCTGTCCAGCGCCGAGCAGAGATGCTCCCGGCAGTTTGCCAAGAAGAAGCCTCCATCGGCATTGTTGTTGCTCTCCGTCGTCAAAGACTCCATATCCCGCAGCTCAATTACATGTATGGCGCACGCCCCAGGTGAAGCGGCCTCGAAAGCTATGGGCGCTTGCTGAAAACGCGATCTAGCTTGAAATGGTTGGCGAGCTAGCTAGTTTGTCGCATAGTTTGCTCTGAAACGGTGGCACGTGATGAGTTATATTTATAATACAAGCGGAAATTTGGTCCGGCCCTCGAAAGCTATAGTTTGCTCTGCTCACGTTTGCATATGAGTTTTCAACGCTGCCGTCCCATCTTGTTGCTGTTACATTCAAGCGCCAAGATTCAACCATATGACGTTAGAATAGTAAGAGGAAATTGGTTCAGTACTTTTTGTTAGTGAAGCCTCGATGAAGGGACAAAGCATACTTTTTAAGAAGGTGACTCTTTTTCCATATGTAGTGCATCAGTAGTCCGCGTGCCGCTACGATATGTAACTTTGCTTTCAGCTATACATGGCCAAAACGAGGCGGTATGAGGCATGTCCGGTAAGATATGACCCAAGCACGGCGTGTCCTGATGGCCAGTGCCGTGCTTGGCCGTAACCATGGCTTATAGTGCCGGCATGAGCATGGCTTGTTTAATGGGCAACCCATTAAGCATGACCTCAATGAAAACCTATATTGCCAGCATGTCCGATCTCCTCCCTCCAATCCACTAACCTCCTTGCCCCCTCTGCTCCCCAATCTGTTCCTTCTCCCCGCTACTAGAGAACAGACTTTAGAACGATATCCTAATTTGGCATTAGTCTCGGCATTTTTTACCCCCGGGACTAAAGGTTCCTTTAGTCCCGGTTGATAATACCAACCGGAACTAAAGGTTCCTGCCCAACGGTCGTCCGCGGGGCAGGGATCTTTAGTCCCGCCTGGTATTACCAACCGGGACTAAAGGTTTAATCCCGGTTGGTAATACCAGCCGGGACTAAAGCTTTTAGTCCCGGTTTGGGTGATGCCCCGGGAATAAAGATTAATCTTTAGTCCCGGTTTGGCCCCCTAACCGGGACTAATTATCCTGGCCTATAGACTAGCTCATTTCTTCCTTCCCGAGCCCAAGTCATTCCATTCAAACTCACTGCCTCTGTTCTTCAGCTTGCTGTTGTTCTTGCTCTCTCCCCCCTCCATTGGTGTTGCTCTTCGATTTTGGAGGTAACAAACTTAATCCTCTTATGTTTTATCAGTAGCTTATCTTATTTTGCGATGTAGATGCATGTGTAACTTTATATGTTGGACTTTATTATGATTTTATGTCATTTTTAATTAGCTCAAAATCACATGATGATTTGCATATATGTTTGGATAAACAAAAGTTAAATTAGTTCATCAAAATCACGCCTCGCTCGTCCTCGCTGGAGCACGCGCCATGAAATGATGCCTTTTATTTTTTAGAATTAAATTTTCCATGAAATGAAAAACTTAGAAAATAGTTAGAAAATTATAGAAAATCCGTACTAGTTGAACTTGCGGACCGTGTTTATCTCGGCGAGCATGTTCTCTGCCGAGCGGTAACGGATGCCAAGGAGGAGATTTGATTCTACGAGGGAGAGCGGCAACGGTCGTGGAAGACCGTATTCCCTTCCTCGTAGAATCGGAGCTCTTCCTTGGCCAAGTACGGTGCCGTCCGGTGGAGAAATGCTCGCCGAGATGATCACGTAAGCAAGGTCAACTAGTACGGATGGTTATTTATTGAAACATGTTTTTGAGCTATGTGATTTCTATGTCATTTTTAGCTCAAAATCACATGATGATTTACAATAGTAAAATCACTTGATAGTTTGGTATTTTACTATTATACATAGTACATATTTCATGGTTTAGTTAGATAAATAAATAATTTTAGTTTTGTTTAAATATATTATTTTAGAAAATGTGAAATTTACACTAGTTTGCAAAAATAAGTATAGAAAGTAGATGACAACTAGTACCGGATCCTCGGCCTCTCGTTCGGTTGTGAAACGACTGAGGCCAGAACTCTCTCTTATTATCTGCGGCAAGTGTAAGCAGAAGATTGTGATGGAGTACCGAGTCAAGAGACAGGGACCCAACAAGGGTCGTGTTTTCTACAAGTGCCCGGATCACGATGTAAGTTTCTTACGCATTTGATTATTATGGCTAATTGACCTGCTTTTCTTGAATATTTTTGACTAAATATTTTTTGGCTTTAATTTCAGTGGGAGGGCAATGGATGCGATGGTTGGTACTAGGAGGAAGATTATGCTACATATGTGTAAAATTTGGGTGCGCTTGAGGTAGCGGCTGCTGATGATGAGGCTGCTTACGTTGTAGCCAGGCTTAGTTAATTAATCAACCATGTGTGTGTTATCTATGTTGTGTAATAAAATACTTAATTATGTTTAAGGTTTTCATAATTTATCGTGTAATGCAGATTATGTCACGCCATTGGATGTACAATGCCGATCGCCGCTCCTAAGACTTTATTGAGGGCGTGCACTATTTCTTAGGTGTGGCCGAGGCAAATAAGCGGGATGGTTTCATGTGCTGTCCATGTGCCATATGTAAGAATTTAAAGGAATATTCAAGCTCAATGAGTCTTCATTCACATTTGCTTAAGTTAGGTTTTATGTCAAACTATATATGTTGGACTAAGCATGGAGAAAGCGGGGTCATGATGGAAGAAGGTGAATGAGAAGATTTAGACATTGATGACATTATTGCTCAATATGGTGCCTTTGATGCTACTACAATGGGGGGAGATGAAGAAGAAGTAGCGGCAGAAGATGATCTCGGTGATGCTCTTGGCGATGCCATTGGTGATGCACAACAAGAATGCAAAAGTGAAAAAGAGAAAGTTAAGTTCGAGCACATGCTTAAGGATCATAGGAAGTTGTTATACCCGACGGCCGAAGAGGGGCAAAAAAAGTTGGGTACAACACTGAAATTGCTACAGTAGAAGGCAAAGAATGGTGTATCCGACAAGGCATTTGGGAATTTATTGAACCTTATAAAGAAGATGCTTCCGAAGCCAAATGAATTGCCCACCACTACGTATAAAGCAAAAAAGGTTGTCTGCCCTTTGGGATTAAAAATCCTAGAAGATACATGCATGTCCTCATGACTGCATCCTCTACCATGGCAATGAATACGAGAATTTGGATGAATGCCCGGTATGTAAAGCAGCACGGTATAAGATTAGGCGTGATGATCCTGGTGACGTCGAGGGTGAACAACGTCCTAGAAAGAAAATCCCTGCCAAGGTTATGTGGTATGCTCCTATAATACCCTGCTTAAAACGTTTGTTTAGAAATAAAGACCATGCAAAGTTGTTGCGGTGGCATAAAGAAGACCGTAAGGTAGACAATATGCTGAGACACCCAGCTGATGGGTCCCAGTGGAGAGCGATAGATAGGGAATTTTCAGAGTTTGCAAATGAGGCTAGAAACTTAAGGTTCGCCTTAAGTACAGATGGTATGAATCCTTTTGGGGAGCAGAGCACTAGTCATAGCACTTGGCCAGTTACTCTATGTATCTACAACCTTCCTCCATGGTTATGCATGAAGCGAAAGTTCATTATGATGCCGATCCTCATCCAAGATCTAAGGCAACCTGGCAACGATATTGATGTCTATCTGAAGCCATTAGTTGAAGAACTTCTAGTTTTATGGAACAAACCAGGTATACATGTCTGGGATGAGTACAAACAAGAACACTTTGACCTACGAGTAATATTGTTCGTAACAATCAATGATTGGCCTGCTTTAAGTAATCTTTCAGGTCAGACAAATAAAGGATATAATGCATGCACACATTGTTTTGGTCAACTTTCCATTTGAGAAAGTTTGGCCGGTTCAAATTTATGATTTTTAAATTTCGACGCCTACAAACTATTTTTCGGAACCCTAGATTGTCTCAAATTGAAAAGTTTTGAATACCAAGTTTGTTTAGCTCATCAAGATCTACAATCCTTATATAGGCCATTTTTCATTTGAGAAAGTTTGAACAAAATATAGTTCAAATTTCACAAGTGTGTGACATAGTTTTAGAAAGTCTATATAAGATTCAAGAATTTATGACTAGTGTTTGATAAAACTTTCTCAAATGGGAAAATGAGCTATGTAACAATTGTAGATCTTACTGAGATGATCAAACTTGGTATTCAGAGTTTTTTCATCTGAGGTCATTTAGTGTCTCATTTGAGCAAGTTTGACCAAGTCAAATTTGGTCAAATGAAAAAACAACACTTTGACTCTACTATTATAGACTTTAAATGACTTCAAATTGAAAAGTTTTGAATACCAAGTTTGTTAAACTCATCAAGATCTATAATTGTTGTTTTGGTCAACTTTCCATTTGAGAAAGTTTGGACGGTTCAAATTTGTGATTTTTAAATTTCTACACCTACAAACTATTTTTCGGAACCCTAGATTGTCTTAAATTGAAAAGTTTTGAATACCAAGTTTGTTCAGCTCATCAATATCTACAATCCTTATATAGGTCATTTTTCATTTGAGAAAGTTTGAATAAAATGTAGTTCAAATTTCACAAGTGTGTGATATAGTTTTAGAAAGTCTATATGTGATTCAAGAATTTGTGACTAGTGTTTGATAAAACTTTCTCAAATGGGAAAATGAGCTATGTAACAATTGTAGATCTTGATAAGATGATCAAACTTTGTATTCAGAGATTTTTCATCTGAGGTCATTTAGTGTCTCATTTGAGCAAGTTTGACCAAGTCAAATTTGGTCAAATAAAAAAATAAGACTTTGACTCTAGTATTATGGACTCTAAATGACTTCAAATTGAACAGTTTTGAATACCAAGTTTGTTAAACTCATCAAGATCTACAATTGTTGTTTTTGTCAACTTTCCATTTGAGATAGTTTGGATGGTTCAAATTTGTGATTTTTAAATTTTGACGCCTACAAACTAGTTTTTGGAACCCTAGATCATCTCAAATTGAAACGTTTTGAATACTAAGTTTGTTCAGCTCATCAAGATATACAATTGTTGTTTTCGTCAACTTTCCATTTGAGAAAGTTTAGATAGTTCAAATTTGTGATTTTTAAATTTTAACGCCTACAAACTAGTTTTCGGAACCCTAGATTGTCTCAAATTGAAAAGTTTTGAATATTAAGTTTGTTCAACTCATCAAGATCTACAATCCTTATATATGATATTTTTTATTTGAAAAAGTTGTAGAACAAAAATACTATATTTTCTTTATTTTTATAGGTTCAACAAAAATTTTCTGTCATTTTGGTCAGAAAACCGAGAAAATTGAAACATTGACGTTACAATAATGTGATAATAAATTTTCTATCGAATAATATTAGTTTTATTAATTTTAAGTTACAAATATATTTTTGCATCAACAAAATACTTAGTATTAGTAACATTTATATTCTATATTCATAAAAGAAATTAAAAACTTTAGGTTACAAAATTTTCCTATTTACAATAAATAATTAGTTAATCAATAGTATTTTTTAAAATAAATATTGCAAAGTATTGAAGTTGCTATAGAATTAATTAGTATTAAACAAGGAGAACAAAATCAAAATCCCAGGCCTTTCCAATTACTCTGGTGGGCTACCAAAATTTTCAGGCCTTCAGTCCCGGCTCAGGCCAAGAACCAGGACTAAAGGGTGGGCGAAATTGCCCGCCCAAAAATACCTTTAGTCCCGGCTGGTAACACCAACCGGGACTAAAGCTCCTTTAGTCCCAGCTGGTAAGCCGAGCCAGGACTAAAGGGTTGGACCTTTAGTCCCAGTTCGGCTTACCAGCCTGGACTAAAGGAGCTTTAGTCCCGGTTGGTGTTACCAGCCGGGACTAAAGGGTCCCGGCCTATATATATCGAACGGTTTCTCTGTTCATCTTCTACTTTTCGATCTACACGTCGATCTCGTCTCTGCCGCGCCCGGCCACGTCGAGCTCTGCCGCGCCGCCGTCGTCGTCGATCTACCCCTGCCCTGGCCTCGTCGTCGAGCCCTGCCTGGTGGCCGTTGAACTCATCTCCGCCGTACGTCGTCCTCGCGCGAGGTGCTCAGCTCGGCCCCGTGGCCGGCCAGCACGCCCGCCATCTACCCCTAGCCTGCTAGCTAGCTCGGCCTTATTTTTTTAGATAGTTTTTTAGATAGTTTTTGATATATATGTTAGATTAAAATATATTAAAATTTAATTAGTAGTTTATTCTTAGTTTTTTAGTTAGTTTTTAGATAGTTTTTGATATATGTTAATTAGATTTAAATGTATTAAAATTTAATTAGTACTTTATTTAGATAGTTTTTTTAGATAGTTTTTTATTATAGTTTTTGATATATTTAGTAATTATTATTCTATCTCTATATATGTGTTAGATTTAATTTTGATTTAGTAATTCTATCTATGTATATATGATAGGTTTAATTAGATTTAGTAATTAATTCTATCTAGATATATGTGTGTTATTTTATTTAATTGGATTTAGTAATTATATTCTATCTCTCTATATATATGTTAGATTTAATTTTGTTTTAGTAATTGACACATGCATATTTTATTAGTAATTCTATCTCTATATCACATGCATATTTTATTTTAGTAATTCTATCTATATATCACCTGGATATTTTATTAGTAATTCTATCTATATCACATGTATCTAGAGAGAGATTCTATATGTATACATATATATGTACTTAATTATTTCTATGTGTATATATACATGTACTCAATTATTTCCATGTGTTGAGAGAGAGAGAAAATTGTATCTAGAGAGACATTCTATGTGTTATCACATGCATATCTAGAAATATATACATATGCACTTATTTCTATGTGTTAAGAGAGAGAGGAGAAAATTGTATCATTTTATGTGTATATATACATGTACTTATTTCCATGTTTTTGGATCGAAAGTGTTTTTGATTCGATTCCAAAGCCTATACCTTATTATTGTTTATCCTTATTATGTGTTATTATATTTAATTGGATTTAGTAATTCTATATGTGTTATCACATGTACTTATGTTATGTGCCATAGTAATTCTATCTATGTGTTATCTTGAAGATACAAATGGCTGCTCCGGATGATAACTTGAATGATGACATAATCGGCCTGTTCGCTGGTTGGTTTATAGGCTGGTTTGGGCTGGCTGGTGCTGGTTTGTTATGAGAGAAAAATACTGTTGACTGGCTGGTTTGGGCTGGCTGAAACCAACAAGTGAACAGGGTGAATGGCGGATATTATCAATACCGGCACAAATACGGATGTAGATGACACGAGTTAGTACTTTGCTGATTATGAGAATATCCTGAATATCCCGGTGCTTGAAGATCAACAAATTGTCGCGTAAGAAAATACTGGCGAGGTATATTCGATTATCTATCATCTCTTATAGATGCATGCGTACGTATATTTGTTGTTAATCGTTGTGTTTCTACTCATGTAGCCGGTCTCTGAATCTACATCAACCACCGACAAGAGTAGGAAAGTCCGAGGGCCAAAAAAGCCATTAGAGGGCCGTTTCATAATATCAGAATTCGACACCGACACCGGCAAACCATTGGGACCACATGCTCAGACATATGTCAATCAATGTGAGTTTATTGTAAGGGATAGGATCCTAGTTAGTGCTCGTGAATGGAAGTAGAAGATATTTACTCCTAATGTTAGTTTTGTATCTGATCGTGACAAGAACCTAGCTTGGTGAGATATCACTCAGCATTTTACATTACAAGGAGATGATGCTTTGAAGGAGCTAGTGAGGGATTGGACAATGAAGAAGATGGCAACATTGTTCCAGAGTTGGAAGAAGACATTGTATAAAAAGTTTATCTTGAAGAATGAAATGCCAGATTTCAATGCTAAGGCGTTTGTCAAGTTGGAGTCCCATTGGGATGACTTAGTACAATACAAGACATCTCAAGAGAGTGAGGAACGTGTGATGAGGAAATCAGCAGAATGCCCTGACAGAAAGCAATACCATCATCGCATGGGATCAGGTGGTTATAGGAGTGCTATTCCCAAGTGGCAAAACCTAGAAGTAGAGATTACTGCCAAGAGAATCATACCTGAAACAATAGAGAAGAACTGGCCTCAACATGCGAAGAATTGGTTCTACGCTCATGGGGGAAGCCTAGACCCAGACACTGGCAAGCTAATTTTTGGCCAAAAAATTGAGAGAGCAACACAAGAGACTAGCTCGTGCTAGGGAAGAAGCTGATAATGGTGTTTTCAAGCCCAACAGTGAGAAGGATGAATTGACATATGCCCTAGAGAATCCCGAACACGGTGGTCGAACAAGAGGCTATGGGGCGGTTCCGTGGCTACAAGCATTCCCAGCAGACAAGGATACCTACAGAAGCCGCCAGAGAAAGAAGGATGAGGAGGCAGACCGAATCCAGTGTATTGGAGCAATTTGTTAATGAGTCACGACAAGCATTGCTTGAATCACGTGAACGAGAAAAATCTCTTGAGGCAAGAATGCAGGAGGAGATCAAGAGGCAAGTGCAGCTAGCAATGAGTCAAATGCAATCGCAATCAACGCCGAGAGTCACCATTAGCCCCGTTGGTCAGATAAAAAGCATGTTGTGCTTCCACGGAGCTGCCAATTATTCAAGATGACGCTGGGTTGCGCTTCCCTGTTGATGACATTACTGAGCCTCTAACAACATGTGAGCTGCACATTCCAGATGGTAATAATGCATCAATCATGGTAGCTGGCGGGGTTGTATCTCCAATAGACCAAACGAAGACACCAAGAATCTATAGGTCAGTTATTCAACCTGGATATGCTAGTGTCTCGGTCGATAGAGTGCTCAAAGTTTACAGCAATGTTTCCTCTTGACATTGAAGGCGGTGATGGGGAGAAGACACTGGGAGAAGCAGAGAAGACATTTATTCAATGGCGCAAATGCTTCATCATCATTCCTGGGGCGCCACCGCTTCCCCTACCTCACCCTAGGTACGAATGAAAGTGAATGAAATATTATTTTCCATTAATTTTATATTGGCTTCAAAAATAATTGACCCACAACTTGTTTTTGTAGCAGGGTCTTCCCCCAGCTTAGCCAATCATTCATTCTCCATCTCATCACAGCATCGCGGGGGGTGAGACGACTTCATCCCCACGGACGATCTCCAACTCCTACACCGGCCCCATCGCCTCCACAACAATCTCCAACTCCTACACCGGCCCCACCGCCTCCACAACTGATCTCCAACGCCTCCACGCCTGAACTCCAACACCAGTCCTCGTCGCCTCCACGCCGGTCTCCAACACCGCCCCCACCCCCTCCATAGCGATGCACTACAGAGACGTCTAAGGTCCCGGCTGGCAAAGAAGACCCCGAAAAAAAGATTTATTTCTCAAGAAATACTTCCTGAAAAGACTGATGAGCAAATAGCAGCTGAAGAAGACAAAAAAGTGAAAGATTTTTTTTATAGATATCCAAAAGCAGAGACAAGCGAAGCTTAAGGAGAAGCCGTACTTTTACATACCACGAGATCTACTAAGGCAGAAGGTCGAAGCTCACAAGAAAAAGATGCTTGAAGTTCAGTAATTCTCTGCCACTATCAGACTATGACCGCTCCCTCGTGAAGTAACATGATGCACATAAGAAAAGGAAAAGAGCATCAAGGAAGGATGTCCCACAGCTCAGGACAACAGAAGCAACCAATGCAAAATCTTGTTGTTGCTAATGAATATGGTTCCAACATAGAAGTCTATCGACCAGACAACTCTGGAGAAGTGTCGGTTCAAGACCTTAATGCTTTTTTGAACTAACTAGTTTAACCTTGGATCAATTGACATGGCAAAGCTCCAATCCAGAACCTGGAAGTTGATACCTAGAAGACTTATAAATTTGGCAAAAGTCTGTACAACCCTGCGGCTCTAAATGAATTGGGTACGCAAATGTACTTGCTCAATAAGTGGTACATGCAGGCGTGTGGCAGGGGTGAGGAGTGGATCTTTGTAAGATTTAGAGACCATCATTACTTCCGTGGCGATGACATCTTACATATTAGTTTCAAAGAATTGCATCAACTATACCACATGGATGCTCTAGGACAAATCAATCATTAGCTCCTTTTGTTTGTAAGTGATTCTTACTTTTATTTAATAAACTCACTTCCATGCATACGTGTATATAATTATCCTCACATGTAACTTATATTTATATACAGATTCCAGATGTCAGAGCTCCAAAGAATACAAGACACCAGTGTTGGCTTCATTGATCCTTATATCGTATTCAAAACCGATATTATTGTCAAGGAGCTGGTGGGTATCTGAAGCATAGAAGAATATCATGAGGTTCTTCGTGAAGCAGCACGACAAGACAACAATACTTTTCCCGTACAACTTTGAGTAAGTGTTAATAATAATGTAGTCTACATATTTTATGTAATATCAATACAACTTATATGCATGTACGTATGTGTATAAACCATTGCAGGTTTCACTAGATACTCATTGTCATTGAGTTAAACTCAAGTCGGTTAGTAATCTTGGACTCGTTGAGAAAAGAGCGGGCACTATACCAAGATATGATAGACATTATCCAGGGGTAATTTCGATCTCTCGCGTACAACTATTATTGAATAGACTTTGCCATAAATTATTAATTATCGTACATTATTGGTCGCACAGGGTTATGGAAAGAGTTTATTCGGCAACACCGCAAGGATTGCAAGGCACCACTTAATGTAGTTGAAATACCAGTAAGTTGTACTATATATACTTCCCCACGTGTTTAATTACTATATCGTACTTCAATTTACATGTGAGATGATGAGAATAATCTTCTTCTCGTACAGTGGTGTTTGCGGCAACAACCATGTAATAACTTGTGTGGATACTACGTTTGTGAATTTATCAATGCACACATAAGAAGAACTCCTGAAGATGTCCTCAGAGTACGTATATATCAATTTTTTTAAATGAATATATATATATATATGTATTAATACTTTTCCTTTTATTTCAAATGCAAGACTGAATGGTTGAAACAAAGGGTCATGCAAAAAGACCATCTGAAAGCAGTTCAAGAGTTAATAGCAGGATTTCTTCTAGAAAAAGTGCTAAATCCCAACAGCGAGTTCTACTTTTATCCTAAGGAATAAATGATGTAAATTAAATGTTTATTGATATCGTTATTTTCGAGAACAAGATTATGAAAGTGTTGTATATATACATATATATCTATAATATATATAGTTTCATACTTTATTCAAATATAATAATGCTCGAGATGAGAATTAGATGTAATTATATGCGTATGTGTATTTATATTAGCAGCATATAATACGTACATAAAAACATATTATATATTAAACAAATATGTGTAACTGAACTAAAAACAAATTAAACAAAAAAAGAAAAGAAAAGGAACCTTTAGTCCCTGGTTGGGGTTACCAACCGGGACTAAAGGGTGCGGCCACGTTTGCTCAGCTAGAGGGCCTTTAGTCCTAGTTGGTAACACCAACTGGGACTAAAGGTCCCTCTTTAGTCCTAGCTCAATGACCCGGGACTGAAGGTTCCACCTTTAGTCCCAGGATCGTTGTCCCGGCGCGGTAACAGGGACTAAAGGCCGTTACCGCCCGGGACAACAAGTCCATCCTATAGTAGTGCCCACTTTGCCCCATCTCCACTCACCCTAGCCGTCGTTGCCCTATCCTGACCGCAACTATTGACCGCTCTCTTGATTGGCATTGCTTCCTTCCCCATAGCGCCTCCTTCCCACCCCTCCCCATCCAGGCTGCCACCACAGGTCGCTCCCATCTCCATTGGCCCCTGCTCCCTTGTCCCATGCCATGATGCCTTCCCTCTCTTCTCCTCTCCACCTATGGCCTTGAGCAGGGAGTGCTGGTGAGCACCGACTCACTCGAGATCCATGGGTGAAGCTAACTGTATTTATTTTCTTTTGTTTTGGGATTATTGATCTATGAGCATGCACATGTGATTGATCTATGAGCATTATAATTGACCTATAATCTTGTGACTAGGCTAAGGTGGTGTTTGAGACTGCTCCACAAACTCCACCGTGGAGCAACTTCACAAAAAACTAGAATTTGTGGAGTACCTCTTTAGGTGCTCTCACAACTCCACCCTTTTTTCTCGAACAGAGTGCGCTGGAGCTGAAACCGTTTGGCTAAAAAAATGTGGAGCAAGGCTGAAAAACATAGAGTGGAACAGTCCCAAACACTCCCCTAACATGACCCATAGGGCCTATTGGGCTCACTAGGCTAACTCTATGACATGATTAACCTCGCCTAGTGCCATACATAGGCCTCAGGTTGAGCCCATAGGATGGCACAACACAACCTGTTAGTTCATCCTTGCCTAAACGGGCCCATGCTGTGTGCCTGTGTGTAAGGACTTAATGGAGCCAAGAGGGGGTGTTGAATTGGGGCTTTAAAATATTTATCACAACAAACCATGGCCTACACAAACTATCACTCACCACTTGTGGTACTTGGCCTAAGGAATAGAAGGATTCACACTAACAAAGAGTCCTTAGGGCCACCATCCTAAATATGTCATTAACAAAGAGCACTAATATAAGGTCCTTAGTTGTGTGGAATTAGGCCCCATTGCTAAGCACACTATAGTATGCAATCCTAGTTGTCATAAACAAGGTTCTTGCATACGAACTAGCACTAACACCTAAGCTAGAAAATGTAAGGATTGCAAGACATAAAGAGGGCAAAGAGACAACTAGATTTATCCTATAGTATCAGTTGCCAAAGCATAATCCCTAGTTCATGTTGGAGCTCCATTAAGGTACACTCATGGACACCATGTCTCGGGAGTTTGACCAAAGGCAATGGAGTCTCATGGTCTCTCCTATGCCACCCAAGTATTCCAATCTCGGTGTTGGACTACATTGAACCAAAGACAATGTCATGAGTCACTAAATCTCATAGTTGACACCAATGTCACCTGATATGGTCATGGTGTTGGATCACAAACCAAAGGAGGTGTGACTCACTAAGTCTCATTTCCCAACCTCCACCACATCCACCATTAACCATGGCACCATGTCCACTAAGCCTACATTGTCTAGGACTTCCCAAGGAAAATAAACCTTTGGAGTTTCTCCACTGAGGGAGGGGGTCTCTTGGTTCCCCACACCGATAAGGCACTACTCCACATCACCCTTGGACGGTCACCACCATGAAGACCACCACCTTCACTGAAAGATCACACATGATCTCAAGTACTCTAGCTCACAATCTTTAGCTCTCATGGTTACCTGACAATCACAAGTATAGGGATCACTCTCATATGTGTATATCCAAGACATGGCCCTAACACTACATCTCATACTTGATCCTCACATTCTTCTCTTCCTAGATTCCATAGTCCCCTCCACTGAACTCATGACAAAAGGCACCAGGAAGACCCATTGGGGAGAGGAGAGTATATCCCAAATTTTGAGAGAGAGCCATTGGCTAACAATGCCAAAAGTGTTCCAATGTTCACCTGAGAACTAGCTGACCAAATAGTTTGCATGCCTTGGTCGAGTGGTCTGGTGTGTGCATTTGCACAATATAACTCCAATCAGCTAGTGTCAACAGCAAAATGTGACGGTACTGATCCTCGCCACCGACACATGAAGCAAGCCAGGAGAAACCATGTGGAGCAGATCCTGAGCTCTCCCCAAGCTTAGGAAAACACCGGACCGGATGGTCGTGACCTAGGGCGAGCCAGTTAATTTGACCCTGCAATTGAAAAGGAGAGAAAATTGATCAGTAATTTAAGGTGGAACATGCAGGTGTTATTCCAGACAGTTCCAAATGTGCGGATGAATAGCCAATGAGATAAGGCTATCGACTAGAGAGTCGATATTCAACATATTCATGATGCATAATAAGTAAAATAAGCATATCAACAATTATCAGATATTTAAATATATAGATCTTAATGGTCGATGATCATGAGGACATGTAAAAGTTTGATGGATAAACATGAAAGCATCTTTATTAATCGAGAAACATACTACATTTTAAGAACAAGTACAAACATATGAATAGCCGTTATATTCTCGATAAGCGGGCTATCGGCTAAAACAGCTGATTCTAGTGAAAATAAGCTCATAACATGCAAACACTCAACCATTAAGCATGGACAGATCCATAAACTTATCAGGTCTAACCTATTATCTCTAACAGTGGGGTTCGACCAGATCAATGGCAGCCATAATAAAGATAACAGATTAAACCTTCAAAGAATACGATCATGTACATACTCAACAGAATCGTGAAAGCATGCTACGATCGTGAAAGCGCATGCGATCGGCTAAATAGCCGATGCGAACATAGTATGCAGCCAGAGACTATGTTTGACCATAAACAAGACTTATTAATTGATAATTTCCAATCTATAGTGCTAATAGTGGGGGTCGACCGAATCGATGATAGACATAATAGTAGTTCTAGACTAGATTTCATCAACTAACAAGCTTTACTTAGGATCCAACACATCTTGACCACATGCTATCTTCGATCAAGATTGGAACAAAATAGCTAATCTAGCCAAAATCATCGTCAAAGCGAGATCTAAGGAAAAGCAAGATGATGATTTAAAGAGATATAAAACCGATTCGTTTCAATCTTAATCAGGGCAAAGGGTGATGTTGTTACAAATAGTAAGAATATTAATTATAACAAGATCGATAACTAGCAAATCTATTAAAAATAGCAAGGAAACCCTACCAATCTTAATAGATTTAGCCGATAACTAATCCTTATCAAAATTTGTATGAGATCGAGCCAGACCGATGCAACTGTGCAAATTTTGATAAGAATCAAGGGGTAACTTGTATAAGAGATTGTAAGAGATTCGAGCCGGACCAATGCAACCTTATAATAACTAAGGATAACTAACTTATACAAAGCTTGCAAGAGGTTAGACCTAACCGATGCAACCTTACAAACAAAGTATAAGTCGTGACGGATACTCACAAACAAACCGGAGGTCAGACCTAACCGATGCAACCCTGCTTGCTCGAAGAACTTGCCGAGATCTACTCTACTCCTACTCCTAAGGGGTGGCATAAGGCAAAAAAATAAAGGTACATGTTTTTGATTGATCGCAGAGATGTCTATTACAATAGCTGGGGTTCAATATTTATACCCGAGGCTTGACTACGAGTCCTAGTCAAACAAGATTGATTACAAAAACTGGGAAAAGAGAATAAAACATCCTAAATTAGAATAACTTGGACCCCAATCTTCCCCAACTATGGAGTCTGACGTGTCTTCCTGCCTTTCTGCCACCATCTCTTGCCTGTTGAAGTTTATCCTAGAGATAACATCATCGTCATTTGACTGATCTTGATGGCAACTAGGTTAGCCAATTTTGCTGAATATTTTGGTTTTCTTTAATAAACCCTGAAACTCTGGGTCTTTACGTCTCGAACCAAATTTTGGTGTCAATAGCTAGCAGACGTCACTTGTCTATAGAATATCTAGTTGAAAGGATCATAGGATGGCTAGAAGGGTGGGGTTGAATAGACTATCAAATTTTCCTTCAATGACACCAACACTGGACACAAGTGTTATAGACAAAGGTGATCCTTAATAGCAACTACAAGCCATGCCCAGCACACAATGCAAGCCTCCTACACAAATCTAGTGAGCTAGATAAATCAACAAGCAATCATGAGAGCACTAAAACTACTCAAGGAAAGCTAAACAACTAGTGAAGCTTCACAAGATTAACAACTACTCCAATTTAGCTCCTCAACAAGAGGATTACTATATCAACTACACAAGCACAAGATAGACATGTAAATAAACAAGTATAGCAGGGAGCAAAACCACATGGGAGACAAGATGACATTGTTTTTCTTTTGAGGTTCAGTTGCTTGCCGACAACCTACTCCTATTGAGGTGAGTTCAAACTTCATATCACCACTCCTTTGCAAGCCTAGCAAGCTCTCAAGCTCGGTCCTCATGGTGGACGCTTGACTATGAACTGGTCGATCAACTTTACACTCCAACAAGTCTCGATTCTACTAGAGTTGCTCTTCATGGTCCTCCCATAGGGATGATCAAGCACAAAGCCCCTCACAAATCATATGTTTAGAGCCCCCACACAATCACCACATGGTGCTCAATAGAACTCACTACATCAAAGTCATTTAGGTGGAAGTGACCACCAAGACTAATAAGAAATCTGCAACAACAATGCTTCTGTAGTACCACAAGATGCTAACTCTCAAAGCATGCACTAGATCACTCCTAATCTCACCCAAATGTAATCTCAAAGTGTCCTTATGTGACTGGAGTGTGTTCTAGAGTTCTAAGCATGTATGGATATTAGCTAAGGCTACCACGAGGGCTAAATTGGCCGACCACACCACTATCTTTAAGAGCTATTTCCCTTTAGTGGGTGGTCTGCACACCCACTGGAAAACTACGGTGGTCATCGGAGAGACCCACTGAAGAAGCCCCTATGACTATAAATGGGCACTAACACTATTGTCAAAACAAAGCCATTGGAGGAGCCTATTCTCTGGTACCCCTAATGACCATCACCGAAGAAATCTATTGGCAACTGCGAGCTCTTAGGAAAATATTCAGAGAAAATAACTTGTGGAGCATTTGCTCTACTGCTCCCAGAGACACCACCAAAGAAATCTGATGGGCCTGGCATAGCCAACATATGGATTCGTTGGTCTTGTTTAACATACGTCTACTATGATGCTAGACTAGGAGCATCGAATAGATAGATAACAAAGAGATTTACCATCTACCTAGACTAGGCACAATGCTCGAATACAACTCAAAGTCTAGGAGCCATCCAAAGAAAGCACTAGACATTTGATGATTCAAGCAAACATGTAGTGATAGGACTAGCTAAAAGGGAAAGATAACTCTAGGTTGGTATATTCTCACATACCTTGATCGATTCTGCCATCACTCCCAATTTGAGATAGAGTTGTGTAGCACCCGGTTTTAAGAAAAAAATCCAGATACACACCATATGTGAGCCTAGGAAGTCAAATCTAACATATAGCTACAAGTAAGAGTAATATCAAAAGACAATGCTCAATATATAATGTACTTAGTATAAAGAATATAACCTTAGATAGCAAACAGCGGAAAGACAACTCTGATCTTCGGGTGAAGACTTCAGTTCCACTAGGGACAACTAACCGGTTGATCGCAAGCTTAATTCCTCCAAACTCTAGTAATTTGGTAACCATCTAGGATTTTGCCAAAGATTTAAACAGTAAAGCAAGCATAAGTACATGTCGCACTCAACAAATATAACATGGGGTTCATGAGGCTCAAAAGGCTGACACTAATATAATTGCGATTAGCTTTTAGTTATCACAATTTTAGCATAGGAGTATCAACAAGTTTATCACAAGCCCATATAAACACATGATCAGGTAAACATGAATAATGAATAGCATAAATAGTAATCATTAGGAAGCATCTTTATCATCAGTGTTCATTATCTATTCCATAAATGTTCCAAGGCCGCTCGTGACCGCGAGAACGGCTGATATACTAGTTTTACACTCTACAGAGGTTGTACAGTTTCACCATGACTCGTGATACCCATATGCCCATGTTTGCAACTCCCAAAACACTTCCAAGGTGAGCAGGCATGGTACACTATGAAGCTTTTCCCCAGTCATTCTAATAAGGAGCAGCCGCTAAGGATTCCATCTACCAAGTGTTATGGAGTCATCTCTAGAAGTGGCACTTATACACGCAGCATAGTACACACCCTAGGGATGAGACCCATACCCAGTCTGGTATGTCCCTCTTGCCCTTTTGGTAAACTGCTACAAACTAGAAAGAGCAAGGTACTAGACTAAGACCAGAGCCATGTAGTCCTCATGGTTGTACTGTAAGTCCCGGATGATTACTTACAGATAAGTTCTTAGGGAGAGGAATCTAGAGCACCATAAAAATAGCCCAATGCTCTAGCCCCTTGTTCCATGTTGCTAAAAAGCATATTTTAATGTTTATTGCATATACCATTAGTCAAGTTACAAGATCATGGTTGTAGTTGAGCACTAGCATCATACTAACCAATGCAATACCCCATAGGTGACAAGGAATCCAGGATATTAAATAGCTAGTAAAATTACTACGTTTGCCAAGGTAGACACATGTAGTATGAATTAAATGATTAAAGGTGTATAGGATAACAAGAAAGATCACATGTTATACTTGCCTTGAACTTGCTTTTTAGTCAATATAGCCAACTCCTCAAAGATCCTTTGGTCTTCTATTCTGCAGCTTCTAGTCTCCAGCGCTCACGTACGGTTCTCTTTCTACCCGTTGCAAACACCAAGCAACTCGAGCAAACATACAAGCAAACAATGTAGACTAAGAATAATACACCAATAGACAAAAGGCTTGAAAACAGCGTGCTAAAAGAGACAGCTCGTTGCTATGGTTACGAGAACACAAGAGACACTAAGAAAGGAGCTACGGTTAAAAGAAAACAACTATCAAAAGGTTTATATTATAAAAGAAACAACTACGAGCTTGTTTTATGTTAGCTAAGAAAAACTATCTGAGTAACTATTAATTTAGATTAATCACAACATATTTAGTTTTAAAAGTCGAGTTAAAGCTAATCATGTTTTAAATGTTATGACATAATTTATTAAACAAATTAAACTTTATCTTCACAAAGAAAATAAGCATGTGAGAGCATCTACTCGTACTTATCACATATGTATCTTGTTCAGCTAATCAAATTATATTCTAGAAACACTTTTAAGTTAACAATTAATCATATTAACTTTTAGGTATAAATTATCAAAGTTAAGCACCTATATTGCTTTTAATTCAAAACTAGTGTGCATATATACTAATCAATTTAATATTTAGTTATATATGGAAAAACATGTGACATGAAACACGTTGGCACTACTGTATAAAACACGACAATACAAAACTAACACAACTTGAATGAACCTAATTGGAGTTAGGATGATAAAACGGTGGAATATTTAAGATGCAAAAGCTGAAAACGGTATTAACTACTCATGAGGTTTGCTAATTACATGCAAGGTGAAGACAAGGTCCTGTGCACGTGATGAATATACCGGCAAAGGAAATTCTAGCTATCAAAAAGAAAGCCAAAATATTGCACACGTATGATGAAGGGGTGACATCAGCAGAGTATTATATTTAGCTGATAAAGCAATTTAGCAAAGGAATTAAAGAGACCTGGCCCTCTAAACATCAGGGTGCTTCACACTGACCTCACGATTGATGAAGACATGTTGCTGGCAAATGACTCTTTATGCATGAATAGGATGACCAGCGGCCAGTATGGCTTACTCCTTCATGGCCGATTGTTCTCACTGAGCATCGACGTCAGATGAGAAACAACGTTGCCGCGTTGAAGCTGAGAACGGCGAGATCAGGTTTCACAAGCGGGCTCCTCCAACGACAGATCGGCGATGGCAGTCATGCAGATGGTGATCAGTGGCCGATGCTTCACACGATGATGGCCGACAGGGTGGCGCTATCGGCCAGACCAAAAGAAGGTGGCGGCAAGCATGTCCCTCACGTGGACGTGTTCCAGTGGCAATGGATCGGAGGCGAGGATCAAAAGGCCTGTAGGTGAACACATCTTTGCATGAAAACCTCAAGTGGTGGCAGGACAAGCGTCGGAGACCAGCCGTTGAACTTCGCCGGTGACGAAGGCGCTTAGCTGGGCACCTGCAGCGGCGACGGCAAGAGGAGGAGAAAAATCTAATTCACTACATGAGGGATTTCCTAAACTAGGGGCTCTCCTTACGGTAGTTTTGGTATGCTTTGTCCAAGGGGTTGGTATAAATATATAGAGAGAAAAACTCCCCACCTCCACATCAACTAGCGATACGGTACTAATTGACATTGCACCATCCACATGTACTAACGGGCCTAAATAAACATTAAAGCCCATTAGTAAATAATGATATGTGCCTTTAGGATTTATTAGGATTATTGCACATGGACTTCGAGGGACTATGGAAAATTAGGCATGCATTTTCCAAATTTCGAAATTAATCAATATCATGAAATAAAAATAATTCTAGAAAGTCTAAAATTACCATTTATATCACGAAAATGCTCCGAAGCTTAGAAAAATCCTAGGAGACAGATTGAAGGATGACGAACTCAAATAAAATATTTGGAGCTCATGATAGGATAATTTTGGAGCATCTAAAAATTTAATTATGGTCATAGAAAAGGGAGAAAAAGTTTAAGAAAAAGCTGAAATAATTTTCGAAAAGTTTTTAGAGATATGTAGATGGATGATGAACTCAATGGAATGATTTGGAGGAGAAGAAGAGGATCTTGAGAAACTCCGAATGAAATTATTTAGATCGAGAAAGCAAGAATTTGATTATAGAAAAAGATAGAGACGAGCCAGGGACAGATAAACGACTTACTAAGCGCGTTTTGAAAACTTTACTCACTCATGACACACAAAGAAGCAACAAGCAAACATCACATCATTCAAACGCCCTTCAAAATTAGAAAACTTTGAAAATTCACATTTTTCCTATAACTAAATTTGTGTTAGCTCAAACTAAACTTGGTAAATTTTATTCAAATATTAAAATAATTCATTTTATTTAGTGTTTTCTATGCACAACCCAAAATCAGAAATTTTAGAGTGTGACAAGTTGTGAGTGATGCAACATCTTTATTTCTTCCGTCACACATGATGATTTTAGTCTCCTTTGATGGTGACCTTCTCTCCATTCTGCACATGGTTTTACAATGTATACAGATATATACCTATGGGATGGAAGGATTGAAGTTTGATGGTTCATGAATGACCAAGCACGCCCTGGGCTCTTTGATGATTCTTCTTTTTTTTCTTGTGGAAATATACCGGAAGGTCAAACGGTTGGTGTTGTCATTGTTTATTCCGCACTGAACAGGACAAGGGTAATCCCATAACAGCTAGTGGTAAATAAATTAATAGATATCAAGGTCAATATCATAATCTTTATGCCACCAATTGCTTCTCCGGCAATAATGCTAGAAATGCTTGTTGGTATTTCTTGTGCTCATGTAGATTATTCCACAAGTGCTAAGAATACCGTTATAGCATTTAACCCGGGAGTATTCTAGAGTATCGTATTTATCCTCAGGGAAGCAATGGTTAAAGAAGAAGATAGCTAACCAAGATTTTTATACTAACTAGTTACCTACTAAGCCAAAGTGAGGGTATGTGATATACAATAAAGTAGGGTGACACACAGAAGATCCACTCATGGAAAGGTAAAGTAGAAGCATAGCTAGGAGAACAATGAGTGAGGGAGCAAAAGAATCCTAAGCTACTATTCAAGCACAACCTCTTCTCGTTTACCTAGCATGTGACTTACACCTTGCTTCATTCTATATTGCCATAAGAAACCACCGGGCAACATCCTTTGTGAATACTATGTGTGCAAGTATCTCAAAGAAAATAGACGATATACCATGAACCCCATCAAAGTAAATAAAGATGATATATCAGGTTTTATGTGTTTGTTGCAAATGCAAGTAAATAAATATGACGCCTATATTTTTTTATGTGCAGATACATCGTTGCCATCCAACTTGTATGTCTCTCATGGATGGAGACATTACAACCATATGCATTGATATGTGTTGGTTCATCATGCATGAAGTTATTCATTAGAAATATACTTTGATGAAACGTGTGAATTTGCAAAACCAGAATACAAATACCTTCATGATTTTGCTAGACTTGGTTTGAATAGAACTAATTATTCGTTTTCCTCAAGACTTTGATGTAACCTTAGTATGAGTTTAAACCTTTGATGTATATGTTATTTCTTTGATGTATATATTATTTCTTTGATGTACGCATGATCAATGACTATGGTACCACTAGTACAGAAACGGGCTTTACTCCCAGTTGGAAAACCCCTTCAGTCCCGGTTTCCCAACCAGGAGCACGAATCCGGGACTAAAGGGCCCCTCCTTTAGTCCCGGTTTCTCGCCACCTTTAGTCCCAGTTGGTAAGACCAACCGGGACTAAAGAGGCCTCCCGGCCTGGCCACGTGGGGCAGCCCTTTTGTCCCGGTTGGTATTACCAACCGGGACTAAAGGTTTCCTTTTTTTTTCTTTTTTTTTGTTTCTATTTTCAATTGATGATTCGTTTTGGTTTTCGAATAGGTTTTCGAAAACGCATTCTACGCTGCTAGTAATATATGTATTCTACACGTTTATAATGTTCGAACATTCTGTACAAACTAAAGTATGAAACTAACATATATATTACATGCATATACATATATTGTATGTTATTTTATGTACATATAATATGTATATATATATATTACAAATAAAGCTTGCATTGTATATTCTATCATATCCTTGGGATAATAAATTTACTCCATCTGGTTTGGCTTCCATGTTTTGTTGACGTCATTGTAGAACTCGCCGGCGGGGTTGAGGACCTGGTCATTAAGAAATCCTGCTATGGTCTCTTGAATTGCTTTCAGTTGGTCATGTCGTATGACTTTTTCCTTCAACCATAGAGTCTTCAATAAAAGTTAAAGGAAAAGTATTAATATATATATATATATATATATATATGTGTGTGTGTGTGTGTGTGTGTGTGTTGGTCACGTGATTACTTATATATATGAGCAACAAAAGAAATTGTGAATATATGAATATATTTATATAACGTACTTTGAGGATCTCTTTAGGAGTTCTTTTTGCGTACGCCATGATGAACTCACAAACATAGTATCCGCAGTAGTTGTTCCCCTGTTCTTGCCTCAGAACCCACTTTTACGAGAAAAAAGATCCGGTGAATTGAAAACATATATATACTTTGTGTGCGATTACATCCAGTGGCGCTTTGCAATGTTTCATGTGGTGTTCTTCAATGAAACTTTTCCAAACACTGCGCCCAATAAAATAAAAAATTAATTTGGCCTTTAATAATTGTTGCAGTTAAGAGATCGGGGTATATATAGTTGCTAGAGAGACCAAATTACCCTTGGATAATATCTATCATGTCTTGGTAGTCTGTTTGCTCTTTTCTTAACGAGTCTAAGATGCTCAATCAACTATTGGCCATATCGATGACCATCAATATCCAGTGATTGCTGCATATATTTTTATACACAAATATGATCGACATTAACTAGAGTCAACGTATATATATATGGGAGATAGCTTAGCTAGTAAGCAAATAATTGAACAAATATCCATATGATCGACATTAATTATTTAACACTCACTTGAAGTTGTAGGGGAAGAAGTATGTTCTTGTTTTGTTGGTTCACTAAGAACCTCATGAGATTTTTCTCGAGTTCAGCTTTTCATTGAGGCGGGGGGTTAGGGTGTTTGAATACGACATTTGGATCAACTGAACCAACATCATTATCCTTTCTCTTTCTAAGTTCTATCATCTCATATCTGCATATATAAAAATATAGTGTGAGGATATATAATTTATATATATACATATAGCTTTATATATATACACTTTAATAGTAGAAAATAATCACACTTACAGACAATAGCAGCTAATGAGACTTTTGTCGAGAGAGTCCAGGTGGCTATAGTTAGGTGTAATTCTACTAAACTTGAACATATATAACATTCATCGGCAGTGGAAGTAATGTTGGTTTCTAACTCTGACAGGAACAAAGGCCTCTCCCCGTTCACACGCCGCCATGTACCACTTGTTTAGCAGATACATTTGCGTACCCAGTTCACCTAAGGCCTCAGGGTTGTATAGACTCTTTTCATGTTCAAATTTCTTCCAAGGATCCACTTTCGGAGCAGATGGTCTTTTAGCGAGCACTTGGGCAAGGTCCAAACCAGTTTCCTCGTAAAACCGAGCCAGCTCCTCAAAATCGACGTCTAAGTCTAAGTTCGAACCATATTCATTACGAAAGACAAGAGGGGGGACTGATTGTTGCGATTGTTGTCCGAGTTGTGCAACACCTTTTCCTGGTCTAGTCTTTTTCTATGCCGCCTCAAATGACTTGGTGAGAGAGCGGTCGTAGTCCGATTTTGGCAGGGTCTTTTGAGATTCCCACTTTTTCTGGTCCACCTTCTTTCTTAGAAGATATGGAGGTAGGTAGAAGTACGGTTTCTCTGGGTTCTCCCTCGCTTCTTGTTGCTTTTTCACTTTTTCGAAAAAACTGTCCACATCTTTTTGTACTACAGCATTTAATTCCTTTTCGCTTTTCTCGTAAGACAGTTTTTGGGGAATAACTGGATTAGATGACGCTTTCTTCTTTGCCGACTAGTGGGCCAACGGCTTCGTTTGCGGGGCGGACCTCTTAGGAGCTGGCTTTTTCTTAGTCATCAAGGGAGGCAGGGAAGCCGTTGGAGACCTCCTTGGAGGCGTTGGAGACCTCCTTGGAGGTGGCGGCGGTGGTGGCGTTGCCACCTAATTGGCTGGAGCACTGATGATCTGGAGATTGAATAATTGGACTTAGGTTGGCGGAGACCCTGCTGTGTGAGTACAAAAAAGAATAATTAGGTATAAGAAATTATTATTTTTAATCATGCATGTCAATAGAAAATTAGTGAAAAAGTTTTCGTTTACTTTTGTCCGCACCTATTGTCTGGCAATTGAGGAAGCGGCGGTGGACTAGAGACCCCAGGAATAATGATGTAGCGCTTATGCCATAGTATGAATGTCTTCTCTACTTCTCCTAGAGTCTTCTCCCCATCACCTCCTAGAATGTCAAGAGCCAGATCACTAAAACCTTTGTTAACTCTATCCACTGAGACGCTAACATATCCAGGTGGTATTATTGTCCCATAGATTCTTGGTGTCTTGGTAGGATCTGAAGGAGAAAAAACACTGAGAGCCACCATGATTGTGGCATTCTCTTTTGGAATATGTAGCTCACATGATGTAAATGGTGCAGTGATGTCATCCACAGGGAAACGTAGCATTGCGTCATCTTGATTTGGCAACTCCGTGGAAGCGTAGCTGCTTTTCAACTGATCAGGGGGGCTAATATTAATGTTGATTCCTGGATCTGATGCCTGCCTTTGGGCACTCATTGCTATTTGCACTTGCTTTATGATTTCGTCCTGCATTCTAGCTTGCATGTTTTTTTCGCGCTCTTGTGCTTGAAGCAACGCCTCCCGTGACTCACGAACATATTTCTCCAACCTGCTGATCCGCGTTGCTCCCTCATCCTTCCCTCTCTACCGGCTTCTATAGGTATCTCTGTCGTTAGGGAAACCATGCTCCAAAGAAATGTTCCGTCCTAAATCTCTCGTTCGGCCACTGTGTTCAGTAGTCCCAATGGCATACATCAGTTCATCCTTCTCTCTATTGGGCCTGAACGCACCAATAGCTTTAGCTTGTAGAGTATAAGATAATCTTTGTATTGCTCTTTTGAGTTTTGGCCATGAACCAGCTTCCCGGTCTCTAGGTCCAGTCTTTCCCCATGAGCGATAAACCAATTCTTCATGTGTTTGGGCCAATTGAGTGATTCTGGTGTGATACCCTTGGCTAGAATGTCCGCTTCCATTTTTTCCCACTTGGGAATGGCAGTCGCGTAGCCACCAGATCCCATGCCATGGTGGTATACCTTCTGTCGGGCATTCTCTTGGTTTCTTCTCGCCCGTTCCTCACCCTCTTCTGATGTCTTGTACTATACAAAATCATTCCAGTAGGGCCTGAACTTCGCGAGCGGGCCCCTAGTATTGAAATTGGGCGTCAGGTTCTTTTTGACTGTATTTCGTGTATAGGGATTTCTTCCAAGTCTGGAATTGTGTGGCCATCTTCTTCATAGCCCACATTCGAACTGGCTCCTTCAATTTATCATCGTTGATATCATCATAATCATCCGCTTGCAACGTGAAATGTTGAAGGATATCATCCCTAAATTAAATTCTTATCAAGATCAGAGACAAAACTAACATGAGGCTCGTTGATCTTTTGCTTCCATTCACGGGCACTGATCGGAAGTCTGTCCCTTATAAGGTACCCACAGTGTTGCACAAATTTCCTTACATGTGGACCAAGTGGTTCGCCTATCTCGATATTGAATTCCGATATTATGTAGCGCTCCTCCAATGGTTTTTTGGGCCTCGAATATTTTTGCTTTTCGCCATTGTGGTCGTCGATCCAGAGGGCTACGTATAAAAAAGAATAAATAAATATCATGTGTACACATAATAGATGATAGCTATTCAAATATATATATACAATATTCAAATATATATAAATATATATACCTCGCCAGTATTTTCTTGCACAATATTTTCTTGGTTATCTTCAAGAACCAGGTATAGACTCCCATCATCTATATCATGCTGGTCACCATCGGCAAATTGAGTGTCGGTGTTGATAATATTCATCATTTCTTCATCCATGTTGTCTCTCGGGGCAGCCATCTAGCTTTTACTCCACTAGATATATCTATAAAAAATAAAACATGTTTCAATAAATAACCATCCGTACTAGTTGACCTTGCTTACGTGATCATCTCGGTGAGTATTTCTCCACCGGACGACACCGTACTTGGCCAAGGAAGAGCTCCGATTCTACGAGGAAGGGAACACGGTCTTCCACGACCATTGCCTCTCTCCCTTGTAGAATCAAAGCTCCTCCTTGCCGTCCTGTTACCGTTTGGCAGAGAACATGCTCGCCGAGATGAACACGGTCCGCAAGTTCAACTAGTACGGATTTTCTACAATTTTCTAACTATTTTCTAAGTTTTTCATTTCATGGAAAAATTAATTCTAAAAAATAAAAGGCATGATTTCTAAGTATTTCATTTCATGGAAAAAATAATTCTAAGTGACCTGCTCGATATCGGCTGAGCTCGCGGGCGTTTAGGTTGCCGATGATAGTAACATTTGTAGATGACATTTGTAGGTCTGAAGTTATCAAATGTCCATCAAATTATAGCTCAAAAACATGTTTCAATAAATAACCATCTATACTAATTGACCTTGCTTACATGATCATCTTGACGAGCATTTCTCCACCAGGACGGCACCGTACTTGGCCAAGGAAGAGCTCCGATTCTACGAGTAAGGGAACACTGGTCTTCCACGACCGTTACCACTCTCCCTTGTAGAATCAAATCTCCTCCTTGACATCCGTTACCGCTTGGCAGAGAACATGCTTCGCCGAGCTGAACACTGGTCCACAAGTTCAACTAGTACGGATTTTCTACAATTTTCTAACTATTTTCTAAGTTTTTCATTTCATGGAAAAATTAATTCTAAGATCCCGTAAGACGCCGCTTTGTCGATCTGATCCGACGGGGTTTCACAAGCACTGAGCATCGTTTAGGTTGCCTTGTTTGACGGTTCATTCATGATCGATTCACGCTACTGACAGGCACATACAAGAGATCAAAAAATAGCATAATCATATCCATTATTTTGGTTGACGTAACATGACACAAATGTAACATGACACAAATGCTACTGATAGGCACATACAAGAGAAAATAGCATAATCTTTCCTTGGTTTCCAAAACATGTCAGCAGCCATATCTGGCACATACAAGAGAAAATAGCATAATCCTTGGTTTAATAACATGACAGGGACATTGTATCACGGTTTATAGCAGGCATAACACTAAAGGAAGCTGTCCGAATGAGTTTGGTATGCAGCACGTCGAGAAAAGCCTAGATTTACCATCCTTATCTTGACTTTGATATTTTCTCCATATCTGGGACAACATGAAAATAATAACTATAGCTTCCCATGTCATCTTTTTAACAACCAGAATTCATCTCACCGGTGAGGCAACGTGTGCGAGGAAGGCTCGGGCGAGCTCCGGTGAGGCAGCGCGGGGAAGGCTCGGCCACACTCTGGTGAGGCAGCGCGCGCGGGTAAGGCTTGGGCGAGCTCCGATGAGGCAGCATGGGGAAGGCTCGGTGCGCTCCGGTGAGCATGAGCGAGGTGGGGGCCAGGGGACGAGGACGGCGCGCACTCCAGCGAGGACGAGTGAGGATGAGCGAGGCAGCGATGGTCGGCCGGAGAAGAAGCGCGCGTGCGTGTGGGGCCAGGTGACAGCATGTGCGCGTGACGAGGCAAGGCTAGGGTGGTCGCCTGGGAGCGGCGGCGCTGCTGGATCGATCTGGTGGAGAAGATGAGGCGACGGCGTGGCAGGAGACAGAGAGGAAGAGAACTAGGGCTGTGGTTTATAAAGAGAGACCTTTAGTCCTGGTTGAAGCTACCAACCGGAACTAAAGATTCTTTAGTCCCGGGCTATGGTTAGAACCGGGACTAAAGGTCTGAGCTTTAGTCCCAGGTGGATCAACCACCCAAGACTAAAGGTGGAGCTGCAGTTTTCGTGGCCCGCCCAAATGCCCTTTACTCTCGGGTCGTGGCTACACCCGGGACTAAAGCTCCACCTTTAGTCCTGGGTGGTTGATCCACCCGGGAGTAAAGGGGAGCTGCAGTTGGCTTTCTCTAATTTCCATAAGTTTTTTCCCTTTTTTATATATTTCTTTTATATAAATATGCAGAGAGTTATTAATTGCCTAATAAATAAAATATTATCCAAAAAATTATAAAAAGATATTCTTGGACTTGGTTTTGCATTATTATATACAACAAAAATTTGTAAACTAAACTCTTTTGTTTTACTGTATAAATATTTGACATAGTGTAAATAATAATTACATTTGCACCGTGCAAAAATATACTACTTAATTAAAATCATTAAAACTATTATTTTTCGACAGGAAATTAGTTTTCACATCTTATTAACGTTCATCATTTGGTTTTCATCACACATTCTCCACGGGAAATCCACCGTCTAGCAGAAAATTCATTTAAACCATAGAAAATATGAAAACACGACAAAAAAATCTGAAGTCATAATTATTACATAATAGGTATAATACATCACTATATATATCAAGCGGGCACAGTAGTGAACTTCTTCTTAACATATATCCCTTGGTTATGATCGCGCCGTAACCATAGAGTGTCCTCATCATTTAGCTAGATGCTTGGGTCTTTGTTCACTGTGAAGGGTGGAATTTGGTCATCCTTTTCATAATCTTCTAATATGTCTGACTTGTCTTTAATTCTAATGATGTTTCTTCTCCCTAAAAGAACTATGTAGCGCTTTGGCTCATTGATTGGGTTGTTGTTGTTTTTCCCTCTCTTCGGTTTTGTAGACATGTCCTTGACATAGAACACCTGATTCACATCCTTAGCAAGGACGAACGGTTTATCTTTATACCCAATATTGTTGAGGTCCACGGTTGTCATTCCATACTGGTTGTCGACTGCTACCCCGCCTCTAGTCGCCTTTACCCATTGGCACTTGAACAAAGGTACCTTAAAAGTAGGTGCATAGTTTAGTTCCCATATCTCCTCTATGCGGCCATAATATGTTTGCTTATTTCCATTAGGGTCGGTGGCATCTATGCGGACACCACTGTTTTGATTGGTGCTCCTTTTATCTTGGGCTAGTGTGTAAAATGTATTCCCATTTATCTCGTACCCTTTGTATGTGAGGATATGCCACGATGGCTGCCTAGCCAACAAATAAAGTTGCTCATCAATACTCTCATCACCCTGACATTCTTTTCGCAACCAGTCATTGAAAGTTTCCATGTGCTGACGCGTAATCCAAGCTTCAGACTTCCCTGGAAACTCGGATCAGAGCAACTCTTTATGTGTCTCGATATACGGATCCACCAAAGAGGAGTTTTGTAGAACTGTATAGTGTGCTTTATTAAAATAATTGTCCTGCATACCAATATATGGTTTCTTCCCTAGTGTCCCCTTTCCACTTAGTCTCCCCTCGTGTCGTGATTTAGGAACACCAATCGGGTCAAGGTCGGGAATAAAGTCAACACAAAACTCGATGACCTCCTCTGTTCTATAGCCCTTGGCGATGCTTTCTTCTAGTCGAGCATGGTTGTGAACATATTTCTTTAGGACTCCCATGAACCTCTCAAAGGGGAACATGTTGTGCAGGAACATAGGATCAAGAATGCTAATCTCCTTGACCAGGTGAACTAGGAGGTGTGTCATGATATTAAAAAAGGAAGGAGGGAACACCAACTCAAAGCTGACAAGACACATAGCTTCATAGTGGCTAGACGTACATTTGGAGGTAGAATTCCTCTTAATGCAACGGGAAGCAATTGTGTCATGAGCACGTGGTAGTCATGGGACTTTAAGTTTAGGAATTTCTTCTCTGGCACACTTATTATACCCTCTATATTCGAGGAGAATCCAGATGGTACCTTGATGCTTGCTAGGCATTCAAACATGCTTTCCTTCTCTTCTTTGCTAAGAGTGTAGCTGGCAGGACTTAAGTAATGGCGTCCATCATCTATCTTCTCTAGATGCATGTTGTCTCGTTCTTTCAAACACTGCAGGTCCTATCATGCTTCAAGTGTGTCCTTAGGCTTCCCATACATACCCATGAAGCCTAGCAGGTTCACACAAAGATTCTTTATCAGGTGTATCACGTCGATCGTGCTACGGACCTCTAGGACTTGCCAATAGGGTAGCTCCCAAAATATGGACTTCTTCTTCCACATGGGTGCATGACCGTCGGCTTCGTTTGGAACAGGTTCGCTGCCATGTGCCTTTCCAAATACTAATTTCACATCCTTGACCATATTGAGTACATCATGACCAGTTCGGTTGCCTGGCTTGGTCTGGTGGTCTGCCTTACCTTTAAAATGCTTACCTTTCTTTCTTAGGGGGTGATTCATAGGAAGAAATCGATGATGGCCAAGGTACACGACCTTTCGATATTTTTTCAAGAATATACCTTTAATATCATCGAAACAGTGCGTGCATGCATTATATCCCTTGTTTGATTGTCCTGAAAGATTACTTAGAGCAGGCCAATCATTGATTGTTACAAACAACAATGCTCGCAGGTCAAAGTGCTCCTGTTTGTGCTCATCCCACACACGTACACCTGGTCTGTTCCACAAAAGTAGAAGTTCTTCAACTAGTGGCCTTAGGTACACATCGATGTCGTTGCCAGGTTACCTTAGGCCTTGGATAAGCACTGACATCATAATAAACTTATGCTTCATGCATAACCAGGGAGGAAGGTTGTAGATACATAGAGTAACAGGCCAAGTACTATGACTACTGCTCTGCTCCCCGAAAGGATTCATACCATCCGTACTTAAAGCAAACCTTAAGTTTCTTGTGTTATTTGCAAACTCCAGCAATTCTCTATCGATTGCTCTCCACTGGGAACCATCAGCAGGGTGTCTCAACATATTGTCTACCTTACGGTCTTCTTTGTGCCATCGCAACAACTTTGCATGGTCTTTGTTTTTGAACAGACGTTTCAAGCGTGGTATTATAGGAGCATACCACATAATCTTGGCAGGGATTTTCTTCGTGGGACGTTCGCCCTCAACATCACCAGGGTCATCTCGTCTGATCTTATACCGCGATGCATGACATACCGGGCATGCATCTAACTTCTCGTTCTCCTCGCCATGGTAGAGGATGCAGTCGTTAGGACATGCATGTATCTTCTGAATTTCTAATCCTAAAGGGCAGACTACCTGTTTTGCTTCGTACGTAGTGGCGGTCAATTCGTTATCCTTCGGAAGCATCTTCTTTTGGATTTTTAGTAACTCCCCAAATCCCTTATCAGATACACCATTCTTTGCCTTCCATTGCAGCATTTCTAGTGTGGTACCCAACTTTTTCTGCCCCACATCACAAGTTGGGTATAGCAATTTCTTGTGATCCTCTAGCATGCGCTCGAACTTGATCTTCTTCTTTTCACTTTTGGATTTTCTTTGTGCATCACGAATGGCCTGACCAAGATCATCAGCGGGCTCATCTTCTGCCCCTACCTCTTCTTCAGCTTCCCCCATTGCAGTATCATTGAAGGCCCTATATTTAGCAATAATGTCATCATCGTCCCATTATTCTTCTTCACCTTCTTCCATTACAACCCCGGTTTCTCTGTGCTTCGTTCAACAAATATAGTTTGGCATGAAACCCGACTTCAACAAGTGTGAATGAAGACTCCTTGAGCTAGTATATTCCTTCAAATTCTTACATATGGCACATGGGAAGCACATGAAACCATCGCGTTTGTTTGCCTCGGCCACACGTAAGAAAGAATGCACGCCCTCAATGAACTCTTGGGAGCGGCGATCAGCATTGTACATCCAATGTCGGCTCATCTGCATTACATGACATACATACCATATTAAAACCTAGAACATAATTAGTTAATTATACGACATGCATGCCACCACACAAGGTATTAATTTATAAAAGTCTCGCTACAATGTAGACAATCCCAACTACCACTAAAAAAACTAAAGCTAAAATGCACTTCAGCAGCATAAGGATTTCGCGACCAATCCCAACTAAAACAGACAGATCATGCATTTGTTCAACATCTATGGGCTTCTTCCACAGGATCACTGCCTCATCAGCCGCCGTAGCCGCCTGTGCAAGAGAGTTTTACACGTGTTCAACATATTCTTCCTCCCAGTACTAGCCTAAACATCCAGTGCTATCCCACTGAAATTAAAACAAAAAATTAGAACTTTAATCACAATCATCATGAAAATAAGTATAAATTAACCATAATCATCAAATGCGACAAAATAACTCACATTGCGATCCGGACACTTGTAGAAGATACGGCCTTGTTGGGACACTCCTTTCTCACCCAGTACTCCATCACAATCTTCTCCTCACACTTGCCGCATGCAATGAGAGGGAGGTCCGGCCTCAGTCGCTTTGTAACCCGATGAGAGGCTGAGGACCCGGAAGCAGTTGTCATCTACTCTCTATACCCATTTTTAATATAATATAAATTTCTCATTTTATAAACAAATAAAATTAAAAAAAACTCTAAAATTCTCTATACCTCTAAAGCATGAAGTGTGCTATGCATGCTAGAAATGAAGCTCAATACTAGTTTTGAATAACTATAACATTCCTTCATCCAAATATGCAAACTTTAAAGTGATTTTGAGCTTAAATGGCTTACAAATAAAAAAAATCTATCATAAAAAAACCACATATATCTAGTCCACAAAATGAAATAAGCTACTGATGAAACATGAGAGTATAAAGTTGGTAACCTTTAGAACCGAAGAATCGATGGAGGAATGAAAGAAATCTTGTGATCACCGGTGATGAGGAAGAAGAGAGGCCGGTGATAAAGCAAGAACACTAAGCTCGAAGTGGCTCGGACTCGGGGAGGAACAAGGGGTATATAGGAGGGGACCTTTAGTCACGGTTGTAGACAGAAACCGGGACTAAAGGTCCCTTTCTACTCCCGGACGGATCCTCCAGCCGGGAGTAGACTTTTACTCCCGGTTGGAGGGACAAATCAGGAGTAAAAGTGAACCTTTAGTCCCGGTTAGTAGACCCAACCGGGACTAAAGGTCCCCTCCAGCAAAAGCCTAGCGCAGTAGCTGTTGGGCAGGGACCTTTAGTTCCGGTTGGAGCTACCAACCGGGACTAAAGGTTTCTCTAGTCCCGGACGCGAAAAATACCGGGACTACAGCCAAATTTCGAAGTGGATCAAAAGTTATTTCTCTACTAGTGTGCAATGGAATGTATTGGTGTTTATGGATGCTCGGAGGAAGCCAGGAATCAAAGCCATTGGATCAGCTCCACTGATCAACGCACAAAATCTACTTGCAAACAATGAATGCATGTAGGATTTGCTAAAAATTATAGGGTCGCCGACCCCGGCAGGTACACGTAGCTATGCCCCTGCATGAAAATATAATTGCCTATGTACACTTGTTATGTTGTTATGATTGCCTATGATGAATTTATTTTGATTTTTTTTTAAAAATTTACAAGCGGTTTATACTATTTAGCCGTCTCTGAAAATTAACTACGAGAGGCCGCATGTGTTACATAAACCATGTGTAAAACATCTACAGTGCGGTTGGCCAACAACCAATATGGATTTACACTAGCTGTTCGCGAGCTGATGTTAGTGGAATGTCACCATTTTTACTAGCCTTCCACTCTGTCTATTTACAAAACCGTCAATAGAAATCAAAAAGTGCTGCTAATATAAACATTTTCTATACTAGGGCTGGTTCTTAAATGTCTTATCCGTGTTTTTTTTACATCCATGTTCTTTTTATCGACACCTGTTAGGGATGGCCTGAACTGCAGGTGTACCTTTGCACAACAGCTCTCGTTCGGTACTAGAGCACGAAGCGACGGGCAACGGTGAGACCTCCATTCATGGTCTGTGAGATCAACTTTGACATTCGAGTGGCTAGTTGAGAAACCCTAGGTCAACTATGCGTGGTGGCAGCTATACTGCTACAGCCATCGTTTTGACAATTAATAGAATTATGGTGCTGCTGACTTAATTATTTTTAAAATACTAATAGTAAATACATATGTCGGTGAGATCTAATGCGACGTATAATTTCTTGCACGGTGTTCATATCACAGATAATGAGCTAGTTATTTTTGTTATATTTAATCAGTCTTAGCTCAACCTTAAATAAGATAAATTTGATGTCTCATAATAAACAATTGGGTGCAATAAAGGATTAACCTCATATAGGAATTTGACAGAAGATTGACTCAATTTAAATCTATGGCTATTGTGTGCATATGTTGTGAGTTTAAAGGTGGAAATTAACAAGCTACATGTCCGCACAACATGAATAGGTTCGGGCAGTAAGGCCATGACATAAGTGGTGCGACACCAATGAATATTTTATAGCTCTAAACTCAAAACAAGAACGGTGAGAGTAGTGAGATACGGTCGATCCACTTAGAGACGAAAGAGGAGCAAGTGGCAGACGATGGATGGACGGAGGAGAGAGTTTGAGACGAAAGAAAGGAAATTACCTCTTCTAATATTTAACTAGATAAAATTAAAATGTCAGTGCGTTGCAACGGAAATACAATTAATTGCACAACGATGGTGCGAATAATAACAAGCTAGCTATTTTGTGTTGGATTTAATTGGAATTGCCCCAACCTTAAATCAAATAAATTTAAAGGCTCATAATAAATGCTAGTGCAACAAAGAATGAATCCCATATCGAAAAAACAAGTAGATTGACTTAACTTAAATAGCTAGGTATTGTGTGTACCTATTGTGAGTTTAAGAAAGGTAAAAGGTGAGCTATACGTCGCGACATGTGCACGGTCTCAATGGCCAGTCCATGATATAAGTGGTGCAGCGACAGTAGACTTTGTGGGATGAGAGTGAGGGACAGACATGCAGCTTCAAACTAAAAGCAAGAAGAATAAACGTGTCGGATCATAGATCGGGAGATAGGAACAAGGGCAACTGAGCAAGGAATGAATAGACTCTGAAAGAATCAGAAGAAAAAAATTTGATGGAGGATGTTTTGGTCATGTATGGGTAGAGAAGACAAAGTTTTACAAACGCAGCAGCACAGGCAAAACGCAGACCGAAATAATAATAAAAAAAAAGGATTTCTCTTAACGTTGAGCCTCCCTGCTCGATCATAGTTCTGTGTTTCATTTTGATCCGTTCAAATCCACAGCACTTTCAGCTATACCCGGCCATATCTGCTTTCTGCAGGGATCTTTTGAAAGTTCAAACACCTTAGTCTTACTTTTACCAAGGAAACTCATTTCTTAGCCCCGCGAGTTGGATAGCCAGACATGTCGTCAATGCAGTTGACAAACAGCTTGTTTCGAGTTTCTGGGATAGTAGGAGTGTCTAGTCTTCAGCCAAGCTAATGAAGTCTTTCCTGAGCCTGAATGTATGTTTTTTTCTTCTTGTGACTTTTTGACGTGTGAACCACAGCAGGGTACTAAAGGATCGAACGTATGCCATGATCGTCCTGACCCTGTTTTCAACAGGAAGAGTTAGTGGCAGACGAAGCAACGGTTGGTTTTACGTTGAGAAATTCAGAGCTTTAGCCATCGTCCATGACATCGCACCAGCAACCACACATGCATGCACCTTGACGAATTGGCGTGCACCTTCTTTAATCAGCACATGATGTGTGGACACGAGGTCCTGTCCTGCTGTGTCCGTGTGTCTGTGTTCACGTCAATCTCAGCTGGGGTTTTATGGAAGGTTCGTGCATATTAAAATGAGCTAGCATAACATAGTATAGATAAAAAAAAAGATGATAAAAGTTTCATGACATAAAATAAGTTTCACGAGGATGAACCTTATCTATGCTGTTTCCAACTCTTAAGAGTCTTGAAAATTAAGACATGAAACTCTTACTGAGACCGGTCTCTTGGCCTGCCAGTTATTTATAGGTGGACTGCATGGTGACATTGCCAACGTCTCAAATACCCTCTCCATCCCCGAAAGAATGTACTTCTAGCACAGTATCATGTTTTAGTGTCTTAAGTTTAACCGATTATAGATAAAAAAGGATCAATATTTATGATATCAAATAAATACTATTAGATTAAGTACGAAATGTATTTTCATAATAAATTAATTTAGAGGCATAAATATGAATGTTATTCACTAGAAACTTGACCATGAACCACTTTAGGTGACATGCAATCTATATTTAAATTTTTTTGGGACACGGTATCCTTGAATCAACATTTTTTTTGTCGCTGCAATGTGGCAGCACCCTAAATCGGAGCTAGCTAATGCCTGTTTCTATAGGTGGCCAAACAGCAGCGCTATATATAGGTGGCTAAAAAACGGGCAGCATGGTCCTACTGGGCGAGGCGGCTAGTGATGTTTGCAATCGGTTCTACTCATCTGTGTCTAGAAATCAACTATTTCTAGGGATGGCTGGCCAGTTGCTTTAGAAACTGAATTATAGGTGCGATTGGATATATGTAACGACGGATGGAAATTGAGCCATCCATACAAATCATTCTTTAGAAATCACAAGAGTCAAAAATAGATCACCGAGACCTTGTACCTCGCTAGTCACTCCTCTACCACTCCACCCCACACACTTGTATGCAAATAAGATATTCTTTCTCCTAATATTTTACCAATACGATTTTGAAATGAGTGTTTGGAATCCTAATCAAATTTAAATAAAAAAGTTATCAACTATAAATTTGTATGACTTTTTTAGATCTACAACTTTTATGTTGGTATAGTTTCTTCATCTGAGGTCGTTTGAAAATTTTAAATTTCAAATGAAAGAAATTCAAATGTAATTTTTCTTTGATAGACGATTACAAATGAAAAACTTCTCAACTACAAAGTTGTACAGCTATTCGAGATCAACACCTTTGTCATTTCTCCATCCGAGATTGTTTGAAAAATTTAAATTTCAAATGTGAGAACTTCAAACGTAATTTTGCATAGATAGATAATTTCAAATAAAAAAGTAGTCAACTACAAAGTTCTATAACTATTTTAGATCTACAACTTTTGTTTTCATTGTTTCTCCATCCGAGGTCATTTAAAACTTTGAATTTCAAATGCGAGAACTTCAAACATAATTTTCCATGGATAGATGATTTTTTCAAATTAAAAAGTTGTCAACTATGAAGTTCTATAACTTTTTAAAATCTACAACTTTTGTTTTGGTCATGTCTCCATCCGTGGTCGTTTGAAAAATTCAAATTTCAATATTAACTGTTAGGTGCCCATTATATTTAGAGGCAGCTCTAGATCGAGCCGCCTCTAGAAATCACTTTGTAGGGGAAGCTAGATCTAGAGCCGCTCCTACGAGTAGAGTCATTTGTAGAGGCTGCTGAAAATACCAGCCGCCCCTATAAATAGATTTCTAGAGGTGGCTCGTTTTGGAAACCATTTGTAGAGGTGGTTTTAGATTGAGCCGCCCTACCAAAAAAAGGAGGCATCTCTACAAATGCCTTTTCTAGTAGTGTTGCGTGTGGACATCGAAGCCATTATCGCTTACATCAATGATGTGTCGCGCGGCATGCCCGGTGTCCCAACCTCTCGAGATTTGCACCCTCAGCATCCCTAGCCAACCATGAAGGTGAAGGGACGGAGGGGAGCGGTAGAGGAGTTAAGGGTGGGTGGGGGGGGGGGGGGGGGGGACGCGACATGCATGTCCTCATCGGTGGCAGAATTATGGGGTGGATTTGAGGGGGAGCGGGGGGCGCCAGTCATGGAGGAGTAATGAGAGGGGAATGACGCTCCGGCCACTAGACATGAAGGTGGAGGAGATTAGTGGATCAGAGTGAAGGAAAAGCGGGAGGAAAGAGGTAGCTGAGCGTGGAGGTGAAAGTCACTAGGGTTTAGAGGGTTGTTGGCAAGGATGTGTTTTGTTCGTGGAAGAATGATCTCAGCTATCTGATGAAAGTAGACAGTCAATGTCACTCGCAGTTATGCGTGCACTTAATGGGCTAACCCCCTTGAATGCATCATACCCACACCAGCTGTCCAAGCACGACACTGGCTATCGGAGCGTGCTACACGGCTACCATCGGCTCGGTCCATGCTAATGGCGTCCTTATATGGGCGGTGCCCCATGCTGTCCGTTTGGCCAGATCCATCTGGCTATTTATATGTTCCTTTGAATAAGATTTGCTAAAATATTTTTGGTTGGCTTTGATAAATATAATAGCATTACTTGTGAGCTAAAGTCTTCAACAAGAGCACTGCTACAGAATTGATTTTTAGATATGCTGTTATTTTTTTAGAGGTGGCTCTATATAAAACCACCTCTATGGAGACCCTAGGAACTGGGACTCCTCTAGAAAAAAGACTATTCCATAAACGGCTAGAATCCCCAGTTGTCTCATAAATAAAGCTATATTTAGAGGCGGTCAGTCCCACCCATCTCTGTAAATAAAGCACCCCCTTCCTCCTCCTTGAGACCCTAAACCTTAAACCTAAATTAGAACTGTAGCTCAAAGAGGAAGGAGGGGGAGCTCCAAGAAGTATACTCCCTCCGTCCACAATAGAAGTCGTTATAGGATGCGTCTAGGTCAAACTTTCTTAACTTTTACTATGTTCGTAGAAAATGTGTGCAACATTTATATCTCTAAATAAATTTATTATAAAAGTATATTCAACGATCTATCTAATGATACTAATTATGTATTATAAATATTAATATTCTTTTATATATAATTGGACAAAGTTAAAAAAAACTGACTTGTCATGAAATATGAACGACTTCTATTTTGGGACAGAGGGAGTAAACTTTAAACACCTAAAGGAACGACGACAGGGAAGGAATATTATTGCTCTTGATTTTCTTGAAAGAGGTGGCTTTAGAAGATATAGGCTGCAAAATATAGCCGCCTCTAAAAAAATAGTTGATATATAAAAATATATGAATAGAGACCGGTGGTGCAGCCATCTCTGAAAGGTGATGCCTTTTCCAATATGCACATTTAGAACGTGCAAGCATGCGTAGAGGTCAAAACGTACTTGCGTATATTGTACTCCCCATCTGATGCGTTGCAACGTTGGGCCTCTCTCCACAGACACCGCTGATCGGTCAAAACGTACTTGCGTATATTGTACTCCCCATCTGCGTTGCAACGTTGGGCCTCTCTTCACAGACACCGCTGACCTCTTAACCGATCGTCGGGCTGTACGATAGTACGAGCGGCTATGGCTAACTGGTAACTGCTCATGGTTTATATATATATTTTTTTGACCAAGACACTCAAAAGAACAAATAAAGACGGGTACAAAAGATAGCTAATAAGACATAAAACGACCTCTAAAAAGTAAAAGTATATTAAAAGAACAAATCGGTCGTCTCCTTCCTTCGATAATCCGTTGCTTGCTGGAGCTTGAAAATCGCACTGAATAGACGTAGACGGTAACGAAAAGGAACATATGCAAACATCCACGTCAAACATGGCTTTGAAGACCGCAAAAGTCATTTGCTGCTGACAACAAGATCCAGTACCCACTGAAAAAATATCAGCTAGAGGAACCCTCCAAGGGATATAGGCTTGCAATTCTTCACCTTCATCAGAGACACAAAGTGTTTAAAATATTGGACTTTATTGTCGAATAGACCGAAATAAGATGTCTTGATCATCACATCGAAAGTCAGCCAACTGCTTCCCAAGATAAACAAAATAACTGACAAGATCTGAAGAGGGTCAACAGATCTAACAAACCATGTTCTCACTGGCCCTTTGGTGACGCCATATCAAATGTTGTCAAGATAAAGAGAGGTCGGAGAGACCTTATTCCAATACGCCATCATCGCTACCACCTCGTCAAAGACACCAAAAACCAAAACCTACAAGAAAAAGATAACAAATCTAGATCTGGCACTACTACAGATTGACTAATCACAAGCGGTTCGTAAAGCCTATCACTAGCGCGGTCTCGGCAGTAAGCTGTCAGTGGTGATGACATGCTCATCACATGTGGTTTGCAACCGACGGTAATAATAGCTTATCACAATCGGTTCGTATTACCAGCCGACGGTGATTTGAATTTTCAAAAATTCTAAAAACGGGCCAAAAAATAGCAAAAAAATTGTTTCAATCCTGGGAAGCCCCCACACTAGCTCTAGCTTCGTGGTACCGGGAAGCTACTCCAGCTCTAACTCTACGCTATTTTTCATGGTACGCGGTGCTGTGATTCGAACAAGAGACCTTTGTCCTTTGCTACTCTAACCACTCTCCTCTAATCACTCCACCCCTACGTCACTTGTGTCTATATAGCATATCTAGTCCCCTAGTATTCACTGTTTAGGATTTAAAATAAATATTTAGAACCCTAAACGGCTTCAGATGAAAAAGTCATAAACTATAAATTTGTTGTTCTAATTGAGATCTATAACTTTGATTTTAGTTATTTCACCATCCGAGGTCGTTTAACAAATTTGAATTTCAAAACGTCGAAACTTCAGTTAGACTTTTGAGACTTCAAATGATTTCAAATGAAAAACTCATCAACTACAAAGTTGTTGTTCTCATCGAGATTTATAACTTTTGTTCTGGTCGATTTTCCATCCGAGATTGTTTGAAAAAATTAGGCTTTTTAAATTTTAAAACTTCATATACAAATTTGAGACTATAAATAATTTCTAGTGAAATAGTTATCAACTACAAAGTTGTAAATCTCTCATTTTTCCATCTACGGTCCTTTGTACAATTTCAAAATTTTGAATTTCAAAATTTAAGCGCTTCAAACAGAATTCTGGGACCGTACATGGTATCAAATAAAAAAGTCATCAACTACAAAGTTGTCGATTGCGTCGAGATCTACAACTTTGATATAAAGTTTGTTTTCATCTGACTTTATTGAAAAAGTTATGAATTTATTTATATTGCAGTATGGTTATCACCGCCGTATCATACAACGAGCTGGCGGTAAAAATGTCTTCACCGCTAGTTCATATGACGAGACGGCAGTGACGAGGAGCACATGATCACCACCGGCTGGTGGTGCAAACCGGCTGTGATGATGGACTATCACCGTCGGTTGGTAAGACGAAGCAGCGGTGATAGTTATCGACCCGAACGTTCTTACGAACCGGCGATGATAGTCTCATCACCAACGGTTCATATTACGAACTATTGGTGATAGAGCTAGAGTACCCGATCTTTCGGTGAGTGGAGGATAACTACGATTTGGTGGGTGTCGACCCTCACGATCCGACTACGACGAACAAGTCAGTGGCGCCTTAGCAATCGCTGAATCAACTCCCGATGGTTATTGACCTTGCTGGTGCGAGATCAACCTGATCACGAAGATCAATTCCTGCAGGCAATCGAAGAACAAGCAAGAATTTGAGGCGAGCAACCCTGAATATTACTCGAAGGTGGGGTTCTGAATTACACGAAGACGAAGCTTTGGAAGTAGCAATGGCTAACTTAAGCAAAACAAAACCCAAGCCAAAGAGGGGGCGCAGCCCTTGGCTAAATAGGGGGAGGAGGGAGGAAGGAGGACGCCCAGCCTGCCCACAAGGTAGGGAATAGGCGCCCAAACAGCCACACACCATCTCCTTGATTCCCTTTTCTGATTTAGATGGTGCAGCACCTTCCTGGTTATTTCTTGACAAAACTAAAAACACATAGGTGGCGCAGCACCTAGACATTATTCTGGGCAGGTTCATCATGAGCATAGATGGCGCATGCACTTAGGAAACTTCTGGTCCTTCATTCTTCAAAATCATCACGAAGTTTAATTCACGTGCATGAGCTCGAGTGATGGGTCCTGGTGGCGCCTGTGCTGGTTCAGTTGGAGTAGCCATTCCCGTGTCGGTGTTGATGTCCTCATCATCCTCCCCTTCTTGAATCGAAGTCGTCCTCGACGGTAGCTCCTCAGCCTCGCCCGCATATGGTTTCAAATCTGCAACATTAAAACTAGAGGAAACACCATAGTCTGTAGGCAGGTCAAGTATATAAGCATTATCATTGATTTTCTTTAACACCTTGAAGGGACCAGCAGCACGGGGCATCAGCTTAGACCTGTGCAAACTAGGAAAGCGATCCTTGCGCAAATGCAACCAAACCAAGTCACCAGGTTCAAAAGTAACAAGTTTACGTCCTTTACTACCAACAGCCTGATTTTTAGCATTAGTGTGCGCAATGTTCTGCTGTGTTTGCTCATGGATGTCCAACATTTGTTGAACACGTGCAATAGCATCGACATGTGGGGCGTCCAAAGGGTCAAAGGACAGCAAGTCAATTGGCGCCCGTGGAATGTAATCATAGACAACCTGAAAAGGGCACATTTTCGTGGAGGAATGTGTAGCACGATTGTAAGCAAACTCAACATGGGGCAAACAATCCTCCCAAAGTTTCAGATTCTTGTCTAACACAGCCCTAAGCATGGTAGATAAGGTTCTGTTCACAACCTCAGTTTGCCCATCTGTTTGCGGGTGACAAGTGGTGCTAAAAAGCAATTTAGTTCCTAGTTTATTCCAAAGAGATCTCCAAAAATGACTTAGGAACTGAGCATCGCGATCTGAGACTATTGTATTTGGAACACCATGTAAACGAATAATATCGCGAAAGAACAACTCAGCAACGCTGCTAGCATCATCAGTTTTATGACATGGTATGAAGTGAGCCATGTTAGAGAATCGATCAACAACCACAAAGATACTATCCCTCCCCTTCTTAGTGCGAGGTAAGCCCAAAACAAAATCCATAGAAATATCTAGCCAAGAAGAAGTAGGGACAGGTAATGGCATATACAAACCGTGGTTGTTCAGGTGTGACTTAGCTTTCTAGCACGTGGTGCAGCGTGCAACAAAACGCTCCACGTCGCGGCGCATCTGGGGCCAAAAGAAGTGCGCGGCCAAAATCTCCTGTGTCTTGTAAATGCCAAAGTGTCCCATGAGGCCACCACCATGCGCTTCCTGCAACAGCAAAAGACGAACCGAGCTTGCGGGAATACATAGCTTGTTAGCGCGGAACAAAAACCCATCGGTTACATGGAATTTACCCCATGGTTTACCATCCTTGCAATGCAGCATGATGTCCTGAAATCCAGGATCATCGGCATATTGTTCTTTCACAGTTTGTAAACCAAAAATTTTAAAGTCTAACTGGGACAGCATGGTGTATCTACACGACAAAGCATCAGCAATAATGTTGTCTTTCCCGTTCTTGTGTTTGATGATGTAAGGAAAAGACTCTATGAATTCGACCCACTTAGCATGCCGACGGTTCAGATTAGTTTGGCTACGAATATATTTTAATGCCTCATGATCAGAATGAATTATAAACTCGCGAGGCCAAAGATAGTGCTGCCATGTTTGAAGTGTGCGAACCAAAGCGAAAAGCTCCTTATCATAAGTGGAATAATTCAGACTAGCACCGCTTAATTTTTCGCTAAAGTAAGCAACTGGCTTGCCCTTTTGCAGCAAAACACCGCCTAACCCAATACCACTAGCATCGCATTCAAGTTCAAACATCTTATTGAAATCAGGTAGCTGTAGTAAGGGGGCATGTGTCAACTTATCTTTTAGAATGGTGAATGCCTCGTCCTGTGCCGCACCCCAGGAGAAAGGAACGCCCTTCTTGGTGAGCTCATGCAACGGGGCGGCAATGGAGCTGAAGTCACGCACGAACCGTCAGGTAGAAACCTGCAAGCCCAAGAAAACTCCGAATCTGCGTAACTGTCGTTGGCATGGGCCAGCTCTGGATGGCGTCAATCTTGCTGCTGTCCACCTCAATGCCCTGCGGAGTAACAACATAGCCAAGAAACGAAACACGTTGTGTGCAGAAGTCGCACTTGTCCAAGTTACCAAACAAGCGGGCAGCGCGCAAAGCATCAAAAGTAGCATGCAAATGTTCCAAATGCTCTTCCCTAGACTTGCTGTAAATCAGAATATCATCAAAATAAACAACCACAAACAAGCCTATGAAAGGCCTCAAAACTTCATTCATTAAGCGCATAAACGTGCTGGGAGCATTAGTCAATCCAAACGGCATAACTAACCATTCATATAAGCCAAATTTTGTTTTAAAAGCTGTCTTCCATTCGTCCCCAAGTTTCATTCTAATCTGATGGTACCCGCTACGCAAATCTACCTTGGAGAATATAACAGCACCGCTAAGCTCGTCAAGCATATCATCAAGGCGAGGTATAGGATAACGATAACGAATTGTGATATTGTTAATCGCTCGACAATCTACACACATACGCCAGGTACCATCTTTCTTTGGGACAAGTAGCACAGGAACAGAGCAAGGGCTAAGAGACTCACGAATGTAGCCTTTATCAAGTAGTGCTTGGACTTGGCGCTGAATCTCCTTTGTCTCATCAGGATTGGTACGGTACGGGGCGTGGTTTGGAAGCTGGGCGCCCGGAATGAGGTCGATCTGGTGCTCAATGCCACGAATGGGAGGAAGACCTGGTGGTAAGTCCTTCGGAAACACATCGGCAAAGTCCTGCAAAAGCTTAGTAACAGCAGGGGGTATATCCAAAGATGGTGCATCATCGAGTGAAACCAGTACATGAGAACATACAAGCGCATAGCAAGGCATATTATCAACATGTAGTTCATCAAAATCAGCACGCGTAGCAAGTAAAACAGGAACATGTAGCTTAATTTCTTTAGACGTGGCTGGTTGTTGTTGGCATTGTTTTAATGCTTTAGTAGCCCTAGCAATGTCATCTTTCACAATCTGTTCAGGGGTCATTGGATGAAGAATAATTTTCTTGCCCTTAAACAGTAATGAATAATGATTTGTGCGACCATGATGTAAACAATCAATATCATATTGCCACGGCCTACCAAGCAACAACGAACATGCCTCCATAGGAACAACATCGCAATCAGTATAATCAGAATAAGAACCCATGGAGAAGTGAACACGTACCGAGCGTGTTACCTTGAGTTTGCCACCCTGGTTGAGCCATTGAATGTGGTAGGGGTGTGGATGTGGACGCGTTTGGAGAGACAACTTCTCCACCAGATCCGAACTTGCCAAATTGTTGCAACTACCGCCGTCAATGATGATGCGAATGGATCGTTCTTGCACAACGCCTTTGGTGTGGAACAAAGTGTGGCGCTGGTTCTGCTCAGGCTGTGCAACCTATGTACTGAGGACTCGCTGCACAACAAGACTCTCATACTTGTCGGCGTCAGTGGCAGCCACGTGTTCTTCCGCATGTCCTGAAACGTCAGCAGCAAGCATAGCATATATAGGTTCATCGGAATCACTAGCGGAAGAATACTCACCATCGTCACGTATAATCAACGTACACTTGTTGGGGCAGTCCCGTATCATATGCCCATAACCTTTGCAACGATGGCATTGAATGTCCTTTGTGCGGCTAGTGGAAGAGGAGGCGCTCTTATTAGCTGAAGGGGGCGCTGGAGGTGGAGCTGCTGCCTTGTCACGTGACGTACTGCTAGGTGTATAGGGCGCCGTAGGGGTTGAATGGGTCAAAGTAGTGCGACTTGCAAAAGAGTTAGAATGGGTCCTTGCTCGTCATCCCTGCACTTCACGTTCAACTTTGCAAGCAAATGCAAACAAAGTAGTAATATCATCGTAGTGCTTATAATCAAGAATATCCTAAATTTCACGGTTCAAACCACCACGAAATCGTGCCATCGCAGCATCATTAGTCTCAACTAAACCACAACGAATCATGCCGGTTTGCAACTCCTGATAATACTCTTCTACAGATTTGGTTCCTTGCTGAAAACGCTGCATTTTATTAAGCAAGTCTCGTGCATAATAGGAAGGAACAAATCGGTGTCGCATGACAGTTTTTAATTGCTCCTAAGTTGTGGGAATGTTATTAGGGTGTTTGCTGCGATGCTCACGCCACCAAATTGATGCGAAATCTGTAAACTCACTAGTAGCAGCCCTAACTTGATATTGTGCAGGAACATCATGACAATGAAATTTCTGATCTACCGCAAGTTCCCAATCAAGATACGCACCCGGATCATATTTGCCATTAAATGAAGGAATTGTGAACTTAATCTTAATAAATGAGTCGTTTCGATTACGTACCACGCGCTCACCACGGCGGTTGCGGTGGCGCCCTCCATGGCGGTCCTGGTCGTCGATCTCGGTATCACCACCATAATCAAAGTCCGCACGTTGATCAGCAAGTTGTTGTACCAACTCATCAAGGCGTGTAGTGAGCGTGGCAAGGCTGGTGGCGTGGGCAGCTTGTGCTTGCTGCATCTCCGCGAGCGTAGCATTTGTGGCCATTTGAGCGTCCTGAAATTGACCCACTTGCTCGTTGGCGATCCTAATCTCCTCTGCCAAGCCCTCCACATGCTCGTTCATCTTGCGATTAAAGTGGTGAATGATGCCTTTAGTGCATGGGGAGTGAGGCATGGTGTCCTGATCAGCTGGCTCCCCTGACATTGTTAGTGGAAAAGCAACGAACACGAAAACAAGTATTTATCCTAAAGCTAATAGGAAGTGGTGCTGATCAAGGCACTCAAACTAAAGCTGTTATCAAACTCTTACCCGTTCTTACCAAGCTCGCAGGGGTGACTTGCAACCAGCGGTACAACCTTCCAAAGATTGAATGGAGCGATTGCCAGAGGACACAGAGCTTGATCGCTGTAGAAAATTTGTGGAGCTATGGGAAGGCTTCAATTTGTAGCAAGGAGTAGCACAAGCATTCAGCAAAGGCAAAGTTGAATAATCACTCAAAGCTGGTGTTGTGCTGGTCCTAGGCTAGACCGTACTAGAGACGTGAGCCCACGCACAAAGATAGACATAGAATTGCAAGAACCAAGAGTAAAAGACAGCGAGTACACACCCTTGGCATCTCTTGTTTTTTTGTTTTTTTTTGTGTGCGGCTCTTTTTGCACCTTTTGCCTTTTTTTTTGGTGCGGCTCTTGTTTTTTTTGTTTTATGCACCTCTGGCCTTTTTCAGTTTGATGACACTACCAACACGTTGCACAACTCAAAAGGAAAACAAAAGGAAATCAGGAACTCTTTCCTTTCGTGTAGCCACAGACTGCCTGATCTCGCACGATCTCCTGTGATACGCCCAAAATGAATCGCAAGGCAAGTGAGTATCCGTTGGAAAGGGCACGAAATATGCTTTCCAAATTGTACCTAAACTTCCCAAACGGACTACGGATGCAACAGCTAATGCCTGTGTCCTTGTCGAGATAAATCAAGACCCGAAATAAATTACTTTCCTTTTGTAGGTGGGAAATTGGCGTGCACAAGGGGGTCTATGACGTGGGAAAGATTACAGGAGCATGGAGGACAAAGGAAAAGGAGGATCAAGTGCAAAGATGTGAACTAATACGTGACAGGAACTCAAAACTCTAATGGACTAGACGCCAAGACCAGCAACACGACACAGCGATGCAACCAAAAACTCAACAAAGCAATAAACTGAATGAAAGATGCAAAGGCTCAAAAGGTCTTGGACAGTGGTTCTAACCTGAAACGTTTTTTGCTGGCTTTTCTGGTGGACGATAGGACGATGAACAAAACTACAAATAAAGGGGATAGATCTCACCGAGCAACCTGAAAGCTGATACCACTTGATAGAGCTGGAGTACCCGATCTTTCGGTGAGTGGAGGATAACTACGATTTGGTGGGTGTCGACCCTCGCGATCCGACTACGACGAACAAGTCCGTGGCGCCTTAGCAATCGCTGAATCAACTCCCGATGGTTATTGACCTTGCTGGTGCGAGATCAACCTGATCACGAAGATCAATTCCTACAGGCAATCGAAGAACAAGCAAGAATTTGAGGCGAGCAACCCTGAATATTACTCGAAGGTGGGGTTCTGAATTACACGAAGACGAAGCTTCGGAAGTAGCAATGGCTAACTTAAGCAAAACAAAACCCAAGCCAAAGAGGGGGCGCAGCCCTTGGCTAAATAGGGGGAGGAGGGAGGAAGGAGGACGCCCAGCCTGCCCACAAGGTAGGGAATAGGCGCCCAAACAGCCACACACCATCTCCTTGATTCCCTTTCCTGATTTAGATGGTGCAGCACCTTCCTGGTTATTTCTTGACAAAACTAAAAACACATAGGTGGCGCAGCACCTAGACATTATTCTGGGCAGGTTCATCATGAGCATAGATGGCGCATGCACTTAGGAAACTTCTGGTCCTTCATTCTTCAAAATCATCACGAAGTTTAATTCATGTGCACGAGCTCGAGTGATGGGTCCTGGTGGCGCCTGTGCTGGTTCAGTTGGAGTAGCCATTCCCGTGTCGGTGTTGATGTCCTCATCAATTGGTGATAGCTATCACCATCGTTTTTAATGATACCGGCGGTGATAGATGCGTTGATGATTGGTTAATCTGCAGTAGTGTGGGTTGGATCCCCACTACTCTAACCACCGGCGAGATCACCAGATGGAAGAGAGAGGAGGAGGGCCGAAGCGCTAGAGGCCGTGGCGAGAAGACGCCCAGGAAGGAGCAGTTTTCGCTCGTGGGGGGGGGAGGGGGGGGGCGTTCCTCTACTACCCATGGTATTTATTTGTTCGTATAAGTGTGTGTGATATCTTTTTATATGGGAAAAACATGCTTACATTACCTCACCATGTGTCCAACGGTGGTACCACTCCGACTATAAAAAAAACAATTTTTTAGGCACTCTATTTTGTTTTCTCGTCACCTTTAAAGGGTAAGGTTTAGGGTTTGAGACTCAAATATTTGTTACAAGCACTTAAATTTTAAATTTTAAATTTTAAAATTTTCAAACAACCTCAGATATTGACATGGTTTATATTAAAGTTCTACTTACAGGATTTATAACTTTATAGTTTATTTTTTTATTCAAGATAGTTTAGAGCCAAAATATTTGTTTTAAGTTTGTAAAGTCTTAAATTCATATTTTTAAATTGGATGTTAGAGAGTCTAGAGCCTAATTTTTTTTAAGGTTTTAAAGTTTTAAATTCATATTTTTAAATCAAATATTGACATGATCTATACTAAAATTATAAATATGGACATGATCTACAATTCATAATTGACAACTTTTTTATTTGATATTTCTATAGGCTCAAATATTCATTGCAAGCTCAAAGATCTATTTGAAAATGATTTTTTATCCTTTTTATTTCTAGAGATGGTCCTTTAAGTTGCCAGGTCTGCAAATAATTTTCAGCAGTGGGCAACATTTCCACCGAAGCTACTAAAGGAAAGGTTCTCCTATTCCAATTAGTAACAGGCATGTAGTAGGATGGTAATAAGGAGAGCTAGTGCATGTAAAGATCATGTGCTCATATGTATGATCAAGTATGTTTTGGTGATTTAGTCACTCAGATGACAACCTAAGCGCATATGCAATGGTTTCCCATCTTTATCTTGGTAATTTTGGAAAAATCTGCTCTGTCTGGCTGTCCTCGCGAGGTGATGCCAAAGGCTCGTGCTCTAAGACCCAATCAACGGGAAGAGGTAGTTGTATGACCTATTAAGAAATTGTTCTCTCTTTGTCGGTCTCGATGAGAGGTTTCATCCCACTGTTTCCAACACGTGATAGCATTGGTATTTGTGAAGGAAATAGACTATCTAAATGCACACTTTTATTTCACTGTTTCATAGACTACTTGAAACATTTAATTCTTGTAAAATGGTGTGATCAGCTGTGTCATGTGAAAACTATGTAGCCGTTTTATATTTTTCTAAGAATTAACACGTTAGAATATCACACAATATTTAAAGAATACGAGTATTTTCCTTAAAAAATATTAGTATTTTTCTTTTTGAAAAAAGAAATACTTCCTCTATCCTGTAATATAGTACATTCTTGCACTACAAAATTGTCCTCAAATATAATGCATTCTAGAGGATAAAAACCAATTTTACATTAAATATTTTTCATTTATCAACCAATCACCATTAATCACGTTGATGATAACATCTGATTAGGAAATAAAATAAGGTTACATGTGTCTTTTATGTTCACTCTTAATTTGTTTTAAAATTCCTAAGATGCACTATATTACAGGACATAGGGATGTATATATGTCTACCTCCCGTCCTTATCCATCCATTTGCTCCCAGCTTATCCATTCAACGCTTTCTTTCTCTTTGCGTAGTTGCGTACTAGCAGTGGGCGCTGCGAAAGCGGCATGAGGGACGGCGCTGCTGCTGGCGGGACTGTAGGCCAGACGGCATGAGGGAGGCCAAAGCACCGCTGGGCGCATGTGACTAGGCACCAGGTAAAGCAGCTCCGGCATGGCTAAGGGAGAAGCTCGACCAGGGGGAGCAGCTGCAGTATGGCGAAGGGCGGACGGGTGGGATGACCTTGGCGTGGCCTGGTGCGGAGCATGGCCAAGCGGGTCTGTTCAGCGCGGCTGCCGGTGAGGTGTCCTCCGCCACCGGTGAGTGTGCGAGCAGTTCGTTGCAGCAGCAGACCACACCGGATCCGATGAAACAAAAAAACTGCATCAGTGCAGGTTTCATACGTTTTCCAAGGTGTGGGAAATAATACTAGCTCGTTTCATGGCCATGAAACTCTAATTTTCTCTCTTCCTCGATGCATGTAAAGATTTCATCTTTTCTAACGTGTCATTCTTTGTAATGTGCATGAAACAGCTATGACATTCCATTGAGACTGGCCTAAGCGCCACTAACATTTCTAGCCCATCCCAATAAGTACTGCAAAGACGTCTAATTTTAGTCTGTCGCTCGGAGTGTATCCTTCGTGTAATCCGGTCTGTATATCCTTAATAACCAAGTAAAGAAAACTTCCCAAAATAGCTAGCCCAACTCAAATTTAAAGTTGGAAGGAGAACCAGCCACATATGGATCTCCAATGTTTATAAATAGAGAGCGGTAATGCTCTGTTTAGAGTGTTCGGACACCCCGTACCCATCAGACGCATCTAACCGCCCCGTTCCTATCGGACACATCTAACCACCAACATAGACAAAAGCTCTGCTCGCCTCGTTCCCTGCAAGCGCCGCTCACTCCTGCCCTCACTACGTGCCCTCGCTCGCGCAAATTCACCCCGCGTCGCTGTAGTCGATCGACGGCGCCGAGGTGAAAGATTCTTGTTTGGTTTTGGTAATTGAGAGACAACCTTGGGTGGACTAATGTGTTTAAGTGAGATACACAGGTGATTAGTCCACAGGTACATATGTGTGAGCAACATATGCCATGACAGTGATGATGGCTCAAAGATGTTGCAAAGCTCACACATGTGATGATGAAGGAGCTTATTGCACATGAGACATGACAGAGTCTTGTGATTAAGGTGGAGAAGATCAAGACATGACTTGGCTTGATGGACCGGTTGCAAGCGTGAAGAGCAAGTTGGAGGCTTTAGAGTGATGGACCGCGTCGCGGTGAAACTGGAGCAAGACTTGGCACCGATGGACGAATGCAATGGTGAAAAGCAAGTGAAGTCAAGATTGATGAACCAATACAATCACGTGATGTATGAAGTGGATCATATCATTTGGTGATTGGTTGGTGCATGTGTTGCATCAACAATTAAGGAGATGGAATGGAATGTGTAAGGCAAAGGTATAACCTAAGGCATTTTATTTCACCGGTCATAGGTGTGTAGAGAAGTTTATGACCACGTTTAGGATAGATGGCCGTACTATCAAGAGGGGCAAACTTGTTTGCATATCGGTCATCTAGTGCCACTCGAGTAATATAACTTTGCATCGTTGCTAGGATCGAGTGGCGTGGCAAGTTGAGTGGTTAACTCCTTGAAAAATATTTGTGAAAAGCTAACACATATACACATGGTGGTGTACACTTGGTGGTGTTGGTACATTTGCAAAGGGGAAGAAATTAGAGTTGATGTGGATCAACTCGGTGAAGAAAAGGAGTTGAATGCGCTGGTCATGGGGTGACCGGACGCGTCCAATATGAGTACTGGACGCGTCCGGAATCTGACTCAGGCGGCAGTGTTCCCGACATGACCAGACGCTTCCGATATCGATACCGGACGCATCCGGTATTCTGGCCAGGCGCGGGCAGAGTTGCCAAGGTGACCGGACACTGGCTCGTAGCAATGACCGGACGCTGAGCAATCACTTTTTAGCATCAGGTTGTGGTGACGTAGGGCGCTGGTGTTGGTCCAGACAGGACCGGACGTAGGGGCGCGTCCGGTCGGCCACACCGGACGTGTCTGATCGTAGTTGAGCGGCTTTGGGAGCTCTCTCGACTCAATTGGACGCTGCCCCTCCTATGTCTGGTCGACCACACCGGACGCGTCCGGTGCGAACCAACAAGTCTCGGGTCTTCAGCGCAATAATTGATTGGACGCTGGGAGCGTCCAGTCCGGTGTCATCGGACACGTTCGGTCAGCCCAGAGCGGCTCTGGGAGCTCTCTGGACTCGATCGGACGCTGCGTCTCCTGCGTCCGGTTGTTTTCTAATAGTGCGTCCGATGCGTCACGTCAGAGCGTGTCAGAAAGGGCCGTTGGGTGGCAATGGCTACTTCATTTGAAAGGGACACATGGCGGTCAAGTAGTGACCGGACACGTCTGATCGCCACACCGGACGTGTTCGGTGCACACGACCTACGTGTCCGGTCGTCCCAAAATCTGCCCAGTGAAGGGGTAACGACTATTTTAGCCCGTGAGGCTATAAATAGAAGTGTTGGTTGGCCTTTGGCTATGAGCTGAGCACACTAGAGCCTTGGTGGCTTATGTGGTAGTGCTTGGGAGCTCTCTCACTCACTTGTGCTTGATAGTATTCATCCGATCGACTGAGTGAACAATTTTAGTGCGATTGCATCGTGAGGTTGCATCGAGTGGCACTAGGTGATCAAGTTGCAAGCTGGTGGTGCTTGTTACTCTTGGACGTTGCCACCTCCTAGATAGCTTGGTGGTGGTCTCCGTCGAAGCCCGCAAGAAGCTTGTACGGTGCTCCGGAGAAAAGCTTTGTGAGGGGCATTGTGCTCGCCCCATGGGAGGCACGAAGAGCAACTCTAGTAGAGCGAGATGCGAAGGGCAACAAGTGGTCTAGCCAAGTCCAGAGCTAGAGCCTGTGGTAAGCACTCTACGTGGGAGAGTGTGACTTGCAGGTCACCACTAGCAAGAGGATCGGCGGCAACCTTGGTGCTTGTCTCAATGAGGACTAGCGGGTTGACAAACACGTGAGCCTCGAGATAAAAATCATTATGTCATCCTTGTATTCCCATTAGCTTGCATCCTCGTTACATAAGCTTGTATTTACATTTCATATACATTGTGCTTGTGTAGTTGCTCTTGTAATTAGTTAGCTTGCGTAGCTCACTAGTTACCTTCTTGCTTGTGTAGCATAGAAGTAGCTCCCTTGGGTGGCTAGTTTGGTATGTGTAACCTTGTTAGTCATATTGCTTAGTTTATGTAGCTGAGTATTTATGCTCTCTAATTGGCCATTGGTTGCCTTGTTATTAAGCATTGCTAGTGAGCTTAGGTGGCTTTGTGCTTTTGCTTACTAGCATGTGTAGGAGCTCCCTCATTGATTGAAGTACTAGTGGCATAGGTTTGTGTGATCTTGCTTCTAGAATTGGTTAGGTGAGCTCTAGCTAGCCCGACACCTTTATTATCTAATTAGGATCTTTATAAGGTGCTTGTGAACTTAGATAGAGGGGTGTAGTCTTGGCTAGACTGATAGTTTTAATTCCACATTTATTTCGGTTAGCCAGTGTGATTAAGTTTAAGAAAACTATTCACCTCCCTCTAGTCTGCCATCTAGACCCTACAAGTGGTATCAGAGCTAGGTCTCTCATTTGTGGTCTTCACCAACCCAAGAGGATGACGACTCATGGGTTAGATGTTGAGTGTCCACACATATTTAATGGCACACACTTTACATGATAGAAAAATTGGATGATATGCAATTTTAAGTCTATTTGCCCTCAAATGTGGTGGATGGTAGATGTAGGCTTTTCTCATGTGTTGGATAAAAATAATCTAACTCAAGCACAAGAGAAATGCCTAGATCTCGACACCCAAGCTATTGACATCATGTATAGATGTTTGGATGATAGCATATTTGGAGAGATCATTGACTTGAAAACCGCCCATGAGATTTGGAGTTATCTCAATAAGAAGTACTGGATGGTTTTTGATGATGATGATGATGAGCCCAAGAAGGAGGCGCATGAGTATGTTGAGCATGACCACAATTTGGTAATTGTAGAAGATTGCTCCACCTCATGGTCAAGTGATGATGATGATCGATCCACTACAAGTTCACTTGACAAGATTGATGATGCCACAAGTGTTGTGAATGATGATGCTACCCCATGCATACTTGATGGTTATGATGATGGATCATGCCCGGATGACATTGCTACTACAAGCTCTCCTACATCACCACATTGCTTCATGTCATAAGGTGACACCAAGGTATCTAATGCTAATGTGGTTGATCATGTTGATTCATATGATGAGCTTGTGAGTAGACTTGCTAGCATGACCATGTCTTTAGAAAACGAGAAAGCTAAAACAATGAGATTATAAAATAAAAACTCATTTCTAAAGAACTCATGTGAAGAACATAAGCACTTACTTGATGTTCTTAAATCTTCACATGGTGAGCTAAAATTGACTCATGAGAAGCTTCTTGCGTCTCATGAAGAATTATTAGAACAACATGCTTCTCTCATTAAAGTTTTTTTAAAGAAACTTAAAAAGAATGAGAGCTCATCACATGAGTCAAGTGATCAATTGCAACATGTGACTAACTCTTGTGATGTAGAGAAGAAGCATGTATCCACCTCTTGTGAGGATTTATTAGATATGTCATGCTCTTCACATATACATGCTTGTTCTACTTCTATGTCTTGTGAGACTAACCTTTTGAAGGAGAACAATGAGCTCAAAAATGAAGTGAAGAATTTGAGCAACAAGTTAGAGAGGTGCTACAACTCAAAAGTCACCTTTGAGCATATGCTGAAGACTCAAAGAAACTATGGTGACAAGTGTAGTCTTGGCTTCAAAAAGAAGATGACAAAGGGTGAAAGAAAGAGAAAGAAAGATGAAGAAGCTATAACAAAAAAAGCTCTCTCATACCATGTGCTACCATTGCCATAAAGCGGGACACCTTGCAAATGATTGCCCTAACATTGAGAAGCTCAAGAAGATAAAGGAAGAAGAGAGGCTAAAGCATGTTAAGTACTTAAGTGTCGCACTTGGGGTCATCATACCTCAATGTGCCCAACCAAGCAATTGGAGAAGCAACTAGAAGAGCCTCAACCAAAGCCACAAGTTGAGCAAGAAAAGACACCTCAAGAGCAAATTAAGATCAACCATGATGGTAGTGATTTGATGATAAAGAAGAAGAAAACAAGAAGGGGTGGAAAGGCAAGGCATCCAATGCTTATTCATGATGCCATGATCATGAGCAAAGATCAATAGAAGAGAGATTTGGCTCACATAAAGTGCCATACATGTGAAGATATAGGACATTTTGCCTCGAGGTGTCCTACCAAGATTGAGAAGAAGATTCAAGCAAAATTGAAGAGGCAATGCAATGAGAAGCAACACATGAGTAAGGAAGAGAAGACTCAATCAAAGAGAGTTTGCTACTCATGCCGGGAAATGAGACACATGGCAAATTTATGTCCCCTAGGTAACAATTCTAAGCCTATTTCAATTATTGATAATAATATGCTTAGAAAGTATGGTAATGGTACCTCTATGGTTGCAATTACAAAATATCCCGCTATTCATACTAAGACTATGCCTAAATATGTTGCACCTAACTTGAGAGGACCCAAACTAGTTTGGGTACCATCAAAAAGTAGATGAATGATTGTAGGTACCATGGCATTGGAGGCTTGATTCAATTGATCTCACATTGTTCATCACATATTGAGTCAAGTTATGAAGCTTAGTGCACATCTAAACCCAATGACAAGTGAAAATTGAGTGAAGACCAAGTGGTCACAACATACAAGTGTCATATTCAAGTTGTGGTGATTTATTGAATTATTTGATGGCTTGTAAAAATATTTTGAGTTGAAGCTTGCTAGTTAGATGATCATGAGCTAACCAAGGTATATCTCTTGTTGATCATTTTATTTGGGTGCATATGAGTTGATTGAATTGGATAAATATGCAATGTTGCTTGCTATAAGATGATTGAATGGATAATTGCTTAGTAATCAAGTTTGGATTGATTTGTGTTGGATAAATTCATGAGATGACTTTTAGTGAGTAGATTGAATAGATTTATGCCTTGTGAAAGTATTCAAACAAGTTGATTTCAAGTTTGATTCACATTTGATGAAGTATAGCTCAAGTGATTGAAATCTATAATATTATTGAAAATCTGAGTGAGCTGTGATCAAGTCTGAGTTTAAGTGATCAAATCTATTTTAATTGACTTGAAATTTGGTATGCATTCTCTGGACTTATGGTATGAGATTCTATAGAAATTTCATGAGAATTAGATAATAGATGCTTTGATTTTGGAGTGGATCTTGTCAACTATAGTACAACAGTTTTTAGCATGTAACAGTGGTAGAAGAATTAAAATCTGGTAGCAATCTAGAACTCAAATGAAGCTCAAGTTTTTATAGCTGCTAGATAGCTTAGTGAAGCATATCTCCACCAAATTTCGTGGTATTTGGAATTGTACTTTAAGAGATATGTATTTTTCTTTCAAGAGTACATAATATGCCAGAAAAGTAACGATTATTGGATTTATTTGGAGTCACTTTGATTGAAAGGTCCTTAAGTTGGAAATATATTTATAAGTGATTGAGGCACCTAAGTTTGGTTTTGAGATGATCTAGAAGCATAACTAGCAAAGAGCACAAGATTATTTTATTGTGGAGTGTACTTTGCACATATTTGGTACTCAAATTGGAAGATCAAGATCAAATTCAAGATGAAGATGAAGTTTAAGTTCTAGTGACTATTAGAAATCATTTGGTAGAAAGAAAATGACTTAAACAAGTAGAAAGAAAAGGACTTAAAGAAGGAATCAATATTACTCATCAAGTTAAGTCCATCACTTGGTTCAATCAATCAAGTTATTTCAAGTGAGTGTCAAGAATGGTTATTGGAGAGAGGTCACTTCTCCCTAAGTGTAGGGGCTTGCCGCCTATGTGTAGGTAAACCAAGTATGGTACTTAGAAGGCTAACATAGAAGTGATGATCCAAGGGACATTTGAGATACTTAGTTGAAGCAATCAAAAGGGTTGATCAAGAAAAGCAAGCAACACTCAAAAGAGAGGTAGTCATGGCAATTCAAGTGGTATTCTAAATAGTTCTCTCATGGATGCATTGATCAAAAGATGAAGCAAGCTAACCACAACAAGATAGTGCACTTGATCATAAATGGTACTCATTTCATATGGGTGAAGAATGGAATTCAAAATGGCATCTATTGGTCTTCACCAAGCTTATAATTGGACTTCACATTGCTATTGGAGTAATAAATTGAAATCTATGTGACTATCCTCTACTACAACATAGCAAAGGTATTATTGTAATGTGCATGATCATTTCATCCCTTACTAGTATACAATTAGTGCATATAGTACATGCTTCATAGGATCATGCATAACAAATAAAATATTTAAATTCATAGCCTACCACCATTGCTTGAATGATTAGTTGATCTAGTGGTTAGTATATGAGTTTATTCATGAGCTAGTGAACCCAAGTACTTGATTTAATTTGGATTGATAACAAGTGACAAGTACAACATTGATAAGATAACCCTTGTAAGAGGTGTGAAGAAACTTGTCATTGGTTCAAACCGGACTTGGAATTTTAGACAAATCAATTTGGTTCAAGTCAACTTAGAAGCTCATGATAGTGATAAGAGTACAAGCATAAGACAACAATGCAAATGGATATCTTGTTTCAAGTGGTATCTAAACTCAAGTATTTCATCAAGAAGATCAACTCACAAGTGATATCCTATAAGTGGTACTCATAAAGATAACAAAGGTTCAAGAAATTGTTTTTATTGATAAATCCAACAAGTGGTTCCATACTAGAAAATTCTTTCAAGAGGTATCACATCTACATGTGGTATCAATCATGCAAGACGATGGTTCCAGAAGTGATCCTCAACTTTAAGTGATCATCAAATGAAGAATGCATCCCTCACCTACAAGAGCTCATGTCGACAAAAGATGCTCGGCAGTCCACAGAAGGGTATCCCATGATAGTAGATTTGTCATAGAGGTGCGCGTAATCAAGATCAAGAAGGTAACAGAGACACAAGAGTTAGACAGGTTCGGGCCATCAACACGACGTAATACCCTACTCCTGTGGTCTGTTGGTTTGTATTAGCGATCGTATGATATTGCATGTGTTTTGAGGGCATCCCTGCCCGCCTTATATAGTCTGAGGGCAGGGTTGCAAGTCAATTAGATCTAGGAGATAACCGGAAAGTAATAACAGATTACAGGAATCATGGGATCGAACGTATCCTAACAGATCTCATAGTATCTTTATGATATCTTCCCGATGTCTTGCGGGGCGCGCGGAGCAGCGCCATGCTCTGCAAGGCTTAGTGTTGTGGGCCGGACCACCCCTGGGGGCGCAGCCCATGTAGTCTGCCGTGGGTATCTAGGGTTGTACCCCCCACAGCTCAAGTTTATCAAATGGATGACCCATGCTATGACATAGGGGGAGGTGTCCCACAAATTGGTATCAAGTCAAAAATCCTATGTGTGGTATCTCAAGAAGATATACAAGTGGTGTCATTCCAACAATCAAGTGGTGTCCATAAAAAATACAAGATTCAAGCCTCAACCATCTACCCCAAATGCAAACCTTTGCATCAATGAGAAGCACACCTTTTATGAAAATTGATGACAAAGGGGAAGAGATTGTACAAAGATATGAAAGCTTCAGGAGAGATTAAGACAAAGAAGTAGAGGTTGGACATGGACATGGACAAAGAGGGAGCAACATTGAGGAATTGAGAAGGATCAAAATTCTTGGGCAAGAGAAGCACACAAGTAGGGGGAGCAAGCTCATGAACTTTAATTGATTGCATTTGATATGTCCATATTCATGTGCTTGCTTGCATTGCATAAGCTTTTAAATTCAATATGCACGCTTGTGTGGTGTATGCTAGTTGTAGAATTTGAATGATGATTTGATAACTAGCATACATAGGATGTTAGCTAGACTCATATTTTTACATGTGGTACTAGAACCTTGCTTATAATGTTGATCTCACGGGATTTCTAGTGTTTTTGTTGTCTAGCTACTCATGATGCTAAGGATGGTGTTAACAGTGCAACTCCGATTGGTGTCACGCTTCAAAGGTTATTCTATACACCTTAGCATCACTTAGTAGCGATGACACTCCCACAAATTTCATATTTATGCATGTGTGCAAACTTGAAACCAAATCATTTGAGCACACATGTAGGGGGAGCTATCACTACCAAGTCGGGTTTTATGATGCTTATCTAAATCTTAACATAGAGCTTAAATGTTGGATAAGTGGCATAAAATCCAAATCAAGTTGGCAATTTACACTTGTGTGAAGTGCTAGCTTGAAATGAGCTTAATTTCCATATCTTTGTAGAGTTGTCATCAATTACCAAAAAGGGGAGATTGAAAGGTCCTTGTTTGGTTTTGGTAATTGAGTGACAACCTTGGGTGGACTAATGTGTTTAAGTGAGATACATAGGTGATTAGTCCACAGGTACATGTGTGTGAGCAACATATGCCATGATGGTGTGATGGCTCAAAGTTGTTGCAAAGCTCACATATGTGATGATGAAGGAGCTTATTGCATATGAGACATGATATGGAGTCATGTGATCAAGGTGGAGAAGATCAAGCATGACTTAGCTTGATGGACCGGTTGCAAGCGTGAAGGGCAAGTCAGAGGCTTTGGAGTGATGGACCGCGTGGCGGTGAAGCTTGAGCAAGACTTGGCACCGATGGACGAAGGCAATGGTGAAAATTAAGTGAAGTCAAGATCGATGAACTAATATGGTCACATGATGATATGAAGTGGATCATATCATTTGGTGATTGGTTGGTGCATGTGTTGCATCAACAATTGAGGAGATGGAATGGAATGCGCAAGGCAAAGGTATAACCTAGGGTATTTCATTTCACCAGTCATAGGTGTGTAGAGAAGTTTATGACCGGGTTTAGGATAGATGGCCGTACTATCAAGAGGGCAAACTTGTTTGCATATCAGTCATCTAGTGCCACTTGAGTAATCTAACTTTGCATCGTTGCTAGGATCGAGTGGCTCGGCAAGTGGAGTGGTTAACTCCTTGAAAAATGTTTGTGAAAAGCTAACACACATACACATGGTGGTGTACACTTGGTGGTGTTGGCACATTTGCAAAGAAGAAGTTGGAGTTGATGTGGATCACCTCGGTGAAGAAAAGGAGTTGAATGCGCTGGTCATGGGGTGACCGGACGCGTCCGATATGAGTACCGGATGTGTCCGATATGAGTACCGGACGGGTCCGGTATCTGACTTAGGCGGCAGTGTTCTTGATGTGATCGGACGAATCCGATATCGATACCGGACGCATCCGGTATTCAGGCCAGGCGTAGGTAGAGTTGCCAAGGTGACCGAACTCTGGCTCATAGCAGTGACCGGACGCTAAGCAATCATTGTTTAACATTAGGTCGTGGTGACGTGGGGTGCGGGTGTTGGTCCAGAGAGGACCGGACGTAGGGGCGCGTCCGGTCGGCCACACCGAACGCGTCCGGTCATAGTTGAGTGGCTCTGGGAGCTCTTTGGACTCAACCGGACACTGCCCGTCCTGCATCCGGTCACCACACCAGATGCGTCCGGTATAAACTAGCAAGTCTTGGGTCTTCAGCGCAATAATTGATCGAACATTGGGAGCGTTTGGTCTGGTGTGATCGGACACATCCGGTCGGCCTAGAGCAGCTCTGGGAGCTCTCTAGACTCGACCGGATGCTGCATCTCCTGCTTTCGGTCATTTTCTAATAGTGTGTCTGATGCATCGCGTCAGAGCATGTCAGAGAGGGCCATTGGGCGGCAACGGCTACTTCATTTGAAAGGGACACGTGGCGGTCAAGCAGCGACCGGACGCGTCCGATGCACACGACCTACGTGTTAGATCGTCCCAAAATCTACCCAGTGAAGGGGTAACGGCTATTTTAGCCCGAGGGGCTATAAATAGAAGTGTTGGTCGGCCTTTGGCTATGAGCTGAGCACACTAGAGCCTTGGTGGCTTATGTGGTAGTGCTTGGGAGCCTCTAACTCACTTGTGCTTGATAGTGTTCATCCGATCGAGTGAGTGAGTGATTCTAGTGCGATTGCATTATGAGGTTGCATCGAGTGGCACTAGGTGATCAAGTTGCAACTTGTGGTGCTTGTTACTCTTGGAGGTTGCCACCTCCTAGATGGCTTGGTGGTGGTCTCTGTCAAAGCCCGTAAGAAGCTTGTGCGGTGCTTTAGAGAAGAGCTTTGTGAGGGGCATTGTGCTCGCCCCGCGGGAGCCGCGAAGAGCAAATCTAGTAGAGCGAGACGCGAAGGGCGACAAGTGGTCCGGCAGGGTCAAGAGCTAGAGCTTGTGGTAAGCACTCCACGTGGGAGAGTGTGACTTGTGGGTCTCCACTAGCAAGAGGACCGGCGACAACCTTGGAGCTTGTCTCAATGAGGACTAGCGTGTTGACAAGCACGTGAACCTTAGGATAAAAATCATCGTGTCATCCTTGTATTCCCGTTGGTTTGCATCATCGTTACATAAGCTTGTATTTACATTTCATATACATTGTGCTTGTGTAGTTGCTCTTGTAATTAGTTAGCTTGCGTAGCTCACTAGTTACCTTCTTGCTTGTGTAGCATAGAAGTAGCTTCCTTGGGTGGCCAATTTGGTATTTGTAACCTTGTTAGTCACATTGCTTAGTTTGTGTAGCTAAGTATTTGCGCTCTCTAATTGGATATTGGTTGCCTTATTATTGAGCATTGCTAGTGAGATTAGGTGGCTTTGTGCTTTTGCTTACTAGCATGTGTAGGAGCTCCCTCATTGCTTGAAGTACTAGTGGCATAGGTTTGTGTGACCTTGCTTCTAAAATTAGTTAGGTAATCTCTAGCTAGCCCGGCATCTTTGTTGTCTAATTAGGATTTTTATAAGGTGCTTGTGAATTTAGATAGAGGGGTGTAGTCTTGGCTAGACCGATAGTTTTAATTCCGCATTTGTTTCGGTTAGCCGGCGCGATTAAGTTTAAGAAAGGACTATTCACCCTCCCTCTAGTCATCCATCTAGACCCTACACGAGGCGTAGGGCCACGCCACTATCTTCATCGTCAAGCTCTTCGGCCACGTCGGCCCTGTCCATCCTCACTGTCATCCCCTAGCCGCAGCGCCCAGATAGGCCTGCCGGTTCACTCCACTACGGCGGGGCGCCTCCATCCGATTGCTGCGGCCACCTCCACCACACCGGGTGCTGCCATGTGCTGTCGCGGCCGCCTCCACCGCGTTAGTTCGCCACGCCATGTGGCACTCAAAAAACACATGTTGCAAACATATATATATTTCAGAGGTATGTTGCAAGTGTTTCACACGGATGTTGCAAAAGTATATCAGGATGTTGCATATGTTACAATGGTTTATATAGTTGGTTGCAAGCGTCTGTTTCAATTGTTTCATCTGTTTTTCAAACGTATATTGCAAGTGTGTTTATTTGGATGTTACATATGTTTCACACGTATGTTCTGGATGTTGCATATGTTTGCAATGGTTTTCAAATATTTTTCACGTGTTTTTGCAATTGTTTCATCTGTCTTCTTTTGTATGTTGTAAGTATTGCATCTGAATGTTTTAAAAGTAGATCGGCTGCTGCATCTACCTCCTCGCCTTCTGCTGCCTTGCATTCTTCTCAGATTGCGGAGAGGACGCGGCGGGGGCCGACGGAGGGGGTGTGCCTAGGAATGGCCGCGCAGACGCGATAGCATGCTCTACCCTTTCGTTACGCGAGTAGATAGTGCTTCGATTCACTTTTTCTGTTATGCGCGGGGATGCTGAGATGGGATGCTCCCGTTGGTGGGCTTGGGACTGGAAACTGGTCCATGATTCGGTTGGCTGAGACTGGGAGCTGCGCCTGGACGCATTGCTGGCGCCAGACGTCTAGGCACTAGTGCCTCCAAATAGAGAGGGGTGTGACCAGAGATTGCCTACCTTCATGCGATTGAATTAAGTCCCACTTAATGCATAACAAAATCCTATCAAGGTTTTCAAAAGTTTGTACTTATCGATTATTAGCCCAGGTAGATTGCCTAGGTAAGTTCAGTTCTCTAAGGTTAAAAGCATCAATAATAACATTAAATAAAAAGGTCATTCGTCATTGTAGTTTGAATTTTTTTTTCATGCGACCATCCTATGGTATTAAAATCACCACCTATTAAAATTGGTAGAGTTTCTTTACTATATAATTGGAAAGGCTCAGTTAAAAAGCCTCCTTATTTTTTCTTGCACTGCACCATACATAGGAAACAAAAAACATTGAAAATCATCAACCTTTACACAGAAACCAAAAACCATTGAAAATCATCAACCTTAATTATTTCAGATTATAAACTTGAAAAAAATTACTTCTTCATTCTCTCCTATGTCAAAAGAGAGCAAATTAATGCCTCGTAACATGCCGGCAGATCTTCCCCTAGGAGGTTGGACATGCCACAAAAAATCCTTCACACCACAGGGTGTTTTGAGAAAGAATGGAGAGCAATCTCGACCGCATGTTTCTGACAAGGCAATGAAGTCTTTGCTTTTCTCTGTAAACAAGCTGACGAGAACTTAAATTTCTTTGGGTCCCCTAAGCCGCCACAATTCCAAAATAGATCCCTTTTATTTTTTTGACTTTTTGCTTTTCTTTTTTTCCTTTTTCTTTAAAACTTGATTTTTCTTTGTAGTTATGATATGAAACCAAGTCATCATATTCACCATTTGAGAAATCCTCCACTATATCCCCCCAAATGGTTCAAAGGAAGAAGGTCAAGTTCCTCTGCATTAATTTCCTCATTCACCAAAACCTCAAAGGAGCTATTATATTCAACATAAATGTTAACCGGTTGAGATTTTTGTCAACTAAACACTAAATCCTTTAATAAACTAACAACCCTAACTCTAAATCCTTCAATAAAATAACAACCATACTCACCTCATGTGCCAACGAGCCTATAGTTATGCTGACCTTACTATCTTACTATATGATATATGAATGTTGTACCCTAAAGCGGGCGAACGGATAGAGCCGCATCGCTCGTTAACGACAGTAAAATCATCAAAATTAAGAAGCAAATGAAGAAAATGAACAGGTACCATTCTTTGTAGCAGCATCTAGATTGTTGCGAGCCTTTTGCTTGTAGGCTCGTTCTAGCATGTTTTGGTCACCTGCCTATGCACTCCTTTTGCTAGAGCGGGGCATAGCAGGAGACACGTTCTACTATTGATGGTGTGGTTTGTCGTTCTGGCTGTTGCGTCCACCACCCCCGCCATTGTCGAACTGCCTCTGGTTGCGACAATCATTGGAGCGGGACTATGGACTAGCCACCTCCCTAGGACCCCACGCTTCCGGTGGAGACCAGAGACAAGGAGGTGCCTGAGCGGCACCTTACCTCTGCAGCAGTGGCAGATCCAAAGGGTAGTCCAGGTAGACCCAGGTAAGGATGGCAACGGGGACGTACCCGTCGGATATCGCCGGAACGTTCTCTTCTCCGCTACGGAGAATTCATCCCATCCCCGTCCCCGTTAACTGTCTCGGGTATAGATTCTTGTCCATCTCCGTACCCATTGGGCATCGGTCGGGTAACAGATACCCGACGGGTACTGCATACCCAATAAACAAGGATACTTGGGGTCACAGCTTTGCAATCGGAAACGTTTCTTCTTCACCCGAGTATAAGTGTCAGAGTCTCGGAGATGCCGAGGAGAAGGAGCGAGGTTGTGAGGAGGACGAGCAAAGGTGGCAGAGAGACCGAACTGAGGAAGCGAGGGACACGAGCGCTTGTGAGGCAGGCGTGCTTGTGCTGTTGGCGGAGATGGTGAGAAAAAATTGAACTAGGGTTCACACAAACTATATATATGATTGTTCAGATTTGGGCCAAAATACCTATGTTGAGCCTCTTTGGACCTAATACTCGCATGACAGCTCAAATAGTCGGGTTCCCCAACGGGTAACAGGGACAGGTAAACAGGGAACGTTCCCGTACCCGCTATACCCGTCGGGGATGGATTCTTGCCCATTTAGATGCCGCAGGTAAATATATGATCCCATCCCCGTTCCCTAATGGATCAAATACCCGTCGGGTATCGGATATCGGGGCCCGTTGTCATCTTTAGACCCAGGATTACCGCAAAATTTAGCCCAAAAATGTTATAGTACCTCTCGTTCATGCCCAATAAACCAAACATAGCCCAGCAGCTCTCTCTCTTGCGCGCTCGCTGTCTCTCGGAGACACGCCGACTCCCATCCCCATCCTCACGATCAAGGTCTGCAGGAGCTGGAGGTTGTCATTAGTGCCGTCTCCAAGGAGACCTTGCCCTTGTTGGCAAGACGCAACTCCTTAGAGCCAGCATGTTGCACGCAGTCGTGAAGGAGGGGAAGGGATGCATGTTGGCGATATTGTCCTCTGTGTTGAAGAAGTAGGGATTGAGCCCCCGTAGCAGGTTGAGCATGAGCTGAGGATCGGAGATGGAGTGGCCAACGTCGCAACCGTAATAGTATTGTTTAGCAATCTCGTTCCGGCCGAAAGGCCATCCAGTCCTAAATCAATTCCAAATTGCGCTATACAGGAAGAACCACGTGCTCCGTGTGTGAACCCCATCTGAGTACGTTTTGGATATGTTTATGTAGCACATCTATGAGGGGTTGATATGTTTATGTTTTCTCCTTTTTGAGTCTAAGGGCCTCCTAGCTCAATGGCAGTTTACAAATAGCTAGTTAGATGGGGCTTAGAAATAATAAAAAAAAGAATACTGCAATGGGGAGTTACGCGAGCTATGAGAAAGTTGTTTGGAAATCGTGCTAGATTAGTTATTTGACAGTCGCTAGTTTTTTATTCTCTCTCCTTGATAGCCAATAAAATTCTTTATAGACTAGCTATTTGGGAACCAGTGGGACACCCTAATAGTATGGTCTTGCTCTCGTACAGTTGGATATCAACGAGGATGTAATGATATTGCATTTATAATGCACCCTTTCAAATTAGTTCTAAGCTTGACCAAAAGAAGTATGAGTTAGGAACACACTTACATGCAGTTGTAGGCTCTAGGTATGGACTCTTTATAATCATAGCACTGTATAAAAAATCAAATTATTTTCATTAAATTTTCATTGAAACATATCTTGATAGTACATTTAGTTAAACAAGTAGATGATAATATATTTCTCTAGAAACTGATTGAAGTTAAAAAAATGATCTAAAGTATAATTAGAAGAAGAGAGAGAGTGAGTACAATTATCTAAAATAAGAAAAAAATAAAAAGAAGGAATAACAAAAAAAACAGCGCAACAAAAATCCAGAAAACCTACAAAGTCACGGCACACGAAAAACAGGCTGGACTACAGCCGTCTTTCCCAAAATGGTCAGCCGATAGCCCAAATGATAAGTTGGGCCAATAAGAAAATCAAAAGCCAGAAAAGGAAGCAAGAAGCCCAACAGGAAACAAACCACACATGTTGTCCAAACCGAAACCAGCCCACAATAATGGACCTCACAAAGCAAAATTCAAGCAAGACGAGAAAAGTAACTAGATTATAGCTAGATAATATCGTTTCTTCTATAAAAAAAACAAACGTTAGATAATACTCCGTATTGTTTAGTACCCCTTCCCCGTAAGGGCTTGCTCGGTTACTCCGGAACGAAGGTCTGGAACTATTCTCGGTTGGAATGCTTCACTAATTTGTACAACGTTGATAGCCTGGAATAATTCCTTGCTCCTTTCCGAACAACCGAACGCGCCCTAAGGCCGGCCGCCATCCGGTCCCAAATCAAATGGTGCTTTACAGGAAGCAGGTGCTCGGTACTACGTGAACTCCGTCTGAGTGCGTGTGGACATCAGCCGTCTATGGAACCTCTCAGGCTCTCAGCATTTGTCTGCATGCATACACACCGGCGGCCCCTACCAAAATTTTGCACGGGGTATTTATGATTGAGCGGCCATTATATTTTTGTCGAGGTGCAGTAGGTAGTAGGATCCTTCGCTGGAAGTCGGGAGATCCTACTTGCAAGTACTATACAGGTCCAGGGCCAGGCTGGGTCAGACGTCAGAGGCGTTTCCACGCTACTAGCTCGACGCCGTTCCCCGCCACTTGTTCGCGCTGCAGGCGCGCAGCCACCAAACCTAGCCTGGCTCGTATCTGATTTATGATTCACTATTTGAACAGTGTTTTTCTCTCACATCAAATCAATCAGCGGTACTTTCAGCTATGACTTATAAATCAATTCAGCCGAAACGAACAGACTGTATACATGGGGCAACAGCTACTTCATCCACCTGATTGATTCGATGATTTCTTAACTGCTTTCTTCAGCTGCGGCTATGTTCGGCTGTCTGTACTGTTAAAACAGCTGCGGAACAAAACGTGAGCTCGAATCCATGTGTTGCACGTTGAGACGGCGGCCACCCATCGATTACTAGTGCGCAGCTCGTGGTGCACAGTGTCAGTGTGTCTGTGGCTTTAGTTTTGACCACTGGCTTCACCTTTCTGCATGGTCGACATCCCCGTCTCAATCAGACATGGAAGAGAGGGAAAGGACAGCCAGGGGGAAAAGGCTTGACTTTTGAGACCTTAGAATTTTCAACTGTTGGATTGGATGTTCCACGAAATCCATAATTCACCGTGGTCTTTTGTGCTTTGTTACTATAATTGCATAGTTTTGTGTCTTCCTCAATTGGATGGATTTCTATTGCCGCAAACTTCCCTCTTTTCTCTATTTGTGAACCTTAGCGTGACAAACTCCATTTGTTCGGGTTTCCATTTCTGTAAAATAAATAAGTAAATTTCTCTAATGCATTTTTTTTAAAAAAAAGATATGTATTCCGCATACCGTTCAACTCTCCACCTCAACACAAAGACAAAGCAACAATTATGGTGAAAAATGCTTATTTTGTCCCATCCTGATTCCTATATTTAATCTGTTTGTGGATTCGTGTTTACGGTATTCTGGTTGTTTTATTGTGTTTTTATTTCTGGAAATTATGAAAACTGAATGAAAATAATATGGTTGGTTTTTTCGATCGTTTTAGTTTTCCTGTTTTCTACGAGCACATTAAATTTTTACCCTACACATGATATTTTATTTTATGAAGTCCAATAATACACCATAGTCGATATGACACCACACCTGTGTCGTCTATAGTGGATTAGTGGTTGGCTTGCTGTATGTTCATCCACTCTTGTACTTTTGAAATTTTATGGATCTTATGGTAATGTGTTGGTAGTGTTGCCATGTTCAGTCAATTAAGTTATCATAAAGAAGTTGTTTTTAGAGTAAGTCAAAATCAATTCCTAGAGCTAACTGGAAAAATCACCTCTAGTCAAGAGTCTCTAAAAATCAAAGTTTTGTAGAGACGGCCAGAAACACCAACCACCTCTAATAACACATTCTCCAAAAAATATAAATCAGACACAAAAAATAGCAAAAAATAATAATACTAGGAGATGCCCACCTATAACCTCGCAACTCAGAAGTCACTGGTTTATCCACGCAAAATAAATGCATGTGCGTCTACCTCAAGTCTCATGTGAGCCCTCTACCACTGCACTACAATATCACTTATGATTAAATGTAGGATGCTATTCTTTTCTATTAACTTTTATAATTTTTGTATTGAATATTTTGGCTCCTAAATTATTTTTAAATGAGAAAAGATTGATCTATAAAGATCTTATCAAGCATTATAACTTTAATTTAGAGAGTTTCTCCGTCCGAGATCATCTCAAAAAATAAAAAATGAAATTCAAAACAAAAAAAACTTAGAACATAAGTTTGAGACCCAAATTAACTTATAATGAAAATGTTATCAATTACAGAGTCATCTCTTCAAGCTCTAAAATTTTGATATAAAGTTTGTTTTCGTCCGACTTGCATTGATTTCAAAAAGTTATGTGTTTTTCTAACTGCACCTATTTTTAAGGGCAGGTCACATTCCAACCGCCTCTAGAAATCACATTTCTAAAGTCATTTGAAGTTTCGAGCTAGAGTCTGTCGGTGTTTCGAACCACCTCTAAAAGATAGAAAGCATTTCTAGAGGAGTCTGGAAACACCGACTACCTCTAGAAATTAGTTTCTATAGACGAGCTATCCCATAAACTATTTTTAGAGACAGTTCTTAATAGAGTTGTCTTTAAAAAAAGGCACACTTTAAAAATCTTTTTGTTGTAGTACGCATGTGAAGCCATGTTTCTTAATAGCTTATTTTAGAGACAAATATTAATAGCTTATTTGGTCAGGCTCGGTGGAATCTGCCCACTTACTGAGTTCAAATCTTCAATTTGACGTGATTTCTCGCATTTTATTGGATTTAATCAAAGATTTGACAGCACTATTCTTATATAGATCATTCATATATAGATTATATATATATATATATATATATATATATATATATATATATATATATATATATATGATTACGTACTCCATAGATTTACAAATATAATACCAAAAAAGGGGGAAAAGAAAATGCTTATCGATGGTCTTATATATATAGATCGAAGGTTCAACTACCTTATTCTACCAAACTGTCATTGTCGGGTTTTTAAACCCGGGGTCCCTCATGGACCTGCTTCTCTGCAAAAGCTCAACCCAGCAGACGACGTTGCGAACGACGCGCAACTCCTGGGCCGGCCCAAAAAACCTAACGACGGGCCAGGGACGATCCAGTCTCCGACCAGAAGGCCTGGCCAAAGAGGAACGACGCTCGCTTTCGACTCCGGCCCGCCTCTCCGACCGAAAGGCCTGGCCGAGAAGGAATGACGCTCGCTTCTGACTCCGGGCCGCCTCTCCGACCGGAAGGCCTAGCCGAGGAGGATCGACGCTCGCTTCTGACTCCGGCCCACCTCTCCAACTGGAAGGCCTAGCCGAGGAGGATCGACGCTCGCTTCCGACTTCGGCCCGCCTCTCCGACCGGAAGGCCTGACCAAGGAGGATCAACCCTCGCTTCCGTCTCCGGCCCGCCTCTCCGATCGGAAGGCCTAGCCAAGGAGGATCGACGCTTGCTTCCGCCTTTGGCCCGCCTCTCTGACCGGAAGGCCTGGCCAGCTCGCCTCCGACTCCAGCGCTCGCTTCCAACTCCGGCCCGCCTCTCCAACCAGAAGGCCTAGCCAAGGAGGAACGACGCTCGCTTCTGACTTCAACTCGCCTCTTTGATCGGGGATGCACCGAACCTCTGCTTACAGCTCTCCTCCGACTTGCGCAGTCAGAGCCGACTAGGACCAACCGACCGGGGACACCCACTCGGGTAGGACCCAGGAAATAGGCGGAGCAAATAAGGCAGGGCACTCAAGTCAAACCACAATACCAAAGATCGTACCCTGTACACCTACAGGACAGTACCGATAGGGCATGTCAGAAGGGTGCTCTGCCACCTTCCAGGCATGTCAGAACCCAAGCAGTGTTGTGAGCGCCGACGTTTGCCCTACAGTGTTGTGGGCGCCATCAATTCCCATACCAGGCAAACACATTAAAACCTCCCACATGTGTCTAACATAAACAGTGTTGTGGGAGCCTACAACCACCTTGTACCCGACGATAAGGGCAGCAAGACTAGGCAGCACACACACACTCTTTCTCTCACACTCTCTCTTGTAAAGTTGCCCTCTTCATATATAAAAGGGGATGCACTCTCTCCAACAGATGGACAATTCGACCACCAGGACGATCGATTCACAGAGTCGAACAACCTATGATTCCAATAGAGCACACGCTTAAATACTTAGCGCACGTAGGAGCTCCCATCTCTCTTGGCCATTCGGTCTAGAGTCCAACCGGACCTCTTGCACCCCCCATCTTACTCCCTCTCGTTTGTAACCCCACAACAAACTTCGAGCACCTGGGCTCAGGAATAAAGTCACTGACTGACTCAAACTGGACATAGGGCACGTTGCCTGAACCAGTATAAACCCTGTGTCATTGAGTGTTGGGCCACATACGATCACAACGTATGGCAAAACTACAAATATTTACGTGTTGGTCACTTTCTGCACCGACAGTTGGCATCGTTCATGAGGAAGACACCGTACGTTCATGACTTTGGTCATCGGATGGCCCACCTTTCTGTCATCTTTGGCATGGCGGGCTCAAGCGATATGACTCGCTTTGGCTCGCTAGAGTTTCCCGTGCTCCCACCTATTGGTATATGGGTTCCTTCTGTCTTCGAGCCATCCCAGGCCTTCCTCTTCTGAAGCCTCGACTTCATCGCTGACCGGCTCGGCGTGCTTCGCCTTCGCGAGAAGGCACTTGTTCCTGCACCCATCGGAGGGGTGCCCTCTGTCGGCTCTAGAACTCCCGATGACCTCAACGATGAGGCGCCTGCGCTTCGCTCTAAGCCTACGCTAGGCTCAAACCACACTGTGAGTAATGTACATACTGTTATTTACTCGCTATTTACTATTTTTCGCTGATTCTCCAGAGGGACACCGTTGTCCCTGCAGCGACCACCATGTGACCGGTTCCCTACGGCCTCACATTCCCCGCGGACATGTACGCTCGGGGGCTCCAAAGGGTGCTGGCGCCACCCCCTCTCACATCCGAATTCATGGGGATGGTGAGCTATGCTCCCGTCTCTTTTTATGACCTCATGGATGAAGATATTGAGAGCGATGGCTCCAGCATTGGCGACATCGTGGCACCTAGGCACCCTTTGTCCTAGGAGTGCACTATGGCAGACGCTTTGGGATAGCCGCCGGTGGTGGCGGAGTCTCTATAGACCCACATGCCTCCGGACCCTCGCGCAGAGGACCTTGCGTGTGCACAGGAGCATGGCGAGGAGCTACAACAAAGGCAGTAGAACCAGCCACCACATGCGCTGGTGCGCTCAGTGCAGCACGCTATGCCCCGTGCGCGTAACCCGACGAGCGGCGCCCGGGGTCATGCCCGCCAGGTTCAGCGCAACATCATCGATGGGGGAATGATCCCTCCACAGTTCACTCGGTTGGCCAGAACATCGCTGCGGCGGCGATGCTTCTACGTGGCCTTCCCAAGCCGATTGACCCACAAGAGCAGGCGGTCCACCAGAACCTCCGGGCGCTGGTGGAAACCGTCGTCGTTCAACAGGCAGAGAGCTCCGCGTCACGACACCGACTCGCTCCCTCTCTCCCCACCACGGGAGTGGGGACACACTAGACGCATTGCTCCATCAGCTTGCCTCTATAGTCATCGGGCATGAAACAGGAGGTCGCAGCTGTCCCATGACTTGACCCGACGCCTGCTCCACATCGGCTGCCTGTGCATGAACGCCTCAGGTCAAACCGAGATGCTCGCAGCACCATCAACAACCCATGTTAGGCCTGGTATGACGATGACGTCCACCGGGCAGCGGTGAGAGCAGGCAGCACAGGCTCCGGACGGACTATCAAGGGGACCGGTGAGACGCACCCTAGGCGTGGTTGTCGACCCGAGGACCGGAGTCCTAGCCCGAATGGCCCGGGACCACAGGCCTTTGGCCGACGCATCTGGAGAGCATCATTCCCACAGCGCTTCCAACCACCTACCAACATCGCCAAGTATACCGGGGAGATGAATCCCGGTATATGGCTCAAAGACTTCCAGCTTGCCTGTCGAGCCAGAGGAGTCGATGATGACCACTTTATCATTCAGTACGTCGCCATCTGCGTGGGGGAACATGTTCAAGAATGGCTCGAATTCCTCCCGCACGAAAGCATCCATGACTGGATGGACCTCAAGAGGATCTTCATCGGGAATTTCTAGGGGACGTACATCTGCCTTGGGAACTCTTGGGACCTCAAGAGCAGCCAGCAGGAGCCCAATGAGTCCCTATGGGATTACATTCATAGGTTCTCAAAATGATGTAACTCCCTTCCTGATGTCATTAACACGGACGTCATCAGCATATTCCTCTCTAGCACAACCTATGAGACCCTTATCCACAAGCTCAGTTGTCTGAAGTCTCATACCACCCATGACCTGCTCGACATCTCCACGAACCACGCCTCCGGCGAGGAGGCGGTCAGAGCGGTCTTCAACAGAGGCTAGGACAAGGGCAAGGCCAAGCGTGAGGATCAAGACAAGAGCCCCTCCACATAGAGGGGCAAAAAGAACAAGGAGGATCAGCGCTGACCGACCAACTCCGCATTGGTTGCCACAGCTGATCACATGGGCAAGCAGCCCCAGCAAGGCCTACCGAACCACTTCGACAAGCTCATGGATAGCCCATGCACCAACCACACTTACCCCGTGAAGCACCTCTACAAGGACTACGAGCTCCTCAAGCACCTCATGCAATAGGCCGGTGGGCTGAAAGAAAAAAAGGGCACGGAGGCAGTAGCAAACTCTCTCTGCCTTGGGAAGGACCTATATGGTGACCGAAGTGATCCAACTGAGCGCCTACCAACTAAAGGACGACAACGGCGACATTCTCACCAACACTTGGAACATCAAACAGTTATGTCGTTTCTTCCCCTAAAATTCGGTCTTTACCGCTTTCTTTCATTCAATGTTTGCTCCTACAAAGCACCCCGGCCCAAACACTTTCGGCCCGAGTCGCTCAAGGGCTCCATGGGGGTGCGATACCACCCCTCTTTTTTACTATCATATGGTAAATGCTTTTTCACACGAATGAAAGGGTAGCCTTTTCCTTTAATTACCTTACGTGACTTTGCTCTAAACATTCTGACCGATCGCACCCCACCACTACCTACGGTTACGAGCAGCTGAGTCTCGAGGGCCATGCCCAGGCTCTTAAGGTTGCAGCCTATGGGATGAACGGGCAGGTGCGAAAAAGAAAGAATAAAAACAGAGCTATGCTAGGGTAAAAACAAGGAACGGATGGGACAAGCTTCCCCGAACGAAGTGATTCATCACAAAAATGAAGTTGCTGTATTCATGAATACACAAAAACGTTTACATGAGGGCTCCCCCATGAACTTATCCCTTACATATGCTAAGTACTTCTACTCTATTTCCTACTATGGCTGCCCGGTGGCATCGGCTACCGGCTCGACTGGCGAAGGTAGGGGCTGCTCGCTCTCCGACTGGACGACGTTTGGCTCGGTCAGAGGCGGGGCGACATCCACCTCCGACCTAGGCTCCACTCCATCTGCAGGATGGGCGACGTCCTCCTAGCCTGTGCCTTCAGCCACATTCGCACAGCAAGCCTCCATCACCCATTGCGCGGAGCCTTGCTCTGCCACCAACTGTGCATGTGGCAGCAAGCTCTCCCCGAGCGCATGGATGGCGTCCGGGCTCTAGCCATCGGCGTACCCGCTATAGATGGCGGCAAAGTCTAGGTTCGGTTGATGCGTCACCACCGAAGTCAGCACCCCCGACATCCCGTAGAACATCCCATCGGTGATGAGCGCCCAAACTTCATTCGGGACCTCCGCCAATCGGATGGCGGGCGTGCTGGTACTTGGCGCTGACCCGAAGACCTCTAAGACGACGACATGGGCGACGTTGCACATCTCATCGAGTTCCCCCTCGAGAGCATGTCGCTCTTCAAGGGACTTGGCTAGTGCCTCCGCGCTCCGACCAATCATCGCCTTGGGCATCTCCAGGTCCTGGTCCAGCAACCCAACCTTTCTGCCTAGCTCTGGAAGAAGGATGACAAGCTCAGAAGCAAGATAAAGGAAGAAACCAAGACATCAAAAGCGTAATAGGTACATACCAAGGTGGGTGTTCTCGAGGATGTAAAGTCCCTCCTCCTGCCGAGTCACCTGCTCGCGCAACCAAGAGTTTGCATCCTCCGTCCCAAGCACCTGGCCCCAAAGCGCGAGCACTTCCTGGTCGACCTCCAACCAGGCCTTTTGCTCTGACTCCAAGGCCTCCAAGGAACTCTAAAGCGCTGCCTCAATCTCTGATAGGGACTTCTATAGTGCTGCCTTGGTCTCCGCTTGGTGAACCATCGCCGCCTCAAGTCCCTGCTCAGCGGCGATCTCCCGCTCCGCCGCAAGCAGTTCCGCTGCCTGCACCTCTGTTGCCTCTGCCACCTGGACTTGAGACTCACGACGGGTGGACTCTAGCTGGTGCTCGAGCTCGGTGACCCGCCACGACATCGCGGCCTCCCGAGCATGCTCCTCCTAGAGGAAACGGGACTTGCAGCTTGACATCTCCTCCAAGCCCTACAAAGCAAGAGGCAGCTTGCTAAGACAACTAGTGGAACCGAAGGTGCCAAGGATGAACGCAGAAAACTTACCTATGACCCAGGGCAAAGATTGCAAGAATCAAAGGAACTTTCATCAAATTGAGTCTATACGATCGCACTTGATTACCAAGGGATTCATGCCAAACTATACGATATGGACTATGCATAACGAGGTTGGTGTGAATGTTCTGCAGGAAAACGATGATGATGTGGACATGCCTAACGTAGCCATCCACGATGGTGACGAGGAACCCGGTGTCAACACGGATCCTATGCCCATAATTAATAATGTGTTTAGGAACACGCTACCTGATGACACCGAGGATAATGATGGCATTTCTCAGCTGGTACGTAATGTAGAGACCGGATGTCTTAGTGAAAGACAGTTGAGAAAGTTAGAGAAAATGAGACAAGATGACAAAACACCATTGTATAGGGATTGTCCGATGAGCAAACTGGAAGCCGACATCATGCTGTTAGAGTTCAAATCGTCAAATGAATTGAGCGATAAAGGCTTCGATCAGTTGTTAGGTATAATAAGGAAAATTCTCCCAGAAAAAAAATGAGTTACCAAAAAAGACATACTTGGCCAAGCAAATGATCTGCCCCATCGCCCTCGAGGTTTAATTATAGGTTGAACTGAGTCTACCCATGAAAAGATTCAGAATGGTGCCAAACTTTTACACAGGCTCTAATGTGCCCTAGGGATAAGAATTTTGTGGAGGTGGATGAAAAAATCTATTGGGTCCAAGATGAAATTCACCCTCGTTTGTCTCATTCGGCACAGAGAAAAATATAATAAATAAAAAAAGATCAGAAAAACCTTAGATCCTATGAGGGGTCTTAATTTGGGTGTACATGTTTGTAAAAAAAAATTCAAGCCTTTTCGACATAGGCGGAGTATACATGCTTCACAGAGGTACACGTGCCCTTTCATCGAACCATGACGATACACATAGGTTATCAAGGTTTCTAGGGTTTATAGGCATTCCGGTGTCGTATTCATCTTAAACTTTTTCTTAGGCTTGCACGTGCCACGTGTGATGGAAATACCAAGTTTGGGATTTTCTAGAGATGGTTTACTACTTTCTGAGGTTTAATTGAATTTCCGCGCGATGACACCGATTAATTATAGGTTGAACTGAGTCTACCCATGAAAATATCTGGAATGGTGCCAAACTTTTACATAGTCTCCAATGTGCCCTAGAGATAAGAATTTTGTGGAGGTGGATGAAAAAAATCTATTGGGTCCAATATGAAATTCACCCTCTTTTGTCTCATTCAGCACACAGAAAAATATAATAAATAAAAAAACTTATTAGAAAACCTAAGATCCTGTGTGGGGTCTTAATTTGGGTGTACAAGCTTGCCAAAAAAATTTCAAGCCATTTTGACATAAGAATACATATGCTTCTATTTATTCAGTATATAAAAGAAATTTTTTAATATATATAAACATCACTGTCGGTTTCAAAAAACCAGTATTGATGAGAATAAACCGATAGTGATACTGGTTATCACTATCGATTTCTCTTTTAAAACCGACAATGATGAGCTATTTCCCAAAATAAATTAATAATTTATAAAATAGAACAAAAAAATTTGGGTCGCCTGGGACTCGAACACGGGTCTAGAGGGCTAAGTTGAAGGGTCTTAACCATTGCGCCAGTAGGAGGAGTTCAAAAGAAAACAAAAACTTATCCTACTTAACACCTAACTGCTACACAACATCACTGCCAGTTTGGGGAGTGACCCAACAGTGATGTACCTCATCACTGTCGGTTTGCAAGCAAAATCGGCACTGATGAGGTATTTCTCGAAATAAATTAATAATTTATAAAATAGAACAAAAAAATTTGGGCCGCCTAGGACTCGAACATGGGTCTCGAGGGCTAAGTTGAGGGGTCTTAACCGTTGCACCAGTAGGAGGAGTTCAAAAGAAAATGGAAACTTATCCTACTTAACACCTAACTTAACACATAACTGCTACAGCACATCACTGTTGGTTTGGGAAGTGACCCGACAGTGATGTACCCCATCACTGTCGGTTTGCAAGCAAAACCGGCAGTGATGAGCTATTTCCCGAAATAAATTAATAATTTATAAAATAGAACAAAAAATTTGGGCCGCCTGGGACTTGAACACGGGTCTCGGGGTCTAAGTTGAGGGGTCTTAACCGTTGCGCCAGGAGGAGTTCGAAAGAAAATGGAAACTTATCCTACTTAACACATAACTGCTACAGCACATCACTACCGGTTTGGGTAGTGACCCGGCAGTGATGTGCCCCATCACTGTCGGTTTACAAGAAGAACCAATAGTGATGAGCAACTGCTATAAAAGTGGCGTGGGTTAAAATTATCCCAATTCATTTCAACCCCGCGCCATCGGAGCACCACCCCGCGCCGGACACCGTCCACCACCCCATGCCTCCACCGCCCAAGCCGGAGCACCGCGCCGTCCGTCCCACCGTTGAGGCCTTCAAGAGCGTGCGGGCAGCTGCTTTCCCACCCCCACGGTGAGTGTGTGGCTCACTGCCCGCTACGTGTCTGATAAAATATTCCACAACTGCTTACTTAAATCAGTTTGATCATGCAGTGTGTGTTGTCATACAGTTTGATCATGCAGCTGTGAATGCTAGAACCTAGGTTTACCACATAGTGTGTGCTGTCTGTTTCTTTGTGTTTCTGGACGCATTGCTAGTAAGTAGTACATTGTTACTTAGTAGCATGTTGCTCAGCTCTATTCATCAGTATACTGATAAGAACAAAAGCGTAATTTTATTTTTGGTTACTAGGATAAACATAGCAGGGACTCGTAATACTTGACAGAAATTGCTCTCTAAACGTTAATGGTAGTTTGTTTTCGGAGTACTTGCATTTTCTCTGTGAAACAAACTTACGTTTTCTCTGTGAAACCATCTTGTGCATCATTGGAGCTTGGCTGGATACATATGTGAAACCAATGGCTGGGCTCACCTCATAGCTTGCAATTGCAACTACGCTCCCATCAGGCGGATACTCAATGTTTTTGGAACTGTGCCACCAATGCTTAATGTTTTTCGATGTGAGGATGGAGTATATATACTTTAGACCTATAGAACTAATATATGTCAAAATTTGTTATGGAATTCTCCATGCTATCAGCATAAAGATGCATAATTATTAACTTATGCAAGATTACTGAAAGCATCTAGGCCCCTAGTTGGGTTTCAGTGATTAATGACAATACAAGATTACTATGACTAACGTATGTTTTGCAGATGCAATTAAGTTAGATCATGGTAATGGAGATCAATCGGGCAATCAAAGTTGTCATGCCCCTACGATGGAAATCATTTCGGTTTTCAAAGGATGGATGACAAGGTTAAGGATGACTAGTTCTAAGTGTCGATTGGAGTTGGAGAAACACTTAGAGTAGTTTAGGACTTTGTTTTTCCTTTGGCCGTACTATTAAGGGGGGTATGGACGGGTAGCTTGACCTAGTTAAGCCTAGTGAGTTAGGTGTGGTGCACACTTGTTAAAACTAGCTCTAGGTAGCTCCTATGAATGCCTAAGATCCTTTGGAGGAAACTTCATTCACATATGATTGAGAGTTGGAAGTGAATGGAGGGTCAAATGCTGACCGGACGCTGGCCCCGGTGCGACCGGACGCTGGTCGTAGGGTCCGGTCAGTTCATTTGATCAGCTATCTGCGTTCGGTGCGACCGGACGCTGAAGGGGTCATGTGACCAGATGCTGAAAGGCAGCGTCCGGTCGACTCCTATAAGGTTCCAGAGAAGGGAATCTGTGACCGGACACGTCCGATCAGTGCTGAGCGGACCCTGAGGGTTTAGCATCCAGTCTAGTCCAGTAAGGTTCCAGTAAGGGTTTTATGCGACCGGATGCGTCCGGTCAATACATTTTTACTGGTTCACAGGTTGAACTAACCGGAGCATCTGGTCAACACGACCGGAGCGTCCAGTCACCCCGCAGAAGCTCATAACGGTTCGTTTTTCAGGCTGCCTTATAAATAGAAGCTCCACTCGTGTGTGGAGTCACTTTTGCTCATTTCAACAGTTAAGAAACACGTTTATGAGTGCCAAGAAGAGCAAGGTCCTAGTGAGGTATTTGTGATTTGAGAATCCAAGAGTGAAACCTCATTAGTGAATCAAGAGTAGACAAATGTGCATCCATCTTCTCATTAGGCTTCGCGTGGTCAAGTGAGAGTTTGTGCTTGTTACTCTTGCTGATCGCCATCACCTAGACGGCTTGGTGGTGATTGGGAGCTTGGTGTTCACCCGGCGGTGAGTGGCTTTGGGTGATTCGCCGTGATGGAGTGTCGAAGAATTAACCCATAGAGAGCACTTGATCCTTGCGCGGATCAAGGGGGAGCTACACCCTTGCGCGGGTGCTCCAATGAGGACTAGTGGGGATTGGTGACTCTTCGATACCTCGGCAAAATATCACCACGTTCCTCTCTCCATTTACTTTGAGCATTTACTTTAAGTATTTACTTTGAGCAATTCAATACTTGTCTTTACATTCGTAGAACTGCCATGCTAGAGTAAGTTTGGAACATAGGTTGCAAGTCTTTTGTGCATTAATTTGATAAAAACACTTTTCTAGGCACAAGGGGTTAATTGGGCTATCCGCAGGATTTGATTTTTGCAAGAAAATTTAGAATTAGCCCAATTCACCCCACCTCTTGGGCATCTTGATCCTTTTAATTGGTATCAGAGCCTTGTGCTCATGTTTTTAAGCTTAACCGCTTAGAGTAAGATGTCTCACGGGGATGGACCTCCTCCTATCTTCAAGGGGGATGATTTTCCATTTTGGAAAATTCGCATGGAGGCATACCTAGAAGCTCTAGACGTTGGAATACTTAGAGCCGCCTCTCAAGGGTTCCCAACACCTAAGAATCCCACACAACTTCAAGGTGATGAAGTGAACTATGAAAAATGGAATGCAAAGGCTCACAACACCATCTTTAGAGGTCTTTGCAAAGATGTGTTCAACCGCGTAAGGAACCACAAAGACGCCCATGCACTATGGTCGGACGTTTGTGCGCTCCATGAGGGAACTAAGAGTGAGCATAAGGAACGCTATCATCTTGTGATTAAAAAGCTAAATTCATTTGAGATGCTTCCCAAAGAATGTGCTAATGAGATGTATTCACGTTTGAATGTTCTTGTAGAGGAAGTCAATGGGCTTGGACTTACTCAAATGTCGCCATCCGATGTTGTGAGAAAGATCTTGAGTGTCCTCCCCATTGACAAATATGGCCATATTGTGACCGTGCTACACCAAGGTGATCTTTCCATCGCTACACCAACACAAATCTTGGGAAAGATCAATGCTCATGAGATGTACATGCACATCACCCCACAAGATGGCTCATCCTCTACAAAGAAAAAAGAGAAGGACTTAGCATTCAAAGCGAGTCAAGATAAGGGCAAAGCTAAACTTAAGTATGAGAGCTCAAGTGATGAAGAAGATGATGAAAAAAGTCTTGCTCTCATGATGAAGAAGACCGCCAAGATGCTAAAGAAGCTAAACAAGAGTGGCATCAAGTTTGATGGCAAGAAGAAGAAGTTCTTCACTAGCTCAAGAAGAAAGCCAATCTCCGAGATGGATTGCTACAATTGTGGCGAACTTGGCCATCTTGCTCATCAATGCACAAAGCCCAAGAAAGATAAGTTCAAGAACAAGAACAAGGGCAAGAAAGATGACTCAAGCAATGAAGATGAAGATGAGAAGAAAAAGAATAAGCCATACAAGAAGAGAGATGGCAAGAAGAGGGACTTCCACAAGAAGAAGAAGAGTGGAAAGGCCTACATTGTCGGTGATTGGCTCACGGACATTGATTCATCAAGTGGATCATTCGATGATGATAGTGACAATGAGAAGGTGGCCGCCATTGCTATTGATCTTGCATCTTCACCGCCACCATCACCATCATCCTCTACACACCTATGCCTTATGACCAAGAGTGATGATAGTAGTGATGATGAGCATGCTAGTGATGATGATAGCGATAGCAATGATGATGATTCACCAACATATGATGATCTTGTCAAAATACTAAGAAAATACACTAAGATCATTAGAAAGAGTAGAGCTACAAATGAAAAGCTTGATGCTAAAAATGATTCACTCTTAGCTAAGTGTGATACATTGGAAAAGACTAATGATGAGCTTAGAGAAACTAATGATGCTATATCATCCAAACTCAAGGAGCTCAAATCTTCCAAGAAAGAGCTTAAAGATAAGCATGATAAACTTGAGTGGGTGCACAATGAACTCATCACTAGCCACAACAAGCTAAAAGATGAATACACTACTCTTAAGATTAGTCATGATACTCTTGTTATTGCTCAAGAATTTTTACCAAATGAGCCACATGATGCTACTAACCATGTTGTCAAGATTGATATAGCTACTTCATGTGATGATTTAATTGATGAGAGCATTGAGCATGGATCTAGTAGCAAAGGCAAGCAAGTGGTTGAGTGCAATGACTATGATGAGTATGTCAAGCTCAAGAGTGATAATGAGAAGCTCATGAAAGATCTTGAAGAGATGAAAAGCCACAACATCATTGTGCTAGAAACTCTTGATCATGACAAAGAGTTGATTCTTGAGAATGAGAAGCTCAAAGAAGAAAACAAGAAGCTTAAGGAAGAAAAGAAAGATGATGCTCTAAAAGAAGAAAATAAGAAGCTCAAGTTGGAGAAAGAGCATCTCAAGATTGGATTGAGCAAGTTTGCTAGAGGCAAGCATCTCCAAAGTGAGCTACTCATGAACACCATCATGAAGATGGATAGAAGTGGCATTGGATATGTGGCAAGTGTAGAAAAGAAGAAGGCTCAAGATCAACAACAACAATCAAAGCCAAAGCCAAAACCAAAGAGATGTTTTGAGTGTGGACAAGAAGGCCACTTTGCTCATGAGTGTCAAACTCCACCGCCACAACCCTTGCCCAAGCATGCTAGACCCTTTGCTTTCAATGCTCACTACATGCTTAGAAAAGATTCAAGTGGAAAGATGAAAGTCATGTTCTTAGGACCCCCCAACAAGAGTAGACCTAAGAAGATTTGGGTGGCTAAGTCACTTGTTGAGAAGGTGAAGGGTTCTCAACAAGTTTGGATTCCTAAAGTTTGAATCTCATGTGTGTAGGTGAACTACAAGACCGGTGGAAGTCATTGGGTTATTGATAGTGGATGCACTCAACATATGACCGGTGATCCTCGTATGTTCACCTCACTTGATGAAGAGGTAGATGGGCAAGAGAAAATAACATTTGGAGATAACTCAAAGGACAAGGTTAAAGGATTGGGCAAAGTGGCAATATCAAATGATCATTCCATCTCCAATGTGCTATATGTTGCTTCATTGAGCTTCAACTTGCTATCCGTTGGGCAATTGTGTGATCTTGGCTTCCAATGCTTGTTCATCGAGAAGGAGGTTGTTGTATCCAAGGTAGATGACAATCAAGTGATATTCAATGGATTTAGATATAACTTATATCTAGTTGACTTCACCTCCAAAAATGCAAACTTGAAGACTTGCCTATTCACCAAAACAACCCTTGGGTGGCTATGGCATAGAAGACTTGCTCATGTTGGGATGAGCTCACTCAAGAAGCTTATGAAGAATGATTTGGTGAGAGGGTTGAAGGATGTAAAGTTTGAAAAGGACAAGCTTTGTAGTGCATGTCAAGCCGGCAAGCAAGTTGCAAACACTCATCCAACCAAAGCTTTCATGTCAACCACAAGAGTGCTAGAACTCCTACACATGGATTTATTTGGACCAACAACATACAAGAGTTTGGGAGGAAATCTCTATTGTCTTGTGATTGTGGATGACTATTCAAGGTACACATGGGTGTTCTTCCTTTATGACAAATCTGAAGTTGCCTCGTGCTTCAAGAAGTTTGCCAAGAGAGCTCAAAATGAATTTGAAGTGAAGCTCAAGAAGATAAGAAGTGACAATGGCAAAGAGTTTGACAACACAAACATAGAAGCTTATTGTGATGAAGTTGGAATCAAATATGAAGTCTCCGCAACTTATACTCCTCAATAAAATGGTGTAGTTGAGAGGAAGAACTGGACTTTGATCACTCTTACAAGGACAATGCTAGATGAGTACAACACCCCCAAAGCTCTATGGGCAGAAGCAATTAACACCGCATGTTATGCATCCAACCGCCCATTCCTTCAAAAGTTCCTTGGCAAGACACCTTATGAGTTGCTCAATGGGAAGAAGCCGGACGTCTCATTTTTTAGGGTGTTTGGTTGCAAATGCTACATCTACAAGAAGCGGCAACACCTAGGGAAGTTTCAAAGACGTTGTGATATAGGTTTTCTTGTTGGTTACTCATTGAAGTCCAAAGCATATAGAGTATTTAATTATGCTACCGGCTTGGTTGAAGAAACATATGATGTGGAATTTAATGAATCTAACGGCTCCCAAGGAGCACATGAGAATCTTGATGATGTAGGTGATGAACCGTTGAGAGAGGCTATGAAGAATATTCCGGTGGGAGACATCAAGCCAAAAGATGATGAAGATGATGTACAAGTCATTAACCAACCTTCTTCATCACGTGTACCACAAGATGGTGAAAAAGATGGGAGAGTAGAAAATAAAGATATTCATATCTCCCATGAGCAAATGGTGGTACAAGCACAAGATGTTGATGCTCCACAACCTCCTCCTCAAGTGGTCAATAGAAGAAATACACCTCTTCTACAAGATCATCCACAAGATCTCATCATAGGGAGTCCATCAAAGGGTGTAATGACTCGATCTCAAAAACTTACTTCATTTATTGCACATCACTCTTTTGTCTCTTGCTACGAGCCTACCAAAGTAGAAGAAGCTCTTAAAGATCCGGATTGGATCAATACCATGCATGAAGAGTTGAACAACTTCACTCGTAATAAAGTTTGGACTCTTGAAGAGTGACCAAAAGGTGCAAGAGTCATTGGAACAAAGTGGGTGTTCCGCAATAAGCAAGATGATCAAGGTGTTGTTGTGAGGAACAAGGCTAGACTAGTAGCAAAGGGGTTCTCTCAAGTTGAAGGTTTGGATTTTGGAGAGACCTTTGCACCGGTTGCAAGATTAGAAGCCATCCGTATCCTTCTTGCATATGCATCACATCATGAAATGAAACTATATCAAATGGATGTGAAAAGTGCATTTTTAAATGGCTTTATTAATGAACTAGTCTATGTTGATCAACCTCCCGGGTTTGAAGACCCTAGATATCCTAATCATGTTTATAGGTTGTCCAAGGCACTATATGGGCTTAAGCAAGCCCCAAGAGCTTGGTATGAGCGCCTTTGGGACTTCCTTATTAAGAAGGGCTTCACCATTGGGAAGGTCGACACCACACTATTCACCAAGAAGCTTGATGGGCATATCTTCATTTGTCAAGTATATGTTGATGATATCATCTTTGGATCATCAAATGAAGACTCATGCAAAGAATTTGGTGAATTGATGTCGAAGGAGTTCGAGATGTCAATGATTGGTGAGCTTACATTCTTTCTTGGTTTTCAAGTCAAGCAAATGAAAGAAGGCATCTTCATCTCTCAAGGGAAATACACAAAGGATCTTCTCAAGAGATTCAAGATGGATGAATGTAAGCCAATCAAGACACCAATACCTACCAATGGACATCTCAACCTAGATGAGGGAGGTAACCTGGTTGATCAAACTCTCTACCACTCTATGATTGGTAGCTTGTTATATTTAACCGTATCTAGGCCCGACATCATGTTTAGTGTGTGTATGTGTGCTAAATTTCAAGCTAGTCCTAAGGAAACGCATTCAATTGCCATAAAAAGAATCCTTAGGTATCTTAAGCACACACCAAGCATTGGCCTTTGGTATCCCAAAGGAGCTTTATTTGAATTAATTGGCTATTTCGATTCGGATTACGCCGGATGCAAAGTTGATAGAAAGAGCACATCTAGAGGGTGCCATTTGCTTGGTAGATCACTTGTGTCTTGGTCCTCCAAGAAACAAAATAGTGTAGCTTTGTCCACCGCCGAAGCGGAATACATTGCCGCGGGTGCTTGTTGTGCACAAATATTATACATGAAACAAACTTTGCTAGACTATGGTATTGTTCTAGAAAAGGTACCTCTTTTGTGCGATAATGAAAGTGCAGTAAAACTTGCAAATAATCCAGTTCAACACTCTCGCACCAAGCACATAGATATCCGCCATCACTTTCTAAGAGATCATGTTGCTAAAAATGATATGTCACTAGAAGGTGTAAGATCCGAAGATCAATTAGCAGATATCTTCACTAAACCGCTAGATGAGGCTACTTTTTGTAGATTGCAGAATGAGCTCAATGTACTTGATTTTAGTAACTTCACTAAAAACTGAGCTTGTGTTGTCCCTTGCATTCATTGTAATATACAACATGCTTAATTTGTGGCAATGCATATAGGGCTTGTCTAACATGGTTAAGATAACCGCCGAAAAGCATGTGAAGAAGCTTAACCTTGGATCAAACTTGACAAGCAACTAGATCTACTTACAAGTATTGCATATGCATGAATATTGTTTTGTCATTTTGTTCCATTTGCCCATTTATCACCTATTTTTCTTAAAAAGAATAATAGCCTAAGGCAAAATATTTTGAAAAATATAAGGGTTTGAGAGAGGTCACTCATATTAGTCCCAATTAGTGTTTATTTGAGTCTTAGTCATGTTGGGACTTGATTGGGAATAGGCAGCACGAAGGAAGGTTGAAGATTTGCTAGAAAAGGTGCACCGGACGCTGCACCGGACACTGCTGTCCAGCGTCCGGTTAGTTCACAGGAGGTGAACTGCTGCCGAAGGAGTGACCGGACGCTGCGTTCGTGCGTCCGGTCAGAAGGGGATCCAGCGTCCGGTCGATCGAAGGCAGAACAAACTATACTGACCGGACCCTGCCTGCGTGGTCCGGTCCCGATTCCAGAGGAATTGGACCTCTCTGGAATCGACTGGACGCTGGGTGGTAGCGTCCGGTCGCTACCACCGGAGCATCCGGTCAGTGAATTTCACATGGCTTCAGGACTCTTTTCTTCGTTTCCTTTTCTATCACGTTTGGGGGAACTATTTAACCGAACCACCATATCCTTTTCCCCATATCCCGCCGTGACCAAGCCCCTGAGCCCTAGCCAGCGCCGCCGCTCCCGCGCCCAAGCCTCCACGCCCAAGCTCGCCGCGCCACCGTAACTCGCCGTGCCACCGCAGCCCTGAGCCGACCACCTTGCGCTTGCTTCGCATGCCACCACGCCTGCCCTACCCTGCCTGTGCTTGCCCCTATGCCACGCCAACCCTAGCTCGCGCGCGTGTTGGATCCGTGCGGCTCTCCGTGACAACACCGCCATCGGTTGCTCTGGCACCAAGCTTCACTCAAAGTCGATTCTAGTGCCTTAGGCCTACCTCATCTCGGTAAGGCTAGCTCCTTGTTTCGATTTTGATTTGCTTAGATCAAATTGCAATACAATGCACTGATTTCAAAAATTCTAGGGCCACCAGTTCATCGATGTTCCTCATAACCCTAGCCCCTACCGGTTCCGAGGGTTCCCCCATGTGTCGTCTTTTCTTTTCTCGGATTGCCGGATCATCAGGTAGCTTGCCCATCGTCTCAATTTCATACCTACATTGCTTGCTTCCTAGGTTTTTGCATCTATTAGATATATTGTATTTATTCGTATATCCATCTATTCTATCGTGTAGCGAGTCGGTTTCGTTGTGGTTCTTATGGCAGTTGGCAGTCAACTCAGAGCCAAGCTCGCGAGTAAGGATCGAGGCCAAGCCTCGAGAGTGTCAGTTTGTCTATTGATCTTCATCAGCGGCAGTTCACCCTCTTGTCAGATCAGATGGCTCGCACCAAGAATGTTGGTGGTGGTCCAGGTGATGATGATCGGAGGCCCCCGCCTCACCAGCCTGCAGGATCGAAGGGCAAGTCAACCAAGCAGCTGACATCCAAGAAGCGCAAGTACCTCGACGTAGAGACAGCGAGAGCAGCAGCTGTTGCAGAGGCCACAGAGCGTGCCGAGAGAGGCGGTGCCTGTAGTGGAATCGTCATAGCAGATCAGCTGGCACCAGATGCGTAGGACAGACTGAGGGAGATTGAGCGGCTTCATGGTAGTCCACCTGGGACTGTCATGATGGTAGGACATCGTCTAGTCATTGAGGAGCCTCAGTGTCAGGGGGAGTCCCAGCAGGAGGCACAGCAGCAGCCCCCACCAGCAGAGCCTCAGCCAACCCAGGAGACTCAGGAGAGTTAGCAGACTGAGGAGACCGAGCCGGCACCCCAGCTACGCCGCTCAGGTCGTACCAGTGCTACAGTTCCACCAAGGCCAGCTACACAGTGCAGGGGGTCACGCCCTCCGCCTAGACCACAGGGTCTACCTCCAGTGGTCCACCTCGACTTGAGGGACGCTACAGCCAGGTAGGTTCGCCAGCTGCGCTTTGTTGAGTTCGACGTGTGGTTCCCTCTGAGGAGGGATGAGAGAGCAGCTGAGGGGTTCTATACACCGCTCCAGGAGGACTTCTACAATGCCTATATCAACAGTGGGGCAGTGTTCCGATCATAGAGGGTCTGCAATTTGGAGTCTATTATGGCAGCAGCTGGAGAGCACATCCGCCCCTACTTGTCATATTTACCGGGGCTTGCAGATCTGATTGGCTAGATAGGAGTATATGTACCATCTTGGGTTCGGCAGTTCTATGCTTCACTCTACATTGATCCGCATCATAACTTCCTTCATTTTGCATTCAACGGCAGAGATTACCGGGTGAGGAGCTCTAGGGCCTGGGAGATACTATGGCTATAGGATCAGCCTGTCAAGCTGCATGAGGTATGCTATGGACAGTAGGAGCCTCCCAGGCGTCCTCATGGAGGGTTGGTGCCCCCCTACAGATTTAGTGCGACATTGCTTCAAGGAGCCCTTTGGTGAGAGGTCGAGCAGGAACCCCAATGACTTGACTCCTACAGCAAGAGTGCTAGAGGCCATTATTAGGAGGACACTGCTTCCTAGGTTGGGATACAGGGAGGGCCTGACTCGCTTACAGCTCTGGCTTCTTAATGCCCTGATGTAGCAGACCGTATTAGACATTTGGGACCTCCTTCTATCAGAGATGGAGGATACTATTGCTGAGGGTTTCAAGGGTCGCCGACAGCTTCCTTATGCACATTGGGTCACATTCTTAATGCTCAAGTGTGTGTAGGTTAGGACTCCTGAGTTAGTTGCTGAGTACAGGGCTGCCACTACAGAGTTTCCAGCATACAACATGGCATAGAGGATCAGGCACAGAACTCCACAGGCACCAGCTCGGCCCAGCCATCGTCCAGATGTCTCCGAGTCAGCAGCTCAGCAGGACGAGATCATTAGAGGCATCGCCGCTATAGAGGAGGAGCATCTTGAGGCACAACAAGAGATGACCGAGTCCAGTGATAGCTTGGATGATGACTATCTGCTGATTCCTCAGATGCCTCCATGCAGACATGATGCAGAGGCTGGTAGTTCCAGCTTAGCTCCACCAGCACCGCAGACAGACCCCACATTGATAGCTATTCTTGAGCGGATGCAGCAGGACCAGGCACGACAGGCACAGGAGGCCGCTGCCAACTTCGCATAGTTCCAGGCTCGTCAGGACAAGTTCCAGAGGCAGCAGGAGCTTCTCTAACAGCAGCAGCAGCAGCAAATGCATCACCAGTAGATACTCATGCAGCAGC